>NC_092225.1:64227607-64470107 GCF_036320965.1 Panulirus ornatus | reverse complement strand
GGGTCAGATAGGGTTGGTAGATGATGGAAACTGCGGGATCAAACAACATAAAAGAAGAAGAAAATTATATATGAAGTGATCCAAACTTATGTAAACCCCAGATGACTTCCTTAAGAGGTCGAGGTTTACCTTGATTTACATTGTCATTGTAAAATCTATCTCTTATTGTCGTCTGCTTCTTGCGAATGCTAAACTTTGTACATGAGCATTTATAAGGAACTCATAAGAAGCGTTCTCATGTGATGCTTCAAGAAATTATCATAAATCTTTTAGCCATTTTTTGGGGACTTTTAAAACGAAAGTATTTGAAGAATATGTTCTAAAACTTTCAGAAGTGGATGATCAAAACAAGTTTTCTTTGAATGTACACGACCCCAGCAAGTGGTCCATAGGTTAACATAGTTTCTATTCTCTTTTTTCTGATCATGTCTTATCTTGTTTTATTCTCCTAAACCGTACATAACCAGCGTCGTCGTGGTCGCTCTCGTGCTACACTACTGGCTAAACGCGTATTCAACTTACTTCAGAGTCAACACTGAGGGTATAATAATGTTGCTCTACTGACTGTAACAGATCGACGGATCCCATTTTCGTCTCGTGTGCTCGTAAGTTTAAATCGCCGCGTCTGTAAACTCGACATTTACCTGATGGTTTCAAATATGTCTCAGTCTTTAGCTTCCTCGAGTCTCATGAAATGCTCCAGAATATACAGTACAGTGTGAACCTTCTTCCTGTGTTATGATGTTCTTTATCTGCAGGTTCATGAAAGGTGTGATTTGTGTTCTTGCTGATCTTATATCCCTGAGCACAACGGCACACACGACCTTGAGCACGGCAGCACACGCCTCGGAACTACGGTACGACTTTTGGGCACGGTGGCCTGGTGTCTGCCAGGCGATCCCTGAGGGCAAGAGCAATGGCCAGGCGATCATACCCAAGGATCGTACCGTCCTGAGATTGTACCGTCCTGTCCAAAGATCGTACCGTCCTGTCCAAGGATCGTACCTTCCTGTTTAAGGATTGTAACTACCTGCTCAAGAGGTTGAATATGAAACTTAAGCCTTTGTTGAACACACACACACACACACACACACACACATCATTAAAGCTACGGTCCCCCCTTCTCCTCCACTTCCACATCACTCTCCCCTCCCCATGCACATCCCCGCCTCACCTGCCCCATGGTGCTCCCCACACGCCAGACTGCGGCCGGCAGTCGACCTTGGCTCTCGAGGTGTGGTCAGCAAACTTCCGTCCCCTCCAGCTCACATCCTCCCGTAAACCCCTCCTCCACCACCCCCTCTCTCTAACCCCCATGTCTACCTTCCCCATTCCTCCTACCATGACCACCTGCACCTGCTCCCTCGACCAGTCGGGGAGGTATGGCTCCACCTGCATGCCACTACACTGGCTATAGCAACACAGCTGTTTCATGCCACGTGAGTCACATTGGCTATACCATCACAGCTGTTTCATGCCACGTGGCCATACTGGCTATAGCAACACAGCTGTTTCATGCCACGTGGCCATACTGGCTATAGCAACACAGCTGTTTCATGCCACGTGGCCACATTGGCTATAGGAACACAGCTGTTTCATGCCACGTGGCCACATTAGCTATAGCAACATAGTTGTTTCATGCCACGTGGCCACACTAGCTATAGCAACATAGTTGTTTCATGCCACGTGGCCACACTGGCTATAGCAACACAGCTGTTTCATGCCACGTGGCCACTTTAGCTATAGCAACATAGTTGTTTCATGCCACGTGGACACACTCACTATAGCATCACAGCTGTTACATGCCACGTGGCCACATTGGCTATAGCAACACAGTTCTTTCATGCCACGTGGCCACCTTGGTTTAGAGCAACACACGTGTTCCATGCCACGTGAGTCACATTGGCTATAGCAACACAGCTGTTTCATGCCACGTGGACACACAGGCTACAGCAACACACGTGTTTCGTGTGTACTAGTGTCTCGTGGATGACCCTTCGCACGAGCGTGTGTCCATCGCACTTACGTGTAGGTGTGAAAGTCCTCACGTTGATAAATGAAACTTACGCACTGTACTAAATGGCCAAAAGAAGATATGTGAATTGTCGATGCGTTCGTCATACTCGCGTCCCAAATGGGGATGCTGCTCCTTAGGCTGGAGTGTGACTTACATGGACATTAGGCGGAGCCCTGAGAGAAGGGTTATGGTCAGGGTGGGCGTGGTCTTGCATGATGCAGGCGTGGTGGTGCGATGTGGCGGGTGTGGTGGTGGATGTGGAGACGGATGTGGACGTCTCCCGCTCGACGTAGTTATGGGTAAGGCGGTACACAGTTGGGAGTGACGTAAGCCCTGTGGATAGCACTGTAGTGCGGGCCAGGACGGTGGAAGAGGTTGTGGCTATGGACAAGGTTGTACACACGGGAGTGGAAAAAAAAAATTGTCTCTCATCACTTTTTGTGTGAAACAATATGACACCATGGACGAAGGATTTTGAGAAATGCTTATTGGTCTGGTCACACGTCTGTAGCCCTGGTTTCAAGGTATTTTAATATATCGATTGCTAGCGACATTTCCTGTCACGTAATAAATGATAAAAGATTACAGTTATTTCATATTTCGATGGAGATAACCATAAAGTGGGGCTGCCATAATCATTATAGAATTTGTCTCACGTTTACGCTCACTAACCCTATCGAGACAACACGAGTTTTACTGATCATTTCGAATTTCTTCGTACCCATCCCGGAAGATACATATTTTGACCGCGCGTACCTGACGTAGGCGCCAGTGATCTGCGTGTTTTCTTTAGCAACGCCGGCAACAGAGAAATACGACTGAAATGACCTAGGCTACCTATATATCTATCTATCTATCTATCTATCTATCTATCTATCTATTTATCTATCTATCTATCTATCTATCTATCTATCTATCTATATATATATATATATATATATATATATATCTTTTTCTTTTTTCTTTCATACTATTCGCCATTTCCCGTGATAGCGAGGTAACGTTAAGAACAGAGGACTGGGCCTTCGAGGGAATATCCTCACCTGGCCTCCTTCTCTGTTCCTTCTTTTGGAACATTAAGAAAAAAAACCGAGAGGGGAGGATTTCCAGCCCCCGCTCCCTTCCCTTTTAGTCGCCTTCTACGACACCCAGGGAATACGTGGGAAGTATTCTTTCTCCCCTATCCCCAGGGATATTTTATCTATTTATTTATTTTGCTTTGTCGCTGTCTTGATATAGATCTGAATTACCTCATACTAAGCAATCTGAAACTTTGAGTCTGATAAATATCTCGAAAAATCCAGATTTTTGCTGGCAGTGAAAAACCTGAAGTGTTTACTGAATCATCCACTGATCGTTGATGATGTTCACGATGGCTGGTATGGAGGTTGTTCATGTGCGAACTCGAATGGACTTGATGTCGTTGTGCTACCAAACTGCAGCCTGGGAACGAGGGATCTCAGATGAGGAGGTGACGGTGGAGGGAATGTTGAGAGAGATTCATCCCGATTATCGGAAGAGGTTCAAGGAAATTTTTGACCTCCTTGTGTGTGTGTGTGTGTGTGTGAGGGGTGAGGGGGACACACATACACCGGGGACACACTGGTGTCCGGACACATAACCCTGGTGGACTGAACGTATCACACAAGGTATCAGATTAACCAGAGCTTCAGAACATCCCGACGCTGGGTTCTTTGTCGCCCACAGACGGGTCATGTATCTCACACACACACACACACACACACACACACACACACACACACACACACACACACACACACATACACACACACACGTATCTTTATATATACATCATCATGAATGTTGATGACATCATATATGGTACATAAATCATGGACAGTGCACAGAACTACATAATATCTTTAGCAAAATAAACTGGAAAATGGAACTCCGTAGCCACGTTACAGATAAGGGCTATGAAAGTTTCTGTGTAATTCATAATGACTGTGTGGGACATGGGTACCTCCAGCTACAAATATACAGAGAAGGTCAGAAATAAGAAGATATGACTCAGTCAAGGTTGTCAAATACTGAAAGAACTTAGCAATGTACTGTGTAGAAAATATAGGCATCACAGCAGTCAACCAGCATGTTAAGGACTTAATATAGATAGAAATTGGTACGACAAGATAAGGAATAAGGAAGAGACAGACTTTGAAAAGGGTGTCTTGGACAAGGCGGGAGAAAGAGCAAAACTTTCCCATAATCCCTCAGGAGTAAATTGTGCGTGAAATAGCAGCTAATCAGGGTAAGGAATTAAGAGGGAAGAGTTGTAGAGGATGATGAAATGATATGCAAGAGATGAACTGTAAATTCAAAAGTGTTTTCACAGTGGAAGGCACTATAGTCCCAATAACTGAGCAGGATTGAGGCAGAGGTCTTAGAAAGGAATGAAATATCGAAGATTGGACTGCTGAAGGGTCTTGCCTTATACAAAGCCCATGGTCCTCATAGAATATCCCCCATAGGTGCTGAAGACGTTTGGAGATATGCTTGTTAAACAGCTTAAGATGTTGTTCAAGATGTTGCTGGAGGAAGGCGAAGTACCAAGACAACAGGGAATGGCAAACGTCGCATCTATCATTAGGCAAGGTGACCAAAAATTAGCGGTAAACTACCCACCAGTGTCTCTCACGAGCGTAGTCTGTAAAATACTGAAAAGATAAAAGATAGTAAATGGACGAAGACTTGTGAAGGAGACAACGCAGGTTCAAAGAAAGGAGTCATATGTAGTAAAACTAATCTTAAACTTCCACGAAAGAGTGAACTCTGTTTTAGACAAGATAGAAAGCTGTGTGGATTATATGTATCAGGAAAGACAGAGAGCATTTGGCACTGTACCACATGGTAGAAACGCTGGAACTTCCTGTAGGATTACGCCTGAGACTCCCTCGATGGATGAAGAATTACCTTTGTGGAGGGGAACAATGGATGCATATCACAGGAACCTTCAGCATGTGGTGTGCCACAGGACTCGCTCCTGGAACCATTGTTCTTCTTGATCTATGTAAATGACTTGCCAGACGGGCTAGACTCATACATCACTATATCACCGGGTAAGATCAAGGTCATGGAAGAATGAAATAGTGGTCAGAGGTATACCAATTTACAAGAAAGCCCAGACGAACTCCGAAGTTGGTGTGATACACGTCTCATTTCAATTCAGTCCGAAGGAAATACACAGTACTGATGACGGGGGACACTGAAAGGAAGTCTCAATACTCGTATCATCTACCAGGAAAAAAAAGTTGCAGGAAAGCTCATGTGTGAGAGGGACTTGGGAGACGAGATTGTATCAAACCTGTCTCCAGAACCCCACCTCAGGAGAATGGGAAGGGAGACAAATTGTCTGGAATCACTTTCAAGTAATTGGGTGACGATATATTGAACAAGAGATGAAGCCCCTACAGTATACTGAAACTCCCTCCACAAATAGGTATTCATAGACTACGGTAGTGGCAGTGGCTAAGTTAGGAAAGCAGTGGCTTAGACGGGCTAACAGTGGCTGAGTTAACAGTGGTTGAGTCAGAGTAACAATAGCTGAGTTAGGTTAACAGTGGCTGAGGTAAGTTAACAGTGGCTGAGTCAGGATGACAGTGACTGAGTAAGTGGCTGAAGTTTTGGAGTCAGTCAGCCAAAGAGACAAAGGATGTAAGGACGAAAATGGTGGACGAAGAGGAACCAAATACAGAAGAAAAGAAAAACTGGACTGTTAATATGAAGGTCTGAAAAGAAAGAAGAAATACAAAGGGAAGAAACTGAAGGAAGAAAATATTAAAGAAAACGATACATTTCTTCACAGAACCGTAAAGGTAATAAGAAAAAATATAAGAATACGATACAAATGTAATAAAGATAAAAGACAAAATAAGAAATGGAATGCGGAACCATGAAGAACAAGTGAATGAAATGAAAGATGTTAAGATGAATCATTTTCTGGGTCAGTTCAATTACCTCGTATAAGTCAAGGAGGAAAGTCTTAATACTAAGTCAATCCAGAGGAAACCACGTCAGATGTGATCACGTAAAGTGTTGGCTTAAAAACATGACTTGAAAACCAGACTCACCGCAACCGCTCTACCTCCCTCTACACTCTCTCCCTCACACTCTCTCCCTCCTCCCTCACACACTCTTCCTCCTCCTTTACACGCTCTCCCATCTCTCTCACACTCTCTCCCTCCTCCCAGACACACTCTTTCTCCTCCCTCACACACTCTCCCTCCTCCCTCTCACACTCTACCTCCTCCTTTACATACTTTCCCTTCTTCCTCACACTCTCTCCCTCCTCCCTCACATATCCCTCCTCCTCCACACAATCAGCTTCTTCACACACTCCTTCTTCCTTACATCCTCCCTCCTTCCTCACACACTCCTCCTCCACCTTAACATACTCACCTTCCCGACACATTCCCTTATATTTCACACACTCTCCCTCCCTTTCAGACATTCTCCCTCCTCCTTCACACACTCTCCTCCTTCCTCCCGCTCTCTTTTCCTTCCTTACATACTCCCCTCCATCGTCACACACTCCCTCCTCCCTCACAGCCACTACCTTCTTCCCTCACACACTCTCTCTCCAAGCCCCCTCATACATCCATCTCCTCCCTTAGACACAATACCCTCTTCCCTAACACTTTTCTCTCACAGACTCTTCTTCCTTCACGCACTTCCTTACCCCCGCCACACCCCCTTACATCCCCACACCCCCCCACACACCCCCCTTCCCTCACACACTCCATCTCTTCCCTCAGACATATTTCCTCCTCCCTAACGCACTCCATGTCTCACAAACGTCTTCTACCGAAGGCAACTTTTCCCCGCTTGCTCACCTCACATCTCTCTCCCCCGATCTCTTTCCTCCCCAAATCTCCTTCCTTCCTAAACATCTCCCTTCTTCCTGACACCTTTCTCCCCTCCAAACAACTCTCACCTTCAAAAAAAACAACACGCCTCCCAGCATCTCTCCCAACCTCACCACCTTTCTTCCCACCCAACATCTCTCTCTCCACTCCCATTCTAACATCTCTCCCCATCCCTATATCTCCCGTCCCCAAAATGTCTCCCCAGCCTCTCCACCCCACATCATGTTCTCACTGTACCCTAAACTCGGACCATTAAACTCGTCTTTTATTAGGTATTTATTGACTCATAAATACCGGGTTCCTCACGACCTAACAACGGGTCACAAGCAGTTAGTAATCACCGTCTGCTGGTCCGGCCAGCACTACGTACCAGGCGATGGGCACATGACAAGCCTGGTCTCGTAACTAGTCCTGGTGTGTTTGCGTCGTTAGCTCTCGTTGTTTGTTGGCGTCGTTAGACGTATGTTGTCTGTTGGTGTTGTTCTTCATTGACGTCTGGGTTTGTTGGTGTGGTTAGAACGTCGCCATCGTGTCGTTAGATGCTATTGTGGTTTCTGGATGTTGTTAGACATAGTTGTTGGTGTTGTTAGATGTCGTTGTTTGTGGGCATCGTTAGACGTCGGTATTTGTTGGTGCTGTTAAACGTCTCGTTTGTTGGCGTCGTTAGATGTCAGTGTTTGCTGGTAGATGTCGTTGTTTGCTGGTAGATGTCGTTGTTTGCTGGTAGATGTCGTTGTTTGCTGGTAGATGTCGTTGTTTGTTGGTAGATGTCGGTGTTTGCTGGTAGATGTCGTTGTTTGCTGGTAGATGTCGTTGTTTGTTGGTAGATGTCGTTGTTTGCTGGTAGATGTCGTTGTTTGTTGGTAGATGTCGGTGTTTGCTGGTAGATGCCGTTGTTTGCTGGTAGGTGTCGTTGTTTGCTGGTAGATGTCGTTGTTTGCTGGTAGCGTGAGATGTATCAGTTTGTTGGCATCTAAGATCATCACTAGTTGATAGTACTGTTAGACGCCGTCGATGATGGTGTACTTTGAAGTCATTGTTTGTTGACATGGCAAGACGTCCTCGTTAGTATTGCTAGGCTCGGTGCATGACGATGGTCATGTGTCAGGCACATGAATGAACGATAGACACACAAAACACTCGGAATTTCCCGTCACTTCGTGACGTCTGTCCACTTGAAGATAATGAGAGGTCATCTTGGATCCGAAGACACCTTCTCACTGTCTCTCACTATCTCTCCATCTCCTGCGTTTCTTGTGGTCCCTGTATTTCTCACTTCTATATTCCTCATCCGACGCTCACTCCATGTTCTTAATTTTGTCTTGTCATTCGCGCCGTTTTCCTCCACTTTCTCAATCTATATTTTCATATATGTGTTTTATAATCTTCCACAAGACAGATTTTTTTTTTCCCTTCATGTTTTCCCTTCGTAATACCCTCTTTATATCACTCACTTTTATTGTCTCATTCTCTTTCTTTCTTTCTCTGCAGCGCTTCTCTTTATCTCTCTATCTCTCTCTCTATCCGTTCTTTATTTTAATTATAACGTAATTTCACATCTTTATTCTCCCCTTTCCTTTTAACGTATTCTAAATCTTTTCGTCTCCTTCACAATAAAAGTCTGAGTTCAGTTCTCTCTCTCTCTCTCTCTCTCTCTCTCTCTCTCTCTCTCTCTCTCTCTCTCTCTCTCTCTCTCTCTCTCTCTCTCTCTCGTTATCTACCTCACCATCTCTCCTATCCACTCAGTCACCTCGTGGTTAAGGCCGCTGCACCCAGGTTAAGGGCGAGGGTAAAGGCAACCTGCAGTGTGTGTGTGTGTGTGTGTGTATGTGTGTGTGTGTGTGTGTGTGTGTGTGTGTGTGTGTGTGTGTGTGTGTGTGTGTGTGTTCGGCCAATGACCTCGCGTTGTCTTAACGCACATCTGTTCCCATCTCCGTCACTCCGACGGGGGGAAGGCAACATTGTGGTTTACTGCATTATACTCGGCTGTATAATGCAGTACTGTATCGTGATGCATGATTATGTAAGCAGCTGAATGGTTGCTTAGGATAAGGTTAGATGACTGACACGCTGACGGTACGACCCTTGAACCCGACGGTACGATCCTTAAGCACGACGGTACGACCCGCGAACACGACGGTGAGACCCTTGAGCACGACGGTACGATTCTTGAGCACGGCGTTACGACCCTTGAGCTCGACGGTACGACCCTTGAGCACGACGGTACGACCCTTGAACCCGACGGTACGATCCTTGAACCCGACGGTACGATCCTTGAGCACGACGGTACGACCCGCGAACACGACGGTGAGATCCTTGAGCACGGCGTTACGACCCTTGAGCTCGACGATATGATCCTTGAGCACGACGGTGCGACCCTTGAACACGACGGTGCGATCCTTGAGCGGTGCGACCCTTGAGCACGACGGTGCGACCCTTGAGCATGATGGTACGACCATTGAACACGACGGTATGATTTTGAACACGACCCCTAAGCACGGCGTTACAACCCTTGAGCACGACGGTACTACTCTTGAGCACGACAGCGCGACCCTTGTGTTCACATGAAGCCATGGCATTTGACTTGACCCTTTTTAAAGCCAAGGCAACATAACCATGGGTCATACCGTCATGCCTACGAGTCGTACCGTCTCGCTCAAGGGTTCGCACCGTCGTACCTAAGGTTCGCACCGTCGTACCTAAGGTTCGCACTGTCGTACCTAAGGGTCGTACCGTCGTACCTAAGGTTCGCACCGTCGTACCTGAGGGTCGTACCGTCGTACCTAAGGGTCGTACCGTCGTACCTAAGGTTCGCACCGTCGTACCTGAGGGTCGTACCGTCGTACCTAAGGGTCGCACCGTCGTACCTAAGGGTCGCACCGTCGTACCTAAGGGTCGCACCGTCGCACCTGAGGTTCGCACCGTCGTATCTGAGGGTCGTACCGTCGTACCTAAGGGCCGCACCGTCGTACCTAAGGGTCGCATCGTCGTACCTAAGATTCGTACCGTCTTGTTCAAGCGTCGTACCATCAATCCAAATGGGTTGAATAAAAGTGGTACCTTCATTATAAGGCCTGTGTATTTCCCTTACCAATTACAGAGATCCTACAGAAACTACTCTCTGCTTAAGAGATTAAACTCCAGCATACGTAACTGCATTAAAACAATTGTTACAGTGAAGACACATTATAACAAACGAATCACCAGCAGAGAAAGAGCTTTTTATAAGGAATTCGAGACAATACACATGGGAAACAACCCATGTTCTTTAGCCAACAAAAGTAAGACTTATATAAATGTGCAGAGAATATATATATATTCATACCAAAAAAATGTCATGGACAGTGATGAATGCTTCCTATGCAAGTGTGCCAAGAAATGAAAATTCATGAGTAAAGTTATCCATCACGAACTCATGGGTAATCTATACTCCTCTGTTTTGATACGAAGAGAAAATACAATCTTTTTATTTCCTTTTTCTTCCTTAATCCATTATAGTTATAACTTCACAAAAGACTAATAATCCTTTGCAGGAAAAAAAGTTTGCCTTACATGTATCTACGAAAAAAAAACAATTTTCATACAAGGAATTGAATAGATCTTATGGGTATCAGTTCATATCAAGATATCCATTAAAACCTGCAACTTAAATCTGACGTTTGCCTTCGACTTTAAGAGCCATCGAATGTGCCCTCTGCTCTGTCCTGACTGAGCAGCTTAGAAATTCTCATTTCTATCGTATCCCTGGTAATGAGATGTGACAGATCCCTCCTACTGTCTGTATTCAGGAGCAAAATCTTTACATTCGGTTCTTCCCAAGCTAAAGTACTTTTAAAATCTACATTCTCTTCTATTCCAATGATAGAGCTTATTCTTTTTTCCTTTTACTTTTTAACTCTTCTCGTCCTACCTCTGACGAGATGCCAAAATCTTCACTCTCTCCTGTTTTTACCAAGATCCATAATAAATCTATCTTTACAAGCTTCCCAAATCTACTACACTCTGCTTTACCCCTACTAATAACGCACTACACTCTAACATCTGTGTTCTCCATAAGGCTGTGTTCTATCCGTTTTTACATCCTTTATAAGTCTTGTCTCAACTGTTCAACTATCCATTCTCTGCCTGTTCTCCTGAACCTACAGTCATTCTTATCAACTCCTCTCCCCACCAAACACTGTTCTGTAAATCAAATCTAATCTACAATCACCACCATCCTACAAAGTAAGCTACACTGTAAATTTGCCCTCTAATTCCCAGCAGAGCCAATAGCCCATTGTGGCTGGGTGTAAATAAAGAACGAAGGACCAATGTGGTGTCTGTTTCTTTCTTACATGGCTAAACTTTGGAACTCTTAACCATCGCATGTCTTTCTAAACAGCCACAAGCCTGACCATTGCTACGTTTTCTATCTTTATCCCAAACTACTGAACTATCTTTCCCCTTCCTCTTCAGTCATCTCCATGTCGTTAGCTTACTTTGTATCTCCCTGAAGGCCTTGGCTTCAACGAGGGCGTTTGTTCATGAAGGGAGCCAGTGATTTAGAAAATAGAATAGGTGTAGAGAAAGACATGGCTACTTATGGTCGTTACATTCAACACATTTCTCAAACCACAACTATCAGGGTATATGAGCCTCGCAGGATTAGAGCAGTTTTCCATAAAAAGATATGGGTTTCTGAGGCTCAATTTAGTTGAAATACTTGATGTTACCGCTGGAATCAATTGTGATGCCAAGAACGATTGATATGTATTTATCTATCATATAACCCCAGAACCCCTGTAGTGGGGTTTCTGCAGCTTCAAGGCTGCGTTGCAATCAGTAGCAGGGAAACTATAGACTCCTCTGGAGTGAGAACTTCTCAACGAGACTATAGTCCTGTTCGTAGACACTTTAAGGCAAGGTCCGGTAATGCCTGAATGAATAGATCAGTATTATCATTCATACTTGTTCCTAGTTTCCTGCAGTAGCGAGGCAGAGCCACGAACAAACGAAGAACCGCCTTCTTCGCTCGCTTCCACCCTCCAGCTGTAATGTATAATGCAACGAAACAGAACCTCTTGTCCATAGTCACACCATTCCGTGGTGTTCCCTGACCTCTTCATACGCCTTGATTCAGTCCATTGAAAGCACGTCGCCCCTGGCAAACCACATCGCACCACTCCGCTCTATCCATTGCACGCCTTACGCCCTCCTGCATGTACAGGCCTAGATGACTCAATGAATCATTCACTCCATCCTTCCATCCTCCTTGTTCCCTCCACCTCTGATATGTATACCCACTTAGTCTGTCTGTCTTCATTCGTCCTTTCCAGATGCCCAAACCATTTCAGCTCATCCTCCTTAGATTCAGTTTCCAGTGAAGGTTGGTCTGCGGCAGGGGTGTGTGATGTCACCATGGTTGTTCGATTTGCGTATAGATGGGATGGTGAGAGAGGTAAATGCAAGAGTCTTGGAGAGAGGAGCAAGTATGCGGTCCGAGGGTGATGAGAGGGTCTGGGAAGTAAGTTAGTTGTTGTTCGCTAATGATACAGCACTGATGGCTGATTCGAGTGAGAAACTACAGAAGTTGGTGACTGAGTTTGGACGAGTGTGTGAAAAGGAGAAAGGTGAGAGTAATGTGAATAAAAGCAAGGTTATTAGGTTAAGGTGAGTTGAGGGACAGGTTAATTGGGGTGCGAGTTTGAATGAAGAAAAATTTGAGGAAATGAAATGTTTTAGATGTCTGCGAGTGGATTCGGCGGCGAATGGAACCATGAAAGCGGAAGTGAGTCACAGGGTGGGGGAGGGGGCGAAGGTTCTGGGAGCGTTGAAGAATGTGTGGAAGGCATGAACATTATCTCGGAGAGCAAAAATGGGTATGTTTGAAAGAACAGTGGTTCCAACAATGTTATATGGTTGCGAGGCATGGGAGTGAAATGACGATTATGTATAATCTAGATAGGTAGATAGACAAATGAATACATGGATAGATGAATGATAGATAGATAGGTTCATACCTATTCCCGATCCATCGCACAAAATCGAACACGAATTTAAAAGTAATAGAATAAATAGATAGACAAACGGATAGATAGATAAGTGAAAGGAAAGACAGGTAAAGGGATATTTAGACAGATATATATATATATATATATATATATATATATATATATATATATATATATATATATATATATATATACATACAGTTCTAGAGTCAATCTAACCTATTTCTGGTGTATAAAGCATGATGTCATGCACGTTCAAGTTAAGACAAGAACACATAACAGACCACAAGACCTTATTTGCATAGCGCTCTCAAGTATTTATTTTTACTCTGGGCTTCAGAATGAACCGACCACTGCGTAACATAACAAATAGTTGATAGCTCGGACGTTAGACACATCACTAAAGATACATGGAAAATGAATGTGCGATTTACGAAAATATACGTGTATATATATATATATATATATATATATATATATATATATATATATATATATATATATATATATATATATATATGAATATTGTTTACTGGAAACAGAACTCACACCTGAATTTCGCAAGAAGTTCGGGCTAGATCACGATTGAATCTGACTTCAGCTTAAAATGGATGAGGCTTGAACTTGACCCAGGAGGAGGGAGCGAGCGAGAGAGTATCTGCCGAGTGGCTGACGAGAAGCAACACTGAACTGGTGAAATGAATGAAGAATTGAACTTGAAGTTCACCTTCAGAAAAGATGAAAATTTGAACTTCGAAGCTGAAGTGACTGAACTTGTCCATGGCCGAGGCTGGAACTTATGTTAAGGGTAAAGACTTGCCACTTTCGGCTGAGTATGGTTCGACAACAGAAATGTTTGATGTTTGAGCTCTGCAAGCCATGCATAAATAGGTTTGCAGTTCTGTGTATGTGACGCAGAGAGGCTGAACTTTTCAACCAAGAGATCATCATATGATAGTTGAGCCAGCATGATGGATTAAAGCAGAGTGTCGTCTCTCTCTCTCTCTCTCTCTCTCTCTCTCTCTCTCTCTCTCTCTCTCTCTCTCTCTCTGAGTCACAGAGTTCCCCAGGTCTAAAAAAAAAGCAAAGAGGCTAGCGGCTCGAGTGAGAGGGCGCGGGAGGAGCTAAGATCGACCCAAACCAACAACTGCATAGCCCCCACGGGTGGGCGATGCTCACACAACGAACGGGGTTGTTCGTGTTCACAGCGGACCATACGGTCCATGGAACACGAACCGGGAACACGAAACGGGACGCGATTGATTCAGGATCATCATGACGTCATGATCACAGGTGTGTCTGGATCATCATTTACCTCACCATGACGTCATTCACTCTCAGCAACCATCATTATTGTCATTACTGATTGTAATCGTCATCGTCTCTGCAACCAACAGGGTAGCATTCTCTCTCTCTCTCTCTCTCTCTCTCTCTCTCTCTCTCTCTCTCTCTCTCTCTCTCTCTCTCTCTCTCTCTCTCTCTTTCCTTACCTGACTAACTTTCTCTTTGAAAACATCTTAATCAGTCCAGGGCAACATACCACAATAGAACCAGAGCGAACACATCAGACGCCGCTCCACCTGCAGCGGAGGGACTACAGGCACGAGAGAAAACCGCTGGACCCAAAAACGTATACCATAACGAAGCTAACTGACTCAGAAACCAAGTCCCAGATATATGGCATACGGCCTGGACATACTCTGCGTGAAGCCACAATGGTATACTCGATCATTATCATGAAATAACATACTCATGTACGATATACTCACGGCTAATGATGCAGATATTTTTAACGCATTTTCTTCTGCCATCTTTCTCGTCATTGAAGAAATCTTTTATCTTCGGAAGGTATAATCCTTATCTTTAATGCAGTTATTTGAGCTAGAAGATATCATTGTTTATCTTACATATCATCTTGGCGGCTGTTAACTTCTGTTTGTCTGTTCGTCTGTGTGTCTGTGGTTGCATCCTGTCTGTTTCCTAGCGTTCGAGATACAGATCTGTGCTCCTGTGTGGTATAGATCAGGTCAGATCTTTTTTTTTTTTTTCCTATGATGCTTACACTTTGCCCATTTCTTCCACGAGCGCTCCAGTTCCCAGACCGTAGATTGTACAACTAGATCTCCCACTCCACATTACTTTATCATCCCATAACGAGATATCTGTCGTGTTCAGACGTGCCCTTCGGAGGCCTGGAGAATTCCTCCCTCCTGACGTGACGTATGATACGAGCTCCTTCAAAATGCTTCAGTCATCCCACGTTGACTATAGACAACATTTTCTATACCGTACTTTTAATGGTGAACGTCACTAGCTATGAAATATGCACTGACACAGAAGTTTCTAGCCACTAGTGTGTGTAGGTCACTGCTGAAACAGGAGTTTCTGTCCACCGGTGTCTGGGGCATGACACCAAGGAGCCCCTGAAACGCATCAGCTCACGTCTCTCGTGCTGACCCTGTCTGACCCTCAACATCTACACCGCTACCTCCTGCTGCTCCTCCGCCTCCCAGCTCCTACCTGACGCAGGTCACGTCGGAACACCTGTTACTTCGACCCACCCGCACCGGAGCCTCAGATGAGTTCACCCAGCCGCTGGGATGTAGGGTGGACACGTGAAAGGACGCAGATGATAAGGAACCCTTCCCTTACCAGTTACTGAAGGAGAGCATTGAGAAACTTAGCAAAGGAAGTGGAAAAAGAAATATCAGTGATGCATCGCAGCTCATTTGATTCCAAAATCAAATGATAGTAGAGGTAGAATCTGGCATTAGAGTAGATACTCGCAGTTAAAAGTATCTTTTTTAAACACCAGCGTCCTGTACTGAGAGACAGAGTATAGCATCTTTTTAGATGGTGAGATAATCAAATGTCTCTTGTATCTTAAAGTCGAAGATCACACTACACTAGAGTATTATAAGAACAAGATGGTTCCTGTCCAAAAGAAAAAAAAGAGAAAAAGATGGTAGAGGAGGGAATGTTGGGACCGCCAGCATAAAAGCAGTTGGCCATAACCCGAGTGTGACGAAAGAAAATGAAAAAGATCTTCGCTCCAGCCTCTCAGAGAGCCATACCGTCCAGAGCTTCACCCCTGGAAGAGAGAGAGAGAGAGAGAGAGAGAGAGAGAGAGAGAGAGAGAGAGAGAACAACAGCTTGTCAGATTTTGTTTCATGCAGATGTTAAACACATATATACAGTCAACCCAAAAAATATTCCAGCTAAATACAACCGATTTTAAACTACTCAACTGATGCAGCCATCATTATACTCGTGTGAGTAGGACCTGGTTAGTGTGACATAGGAAATGTGACCTGGTGAGTGTGACCTGGTGAATGTAGCCTGGTGAGTGTGACCTGGTGAGCGTGACCTGATGAATGTGACCTGGCGAGTGTGACCTGGTGAGCGTGACCTGTGAGTGTGACCTGAGGTACAAACATGCCTTACCCCCAGGACCACAGGGTGGAGGACCGTCTCAAGCGAGGGAGAAGCAATGAGAAGGAGATGGAGCAACGCTTACAAATTATGTCCAAAGGAAAATGTAAATAGCGTATCTGGTACATGCTATGTATTATCCAATACAAACTTACATATATACATATACACATAGATTCATACATACATAAATGCATACGTATGAAATACATATATGGACCTCCGTTGCGGTAATCAGTCCTCAGTCAACCCAGGTGTTCATCCTCCCATAGGGGTGGTCACTAAGATACGTACTTGATTTAGATTTAGGTATATATATATATATATATATATATATATATATATATATATATATATATATATATATATATATATATATATATATATATATATATATATATATATATATATATATATATATATATATATATATATATATATATATATATATATATATATATATATATATATATATATATATATATATATATATATATATATATATATATATATATATATATATAAATATATAAGAGAGATGTGTGACAATAAAAAGAGTGTGGCTGAGAGAGAGAGGGTGTATTAAAATGATTTGGTCACATGGAGAGAATGAGTGAGGAAAGATTGACAAAGAGGATATATGTGTCAGAGGTGGAAGGAACGAGGAGAAGTGGGAGACCAAATTGGAGGTGGAAGGATGGAGTGATAAGATTTTGAGCAATCAGGGCCTGAACTTACGGGAGGGTGAAAGGCGTGCAAGGAATAGAGTGAATTGAAACGATGTGGTATACTGGGGTAGATGTGTTGTCAACAGATTGAACCAGGGCATGTGAAGCGTCTTGGGTAAACCATGGAAAGTTTTGTGGGGCCTGGTTGTGGAGAGGGAGCTGTGGTTTCGGTGCATTACACAAGACAGCTAAAGTCTGAGTGTGAACGAATGTGGTCTTTGTTGTCTTTTCCTAGCGCTAACCCGCACGCACACGGGGGAGGGGGGTGTGATTTCATGTTTGGCGGGGTGGCGGTGGGAATTGATGAAGGCAACATGCATGAATATGTACATGTGCATATATGTATATGTCTGTGTATGTATATGTATCTATTCGTTGGAATGTATAGGTATGTGAATGTACGTGTGTTGGCGTTTATGTATAAACATGTGCATGTGGGTGGGTTGGGCTATTCTTTTGTCTCTTTCCTTGCGCTACCTCGCTAACGCGGGAGACAGCGACATAGTATACTAAATATATATATATATATATATATATATATATATATTATATATATATATATATATATATATATATATATATATGCTAATACATGGCCTTGAATACGACCATCTCAGCTGACATGAAGATAATACAGTACATTACATATCATACATACAATATATGGTAGTACAATATCTGAAATTTTTTTTTTTTATTGTGTATTTTTTGAATTTATCGCTGGTCACGGATGAGGAAGGACACAAGTATGTAACACAGACGAGAGGAAAGAAGGCCCTCAAAACCCATCATCAAAAGAAGATTATCGAAATACAGAAATCTGGTAAAAATCAAGAACGTTGAAAATTCTATTACGCAGACTTCAATGACCATAGGGAATTAATGGAGGGTCACCCATCTACACACAGACCAACGACCTCTACATTGAGGCCATATTCAATCACCTCCTGAGTACGTCCGCTTGGTGGAAAACAAGAACCTGATCTTGGCATCGTACGAGGGTTCAACGCCCTTTACTCGTTCCCATGTCGGGAGCTAACATATAGTTTTGGTAATCTTCCCAACATCTCTCTGAGGCATTCCAAACGTAGAGATTGAATAACTTTGCTGGTCGAACCGGCGATTCCCCTATGCTCTACAGATACGAGAAAACACCAACAACATTGTCCAAAAATCTCATGCAAGCACATCGATTCGAGAGAGAACGTATCCAAGCAGGCTCGAAGAGATGACAAATTGATGGAACAATTTGAAAATAGCCCATTTTTGCTCCAGATAGGTTCGAATTACAATTTCAAACTCCCAAAATTTCCAGACACCACAACATTGTAAAACAGATTCATGGTTCAACGCTGTAATCCTGCTACAATGCTCTAAAGCACGTCATGCCTTGGAATTTTCTCATCGAACCGACTCCAATTACTGAACTCAACCAATGATCTAATAACTGTCATATCACTTGATCTTAATCGTCTTCACATTACTAAACACAGTTAGCTTTGCAGTTCTATGAATAGCAACGATGGTACATAGTTGAACAACAATCTCAAATACATAGTATTTTCGAAGCAACTCTTCAATTGCTTTACAGACTTTGATTTGAAGGTTAACAACCCAATCAGTTACACTTACAAACCAGGGCGAATAACACACCCCGCGACCGTGCTCTCAGTGTAAGAGAGGAATAAGCGAGGCCCCAGTGCATAGAGAGGGATCACATGAGACTGAGAGGTAAGTAGTGAGACGATACAGGAGAGTATAGTAGGGCATAGAGGAGCAGGTGAGACATCTTGACCACACGAGGAAGACAAGAAAATCAACATACAATTGGAGGAAACGAGAAGACGCATGATAATCTGGGGGAGATGAATGGTAGGATACAGACTGCTGAAACAGAAAATAGATGTGGAAAATTTGCAAATACTGTAGGGAAAGAAAGAGGAAGGACACAAAAAGTATGTAACTCCAGCGAGATGGAAAGATAGGCCCTCAGAATAACACATCATCAGAAAAGAAGATTATGAAAATAAAGAAGATATTGGTAAAAATCAGAGAGATGGTTGAGAAGACATAAGAGGATATAAGAAAAACAAAGGAGGAATTAGATGGGAGGGTCGCGTCATCTAGCACACAGGATCAAGAGCCTCTAGCAGTGGAGGCAACATATTCAAAGCAACATCCACGAAGGTACGTCTGTTGGGTGGGGAATGACAGAGAACCTTGAATTCAGGGATCATACGAGGGATATCAAGCCAACATTATGGGTACAGTCGGGAGTAAACTGGCAGAGTAGAATGAGTCCCAAACAGTCTCTCGTGAGGCATTCACTGAGACGTAGAGAGGTATGGAATAATAAGTGTGAGGGGAGGAGGGCGATCCTCTTCTAGTGGCAGAGAGAGAGAGAGAGAGAGAGAGAGAGAGAGAGAGAGAGAGAGAGAGAGAGAGAGAGAGAGAGAGAGAGAGAGAGAGAGAGAGAGAGAGAGAGAGAGAGAGAGAGAGAGAGAGACCCTAATTCCAGTAGGTAATAATAGCAAATACAAAATTCAAACAAACTGTTCCAGGGAAAAGAAATCTGTAAAAAGAGATAGTCAACAAGGCTTGGTTAACTGTAAACTGCTCTGGTGGCACGTAATGCTCGGAATAAGGTCTGAGGAACCTGATCAGATCTCGAATATAAGCAATAAGATCATGATCCAAACTAGCCATGCAGCGTCGTGGACAAGTTAACACAGTTAGCTGCTTAAGCTGATAAGAAATCGAATGGGTAAGTTGCAATCCACTCAAAAAACATAGTAATGTTTGAAGCGAACTTCTCAAAGTGAGAACAGTTGAGTTGTGAGAGGTTAAGAAACACAAAGAGTTTCTCCTTCAAACTACAGGGCGCAAGTAATAACTGCAGTTCCCCGGGGCTCAGCGCTGGAACCACTGTTATTCCTGATTTATGTAACTGACTTCCTAAAGGGAAGTGAATCGTCCATGAATATGTTTGCAGATGATGTCAAGGTCATGAATGAATTCCTCAGCATTCCAGAATGCAACATTGTAGAACAAGAACTGGAAGAATGCAGCAATGGTCGGAACAAAATGGTTAATAAATTCTACCCAAATAAGTGTAAAGATATGGGAAATAAAAACAACATTATGGAGTTGGGTTGTCACAAAGTGGTGAATCAAGTTACAATAATCGATCTATAGATACAAAGAAGAATATAGGTGATCACACACACACACACACACACACACACACACACACACGAGAGTATGTGCCTAGTGTATGTAGCCAAGCAGTCATATAGACAGATTGGTAAGATTTATATCGGAGTGAAAAGGTTTACGTCAAACAAACGACAAACAAGCTATTCTGCCACAGACCTTTACAAAAGTGAAGAAGAAAAGATGTTAGCCACAAATAATAGTCCTCAGGTCAAACGAAGCAGTGCCGGATGTACGGGCCAGTGTCGGATAAATGAAACAACGTAATAATTCTCAAATGAACAGACGATGAACAAACAAAGCAGTGCCGGATTATCAGAACGATAGACAAACAAGCCAAAGATGGTCGAAAACAGACAAGGAAAGCGAATACGGACAAACCAACTAAAAACAAACGAGCAAAGATGAAATGAAAATGAACTGAAAATGGATATTAACGGAGCCGCTTCGAACAAACGACCCGTCGATGGTACACAGAGAGCAGCGGCAGGTAGGCCCGATCACCGTTTTGCATGACCTTCGGAATGCAAGGCAGGGTTGATGGCCGACAAACCTCCGCGTCGACGGTTCATGAATCCGTAATACTGTAGCGCCAAGTGCAGCAATTGGCGAGGATCTGAGGTACTACATACCTGCAGGAGCGGTATTGGCCTGACCAACTGGCCCGTTCGATCAAACTGGATCCCATTTATTCATGTCAAAAGACCATACCATTGCTATGTTTATCATGATCGGCCATCTACCTTTCCCTCTTTTGTGTGAATCTTCTATTTTTCTTTTCTTTTTTTACGTAATTCAAGTGGCTATTACATCCCGTACTCTGCAAGGATCTACAATCTTATCTTTTTCTTGTCTGCCAGGAATAATTAGTCCTTCGATAGTTTACAGCCTCCAAGTCTTGTTCAGGTAGCAGCTACCAGTTCTTCGTCTTATATGGCTGATCTGTCTCTTCCCGTGGAGGACGTATGGTGGCCACAAACCTCAGAGTGAAGCAGCAATACTTTAATGTCTTAGGGTTTCGTACATAGGCCTTTCTTCAGTGAGATTTATACAGAACCAACACATACGCCACTACTTATATACCGACACATCAATCTAGTCAAGGGAGCTATAGATTTCTGTCGTGTAGAGAAAGGTGTTCCAGTTCGCGTATCTTGCGCCATCCTGTGATCATAATATTTAGTGTAGGTTTACTACCTAGCTATAGTGCTTAGGGTAGGTCTGCTATCTGTTCATAATGTTTAAGGTGGGTCTACTGCATATCAATAATGTTTAAGGTTAGTCTAAAATCTATTCATATTGCTCAGAGTAAGTCTGCTACCTACTCATATAGTTTAAGTTGGTCTACTACCTAATTATATTGTTCAGGGTGGGTTTTCTACCCACTGATAATGTTTATGTGTGTCTACAACCTATCTATATTGTTTAAGTGGATCTGCTAGTTATTTGTACCGCTGAAGGTGATCTACCAGCTATTTACGTTACTTAGGCAGGATGATTCAGTCAAGTATGTTTTTCTAGTAGGTCTATTAACTGCTTGTATCGACAGGTTGGTGTACTAACCCTGTGCCTTTCTCCCTTGTGAATAAGCCCAGGAAGAGTCTTATGAACACGAGTAACAAGTCACAGACTCAACTTCCTCCATACATTCCTATAATCGTTCTGTAGTCGCCTACGTTCTCCAGAACCAGAGCGTAGCCCCTAAACACCAACGTAAGTAAGACTGGTGCACAATCAAGGCGAAGTCTCGTCAATCTTTGAACCCAAAAGTCCCTAAAATCTTTTTAAAGCCAGATTAGGTTTGTCTAAACCTCTTTAAGCTTAAACTTAAACTCCTCTCCATACAAAAAAAGAATTTTGAAAAGAATTTTGAGCATTGTCTCAATCGCGTAAGCTCGAGGTAACCTTCCTCAACACTGGCCTAATTTCGGTTCACCATCCGATCGTCGAAGACCGTAACCAAAGCCTTGCTTTGTCCCGTTAGACCTAGGAGGGTCGCACTCAACCGGTTAAGACGGAAGCAGGGTACACTCAGACACCTCCGCCCTCGAGCTTACTCTCGTCTTCCCAGACACCTGAAGCCAGATGGGAACTCCCCTGACCAAACGAACCAGCAAAGTCCCAATCCCTTACGCCAGAGGGAAAGTCCGCTTTTCTTCGTGATATATCCCAGAAAAGTCCCATATCTCTTTCAGCTAGAAGTAACTAACCTTACTCCTTGACATATGAGCTAAAGGTAAGGTCCAGCTATACCCCAGAACCAGATGCAAAGTCCTACCTAGCCTCATGATCCAGGAGCGAAATCTACCAACCCCACAGCCAAAAGCAAACTCTTCAGCCCCCTTAACGAAAACAAAATTCCCTATCCCCAAAGTCAGAGGTAAAGTTAGCCATCTCAAAGCTAGAAGTAAAGTCCTCAACCTCCGAAGCCGGAAGCAGAGTCACGTAACCTCCTTACCTGGGAGCAAAGTCTCTAAACTCGTAGGCCAGAGGCAAAATTACACAGCCCCATAAGTCAGAAGCAACTTCCCCTAACCCCCTTACCTAGAAATAAGATCCTCCAACCCACTTAGCCAGACGCAAAATCCCCCACCCTTCTAGCCAGATGGAAAGTCTCTCAACGTCTTAAACAATGTCATCAAACACCTTTCCCTGGGGTCAACATGATCTCACATCCTTCAAACAAATACAGATTTCTCAAGTCCCTCCTTCCGCCTCCCACCGTTCGAGCCCACCAGCCCTGCAGGAGCCAGCCAGCTACACCGCAAGACTGTGTGGCATTACTTCACTCTGGTATTCGCCAGTCGCCACCGACTTAATAACCCAGACAACTTGGTGATTACCACAGCTCCAGCGTCGTAGACGATTCGCCACCGACATTCTGACTTTCTCATTCTCAGTAGGGTGATAATTCTCACGGAGCTATGAGGGCAAGTTAAGGAGATTATGAGAGGATATGAGCGCAGGAGGGTGATGAGGTGTGGCTGTGGTTGGGCGGACATACGCATCCTACAAGGTGGTACTACTGCCCACAGTGGTTGGCAGCACTGACCGCAGAGGTTGACAACAGTGAACAGTGACCTGGATAGTGGCATTATAACAACAAAGCTAATGTAAATGAAACGCCGAGGTTGGGGAAAAAAAATAGAGGGATCTGCCCGGATGTTGTGTTGTGAGGATGGCGTCAACTGAACGTCATAGGCAGCAGCAGTGATCGCTGAACATCGTGGGCGCTCAGGTCTATACAAGTCTCTACCACCGAGGCATGGTATAATGAGACCTTACCTTACCTTACCTTATGATGGTATCAGAGGTCTTCTTCCCCCATACCTGGGTCCCAGACCTTACATTATTTATACCTGGTATCGAAGGTCTTCTATACCTCCACGGTTCGCGTGGGACCCTTGGAGTGTGCTGTGATTATCTGTCCATGAGCCAACTCTGACCCTGGGAAACCATCATTCGTGTTTCATGTGATAATAACAGTCGGGATATCTTCCTCCAGGCTATGTCTCCTCTGGGCAGGAAACGATCACATACATGAAAAACAACAACATGTAAACACACAGCCTACACATACATGAACACATGGCACACATACAAGGTATATATTTACTGGCATATACAGCCAGACAGACACACAGACACACACACACACACACACACACACACACACACACACACACACACACACACACACACACACACACACAACACACACACACACACACACTTATGTTATACAATGAGGATGAATGACAGTAGAGCATGTTCAAGATCTAGAGGAGGAGGGGGAAGGAAGGGGATAATCCAAGAGTGTAAACCCCCCCTCGCCGCCTCCGTCCAGTACAAATAGATAATTGCACAACACTAGCACACCACCACAGGGCACCACAGTGACAGGCTCCACCACGTGTGCTAACACCCTCACGCTGCCTACCTCAGCTTGCTGCCTTGACACATATGAGGCAATGACGTGGGTAATAATACTGAGAGCCAGGAACTGGGTCACATTCCTCTCAGTGCTCAGCTGCTGAGAGCCAGGAGCTGGGTCACATTCTTCTCAGTGCTCAGCTGCTGAGAGCCAGGAGCTGGGTCACATTCCTCTCAGTGCTCAGCTGCTGAGAGCCAGGAACTGGGTCACATTCCTCTCAGTGCTCAGCTGCTGAGAGCCAGGAACTGGGTCACATTCCTCTCAGTGCTCAGCTGCTGAGAGCCAGGAGCTGGGTCACATTCCTCTCAGTGCTCAGCTGCTGAGAGCCAGGAACTGGGTCACATTCCTCTCAGTGCTCAGCTGCTGAGAGCCAGGAACTGGGTCACATTCCTCTCAGTGCTCAGCTGCTGAGAGCCAGGAGGTGGGTCACATTCCTCTCAGTGCTCAGCTGCTGAGAGCCAGGAACTGGGTCACATTCCTCTCAGTGCTCAGCTACTGAGAGCCAGGAGGTGGGTCACATTCCTCTCAGTGCTCAGCTGCTGAGAGCCAGGAACTGGGTCACATTCCTCTCAGTGCTCAGCTGCTGAGAGCCAGGAGGTGGGTCACATTCCTCTCAGTGCTCAGCTGCTGAGAGCCAGGAGCTGGGTCACATTCCTCTCAGTGCTCAGCTACTGAGAGCCAGGAACTGGGTCACATTCCTCTCAGTGCTCAGCTGCTGAGAGCCAGGACCTGGGTCACATTCCTCTCAGTGCATAAACACGACCTCCTGAGGACGACGGTACGACCCCTTGAGCAAACATTTGAACACGAAGGCATGACCTTAGGCATTTGAGCCGACGCCTGAGCGTCAGTTCGTGGGCCACACCTTCGTGCCGTGGGTCGTACCGTCGGGGTCAAAGGTTGTGTCGTCGTGCTTAAGGGTTGTGCCGTCGTGCTTAAGGGTCGTGCCGTCGTGCTCACGATGTTAACGAACTATATACCTCACGTACGGAGATATGATCTAATATAATCGATAATCAAAAGCTTTTCTATCACCCTTTTTCTTATACATCAACATTGGAGTAATTTCGTTTGAATCATTAATCTTAAAAGATAAATCTCAAAAACAAAAGAGCGTGGCAAGTTTTTAATCAATATTATGATTATTATCTGGCTATTATTTTATGTTTTCTCTTCCTTAAAGAGAGAAAAATCACAGCATTATAATATTCAGTAATTCATACGAATGATATACATTGTATACATTAGAATGTACAAACACATGAGGTGTGTAATGAAGGGTTTATTCACTAACACGATTGCAAGTTGGAAAATCATGAATACGACAAAATGATAACTATGTTTATTCTATATACTTTCCTGTTCCTCTAAGACGGTTGAGGAACTGTGTTGCATCTACTGTAAGAAAGATAATCAAAGTGCTCTAAATCATTTGAATGATTTACGCATTGTAGGAATAACAGCCTTTTTACGTGTTTAAATGTAAATGTTCCACAGTCATTCCGTGTCAATGATTACGGAGCTATGAACGTTACTTATTGTGTATTGAATATTATCATTAAAAATTAGTATTACAAATACAGTTACAATAGAAAAAAAATGAAGTTCTAATTGAGGAAACAACACCGCTCACTTTAATCAACCAGCGTATACGTAAGTGTTTCGGGAAGTGACAAAAGACTAGCGTAAGACAGAAGCTCTTTTTTTTTCACATTTGATCTCAGTTTCCCACGTTAGCGAGATAGCGCCAGAAACAGACGAAGAAGGTCCGCATCCTTCCACATCCATTCTCTGACTGTCAGAATCGAGGTTTAATCTCGTAAGAAAAATGAAATGGTTTCAGATCAAACATTTTAGAATATCTTGGTTGAACACTTACTATCTGATCTTACTTCGAATCTTCCCACATCAGTGATAGAGAGATGATTCTCCCTCCAAAAGATCTAGGAATTTTCTTTTATTGGCTGGAATATGTTTCCCCGCAGACTAGCGTGACATGCTACAGATCCGCCCCCAGCCCAGGGTCCTGCCTACACATTTAGGGAGCTCTCCCTGAAACCGTCTGTCTTCTGTGAGCAATTAACTCAGTAACATCCTCTCTCTCTCTCTCTCTCTCTCTCTCTCTCTCTGCTGCAGCTATCACTTCGGCCTCCGCACTCACGAGGTGGTGCCAGGTTGAGTGACTCTTCCTCTGACCGGGTCAGGTCAACACCTCTGCCCCCCCCCCCCAACACACACACATCATGTGAAGTTCAGCAGCCCCAGAATTAGCTAGTTCGATGTTAGCTCTCTACAGCTGGAGCCTCGCACCCTGTCAACTCCTTATGTACTATATCTTCCTCTGGTAGACACAAACCTTCCTGTATGAGGCAGATCCTTTGGTAGAAGAACTGGTGACTCTTTCACCCGGATGATCCCTGTGTTAAGGTAAGGAGGCAGTGGAACCTCTGTGTTAAGATAAGGAGGCACTGGAACCTCTGTGTTAAGATAAGGAGGCAGTGGAACCTCTGTGTTAAGATAAGGAGGTGGTGGAACCTCTGTGTTAAGATAAGGAGGCACTGGAACCTCTGTGTTAAGATAAGGAGGCACTGGAACCTCTGTGTTAAGATAAGGAGGTGGTGGAACCTCTGTGTTAAGACGAGGAGGGGAATGGGCTCTGTGTTAAGATAAGGAGAGCAATGAACTCTGTGTTAAAAAGACATGACTGGACTCTATATTTTGACAAAGAGAAAAGCGACGCTCATTAAGACAAGGTCGTCTTAATGTGGACATTAGCGTTTACGTTTAATCATTCTTGTGAGGAAAGTTGTGAGGTCATTACACTAGGGTGTCGTGGAGAATGACGGCAGGAGAATGAGGCTGGAAATCCTCCACCTCCTCTATGATCGCTGGATAAAACAACGCAGGAAACGAAGGAGGAATCAAACACGATATTATTTTTTAAAGGAGGAATCAAACACGATATTATTTTTTGAGGGAGGAATCAAACATGACATTATCTTTAGCTTTGAGATACAGAGCTTAATACTGCATTATTATGGCACCATTGAAAACCACGTATAAAAAAGACTCAATGATGATGTCCTAAGGAAAGAAAGACTTTAATTCAAAGACTGATTTTGAATCAGGATCAATATCAGGTGTCAAAGGCGCCATGTAATACCCTACATGAATTAGTAAAGAACATCTGAGTTGAGCTGAAAATATCAGGAACTAACATATGTAACCTGAAGAAGGTAGTGCCGAACCTGCCCCGGGTCAAGGTTGAATCATTCTCCTACATAAAGAATTACATATGATAAGCAACATTATCCGAGAAGATAGGAGATACATAAAGCTCAGAATGGATGGAAAAAGAAGAATATGGAGACACACAAAACAACTGCCCAACAGTGAATATCAGCAAATCCTACCATTCCTTCAGTGGCGCATGAAGTCATACAACACAACGACCACAAAAAACGCGCCAGAGACAAGAAAAATATCTAAAGAAAACGGAACTCAACAATAAATACGTAGAATTAATTGATTAGTCAATTGATATAGATAAGCATTAATAAGCGGTGGGTTACTAAAACCGATATATATATATATATATATATATATATATATATATATATATATATATATATATACTTTTTTTTCTTTAGTATTTAATCGCTGCCTCCCGCGTTAGCGAGGTAGCGCAAGGAAACAGACGAAGAATGGCCCAACCCACCCACGTACACATGTATAAACACTCACACACGCACATATATACACCTATACATTTCAACGTATACATACATATACATACACAAGCATATACATATATACACATGTACATATTCATACTTGCTGCCTTCATCCATTTCGTCGCCACCCCGCCACACATGAAATAGCATCCCTCCCCCCATCCCACCCGGAGGTAACGCTAGGAAAAGACAACAAAGGCCACATTCGTTCACACTCAGTCTCTAGCTGTCATGTATAATGCACCGAAAATACAGCTCCCTTTCCACATCCAGGACCCACAAAACTTTCCATGGCTTACCCCAGACGCTTCACATGCCCTGGTTCAATCCATTGACAGCACGTCGACCCCGGTATATCACATCGTTCCAATTCACTCTATTCCTTGCACGCCTTTTACCCTCCTGTATGTTCAGGCACCGATCGCTCAAAATCTTTTTCCTTCCATCTTTCCACCTTCAATTTGGTCTCCCACTTCTCGTTCCCTCCACCTCTGACACATGTATATCGTCTTTGTCAATCTTTCCTCACTCATTCTCTCCATGTGGCCAAACCATTTTAAAACACCCTCTTCTGCTCTCTCAACAAGACTCTTTTTATTACCACACATCTCTCTTACCCTTTCATTACTTACTCGATCAAACCACCTCACAGTACATATTGTGTGTGTGTGTGTGTGTGTGTGTGTAGGACGTATGTATATCAACTGACTGTTATATTTCTCTCTTGCGTCTCCCCTGATGATGTGATTATTACACGAAAGTGCACTTGGGAACTTTTCGTGTTTCATTTTCCCAGTGGACTCAGGAATATCTTGATCACGCGCAAAATTGTGATCCTTTCCAATATATATATATTATATATATATATATATATATATATATATATATATATATATATATATATATATATATATATATATATATATATATATAACCGTGATATGGCTAAAGGAAAGTCTTTGATAAACACGAGACTTCTCTGGTGAGAATGTCTGACTTAATGACGACTGAGGAGTCAGCAGGAGTCATTAAATCCATCCACATACTTGCTCACGACCTCCTCCCACCACGATGAGGGAAGACTCACCTTCAACATACACGAAAAAAAAAAGAAAATAGTACCTAGAGATTCCAGTTATGGGGCAGGGCTGTGATTATCGCCCCGCAGCTGGCTTTAAGGGGAAACCCTTTTTTTTTTCCTTTTAAGTCTTTGTCTAGAAATATGACACTTGAGATTAACACCCTCGTGTTGCCAGGCATGTTGCCCAGTGATCACTGTGCCCATAATTGCATACGAAGGTAATTACAATTCATTGCCAGATCTCTATCATTAACATGAATTTAAAAGTAAGTGTATAATAATTTTGAAGATTTTCTCGGGATATTACCATTTCCAAATGAAGTATTCAATTACATCAAGACAAAAAAAAAAAAGAAAGACACAACTACAAGATATTTCCAATTTAAGTATCTAATTATATAAATGGAATAAAAAAAGAGATTATTTGACTGCTATATATAGAATTGAACCTAAGGCCAGTAATATTGAAGGCAATAGAAATTGAAGATTCACAAAGAGAATAAAAGTACATCTTTATTAGTCACAGGAATAATGAAATGCTCCAGAGCCACAAACCATCAAGTAAACACAACAAAACATCAAGTCAGCAGAACAATAAAACTCTAAGATACCGACGCTATGAGCGACCAGATGCAGAATGTTGCTGAATCACGAATCTTGCTGGAAGAATGGTCGTCGGATACCACGAATCGCTTTATCACGATCATCATAATCAACAAGGCTTGACCTCTGACCCCAGTAAGATCAGGAGGAGGAGCATCATCGACAGGCAGAGGAGAGGAGGACGAAACTAGGTGTACTGGGCCAATATCAGCTTCTTGCTAAGTGTGAGGACGATTGACCAAGAGCCTTTGAGGTAGTACTGAGCCCTACAGAGTTTCAGGACTTCTGGCAAAGGGAACTGGATGCACTTAGACAAGAAACGCGCCTCATAAAGTTCCACAACTTTTGGTCTGAGGACTCGCCTGTCCTGGGCTAAGTTTTAAAAGTCTGTCAAGTTCCAGTACGATCGGCTGAGGGACCTAGAGACAATGGGTCACTGGACCAACCTACATACGTATCAACTCTCAGGTTGATCTACACAAGAGTAATACAGGACGCCATCAGAGATATAGGAAGAAAAGTTTATAGTAGGATTGACAGGTGTGTGGTAGGGCTGGTGTGTAGTAGGGTTAGTATCTGGTGATGCTGGTATGTAGTAAGTCTGGTGTGCGGTAGGGCTAGTATGTGGTAGGTCCGGTGTATAATTATGCTGGTGTGTGGTAGGGCTGATGTGTGGTAGGGTTGGTGAGTGGTAGGGCTGGTGTGTTGTAGGGCTGGTGTGTGGTTGGGCTAGTAAGTGGTAAGGCTGGTGTGTGGTAGGTCTGGTGTTTAGCAAGGTTGGTGTGTGGACGATGCTGGTGTGTGGTAGAGCTGGTGAGTGGTAGGGCTGATGTTTGGTATGGCTTGTGTGTAGCAGGCATGATGTTTGGTAAGGCTAGTATGTGGTAGATCTGGTTTGTGGTAGGGCTGTAGTTTGGCAGGGGTGGTATGAGATTTATTTGGTGTTTGATAGCACTGGCGTGTGGTAAGTCTGGTGTGTGGTAGGGATAGTATGTGGTAGGTCTGGTGTGTGGTTGGGTTGGTGTGTGATAGATCTGGTGTATGGTGGATCTGGTGTGTGGTAGGTTAGGTATGAGGTAAGTCTGATGTGGTAGGTATGGTGTGTGGTAGGTCTGCTGTCCAGTAAGAATAGTGCGTCGTGGGTTTTGTGTGTGGTAGATCTTGTATGTGGTAGCTCCGATGTGCGGTAGGTATTGCGTGTGGCAAGGCTGATGTCTGGTATGTCTAGTATGCGGTGAGTCTGGTGAGTGGTAGGACTGATGAGCAGTAACGCTGGTGTGTGTGGTAGGGCTGGTGTGGGGTAGGGTTGGTGTGTGGTGGGGCTTGTGTGTGGTAGGGTTGGTGTGGGGTAGGGTTGGTGTGTGGCAGGGCTGGTGTGGGGTAGGGTTGGTGTGGGGTAGGGGTGGTGTGTGGCAGGGCTGGTGTGGGGTAGGGTTGGTGTGTGGCAGGGCTGGTGTTGGGTAGGGCTGGTGTGGGGTAGGGGTGGTGTGTGACAGGGCTGGTGTGGGGTAGGGTTGGTGTGTGGCAGGGCTGGTGTAGGGTAGGGCTGGTGTGGGGTAGGGTTGGTGTGTGGCAGGGCTGATGTGGGTTAGGGTTGGTGTGGGGTAGGGTTGGTGTGTGGTTGGGCTGGTGTGGGGTAAGGGTGGTGTGTGGCACGGCTGGTGTGGGGTAGGGTTGGTGTGGGGTAGGGTTGGTGTGTGGCAGGGCTGATGTGGGGTAGGGTTGGTGTGGGGTAGGGTTGGTGTGTGGTTGGGCTGGTGTGGGGTAAGGGTGGTGTGTGGCACGGCTGGTGTGGGGTAGGGCTGGTGTGGGGTAGGGGTGGTGTGTGGCAGGGCTGGTCTTACATTACGCTTTGGCACACACACACACAATGTACTAACCTAACCTATATGTTCACTGTTCCTTTTGAAAGGGGCTGTGACGTAACAAGTGTGGCGCTGGGTAGCAACTGTGCCCCACTTCAGCAGCGGAGGTCTGGGGGATGGGTGGGAGGAAGGATTAGGAAAGTAATGAATTATGGAGAACCGGGAGGGTTTGGCTGGGAGAGAGAGAGAGAGACCTCGCTGGTCCGGCCAACCCTTCAAGCTCTGAACCGGAACTTTAAACATTCTGTAACGCAAGCAATGTAAGTACACTGGATCCCGCCCGTCGATTGGTCAACACAAGTTCTGATATATATATATATATATATATATATATATATATATATATATATATATATATATATATATATATATATATATATATATATATACACGAACAAAGTGCATATGAACGCGCACTTTCATAGAACATACAAACCTCCAACAGCCAGGATCGAACCCGGGAGCGCTACCGCTAGGCTATGATCGCCCCTAATGGGGAAATGACTATTCGAATACTATGTACTCACATACCTTTCATCTTACCAACGTGAGATGAAGGGTATTCGAATACATAGTATTCGGACAGTCAGTTCCCTATAAGGGGCGATCATAGCCTAGCGGTAACGCTCCCGCCTGTTGCACAGGGGTCCTGGATTCGATCCTGGCTGTTGAAGGTTTGTATGTTCTATGAAACTGCGCGCTCATATACACTATGTTCGTATATATATATATATATATATATATTTACATTTATGTATTTATTTTGCTTTGTCGCTGTCTCCCACGTTTGCGAGGTGTGTGTGTGTGTGTGTGTGTGCGTCGTAGCTTAGCCAGGTATTCATTAATCGTGTATCCGCAAAGAGAAGGATACACAGAAGAGTTTGGCTATAATCTGGTCACACTCTCAACGACTTGAACGTGGGTCCGTGAAATTCATTGGTCTTGAACGCTACCTGCTGCACCACGGGGGCTCATGCGTGTGTGAGTCAAAAATATAGGTGAAGTGACATCATTCGAAGTCAATGTCAGTGTGAGCGACGACACAGTGGTTGTCACAATCGGCCGTCGGTGGCGCGTGACCGTCAGCCAACCGTAGAGCGTCAGGCTGCTGACACACTGCACCGTACTTAATCAAACCACTAGTTTCACCATCGTTAATAACAACCGAGAACTCGATACCGTGTTATTCCCAACTTGCCTCACAGACAGATCTATAAAGTCACTTTGGCCCAACACCCTCAACAACCCACGTCACCCGTTATGTTCACAAATCACCAGCTTCACCTGAGAGTCTCGACGTTTCTTCTCAGTCAGTCGTAACACATCCAGAACCACTCGTCTGAGACACTGCCTTGAGTTTTGTCTAGTTGCGCTGACGATCCTTGCTCAACGTAATCCGTGTGGCGAATCCTGATCTCACAACTTTCACTCTCCGGTCTTCTCGCCTAACTTGGATCTTCACTTTGTATTAGCCCGTGAGGACACCGCCCTTACACTATGGTGAGAATAAAGTTTCCCGGCAGCAGATGTGTACATAGACCCTGTCGTTACTAGACGTTCACTGACCCTCAGCCAGTCTTTGCAGTCTTACGTCGAGTTCTCCAGGCGCGGACGAATGTTTTATAGAGGTCAAGTCTTCAGTGGAACAGGAGAGAGAGTTGAAATGATTGAGAAGTGAGGAAAGGAGAGAAGAGAATTAGTGGGAGAGCTTTAGAGGAAAGGGGAAAAATTTTGTTTTTAAAAAAGGATCGAGTCTTAGTTGTAAGGAAAAACACCAGGCAGGAAAAGAGTTCTAATGCTTCGTGTCGCAGGGGAACAAACAGACGTCACCCTTGTGTTGTCATCGGCCACACAGTAATCATGTGACGCAGTGGCTTGCCGCGTATTACATTAGGCACTGAGGTAGACCTTACATTTGGTTACATCAAGCACTACTTGGTTAGCCAATGCTTCACATGATTACTGTGTGCCTGTTGGCAACTCAAGAGTGAGCCGATATAATGTCTGTTTCTTTCCCGACACCGCAAAGTTTTAGAACTCTTTAGCACCTCGTGTCTTTCCCATTAGCTACGACCTCTCCCTTTTGAAAACACACTTTTTCTCTTTTCCTTAAAACCTCTGATATTGTGTTTCCTCTCCTCTCCTTACTTCGCTTTGTCATTTCATTTATGTTCCACTAAACACTTTTGTCTGTGCCCAAAGTACAGCTGGGCTGAGGGTTAGTAAACATGTAGTGACGATGGAGCCTTGTGTACTCATCTGCTGTCCGAGACCTTTGTCTTTATCACAGTGTGAAGGGCGGTGCCCTCGCTGGCTAATATACATATAAAGTTAGAATGCAAATTAGGTAAGAAGACCGAAGAGTGAAAGTTGTGAGTGCAGGACTCGGCACATGAGGAACGAGAACCCACCAGACGTGAGAGCAGTACTCCATGCAAGTGACGGATGGATCAGTCCTTTGTGTAATCGGAACAACGGTTTTGAGAGGAAGAAATCTGAACAGGACTCTCAGTTTCTTTGAGGCATGATTAGCTTTTTGTGTACTACTGGCCCTCTGAGATAGATTAGATATTATGGTGAAACCAAATATGGTGGGATTATGGATCCATCAAACGAGATAGAAGAGTTGTGTAAAGTTATACGAAGAGTTCGGAAGAGCAATTGCATTTCAGAGGTGTTAAACTTAGATAAGTTGTCACTGTTCTACTGCGAAGTATTATCCACATACGTTCAGCAGAACCAAGAGCATCACCAAAGGAGAGACAGACATCACTTTAAGGATAATCCAAAAAAGGATTTTCGTAAGTCGGTTCATTCAGCGGTACTGAAGTAATTATACTGGCAGTTATTCGTTACAGCAGAAGGAGGAGGAGGAGGAGGAGGAGATGCGGTGACGTCTACAAGAATGTGGTCAAATATATCAATATGAGACGAGTTCTGTGGCTGTAGCGCCAGTGGTCACGAGTGAAACAGATCCAAAGTGTTGGTCCCATATAGTGTGGGCAGCGGAGATGATATTCCAGAGAAGGCTTTTATGTGAAAGCTTTCCAGATTTGGTCTACAATGTCTCTAGATATTCCCAGACCATAACTACAGAGGAGAGTTCCGCTGCATGTTGGTATAGTGTATTCAGGAAGTATTGGTGAACAAGATGCCATGAACTTGATATTTCAGATACGATTGAAGGAAGAAAATCACAGCGAAGGTATGTATCCCTTCACAGATCCCCCCAACCCACACAACTCCCCCGACCCTACCACATTATTACAACCTCTCTCACCTCCTACAACCTCAAAAAAAGAATAACAATGTGGCTCTTGTGTCAGTAAGGCTTGGTGAGTGAGTACTGCCTCCAGTATGTCACTGGACCACCAGGTCCCCACAGCCCGGCACGGCAGGTGAGGCCCCATGAGGTCCCACCCACCCACACCCCAAGTCTTTACGTTCAATCACCGAGTCGTTGTGGCCACGACATCACAGGCTGGTGGTGGCTGGGCCTCGGGAACCTTGCCACACTACACCAATCTACAAACGGTTCTGCGGCGGCTGGAGCCACCTGGAGGGGTGCCACGTGTGGCCAGGTAAACAAACGGAATGATATCATTCATCATGATCTGTATAATGTCATCGATTCTTGTCTTTCTTTATTCTTACGTATTTTCCATTTAATTCTATCGATCTATCTATTCGTCTGTCTCTTTATCTACCTGTCATCACGAGCCTCATTACCAATTTTCATGAGGCGAGTGCACATTACATTCTAAATTACGTTATTTATCTTAAACGCTTTGTCTCTTCCTACACGTTATTTTCGAAAACATTTCTCATTCGTACATTCATACATCACACTCTTTTCAATCCATCCATCAACTCTGCAATACACATATCATTACTCCATCCCACTATATACACATACCATAACTCCATCCCACTATATACACATACCATTACTCCATCCCTCTATATACACATACCATTACTCCATCCCACTTATACATACATCATTAGTCCATTCCACCTCTTCCATCTTGCTGTACACCTTCTACAGTCACAGCATCGTGCCTCTGTACGACCTGGGGTGCTGCTTGTTGGGAGAACGGTTCCCTGTGTCTATTACGGGTCGTCCAGCAACGGGAACTAAATGCAACGAACTAGACCAGTTCTCTGAGGTGGGTCGACCGCACCGCAAGTTCCTGGGTCAGCTGGTCACTCACTGTTATAAACAAAAAGGTGATAGAAAAAAAGAACTCATACCTACGCCGAGCGTACCCGACAGTTAGGAGGAATGTGAACCTCTGTGTACCTACGGTCACCGTCTGCAAGAATGGGAAGGTGACTGACTAACAACAATGATAATCGTTGTAAGAACCTTAACCTTAATCGTTAACAAAAACTTGAGTTGCTCTCGATCGTCTGTTGACTCCTCATAAGCAGAGTCGACCGCACGTGTTCATCAGGATAAGTGTTTGGATCTGGCATGAAGAATGTGCACAGTTAACTGACTCAAGACACGCTCGAAGATCCTCTTGTGATATTGGGTTAATACTGAGGGAGACACTGACTACTGTGAGATCTCTCCCTCTTAATAGACAGAGGGAGACATCGACTACTGTGAGATATCTCCTTAACAGATGCTGAGAAAGACACTGATACTCATGGGATGTACCCCTTCCTGACCAACTACATCCATGTCTTAACTCATTGCGGGTCATACCCTTAGAAATTTCCGACACCTGGATGGATAATTGGTAATATCATCAAACAACATGACTCGAAGGTTTACTGTTGTTATCAATAACAACAATTTTGACCGAGGGAGACAACAATCAACTGACCACAAGCAACAAAACGTAAACAACAGAGACAGCTCCCCTGGTGACGGACTCGTGAACTACACAGGTCGGATGGCCAAAATTAAACCGATCTTGGTTTTATCTTGGATAACTCGGATAAATGGCCCCGTCGGCTATCTAGATGTCAGATAATGGGGTGTTTACTATAATTTCCTACTCACGAAGGCAATATATGATCTGTTCAGATATATATATATATATATATATATATATATATATATATATATATATATATATATATATATATATATATATATATATATATATATATGAAGCCGAGTAACTGGTAAGATAATTGACTGTTTAACGTTTAAGTGAAGTTCTACTGAACTAAATCTACATTTTACTGTTAACAAGAATGTAGACCCCACGTCAGCCTAGCCGGCTGTGGCCAGAAATGAGATCATACAGGAATGGTAACATATCCTTTAATTCCTCATAGATTCGTAAACCTTATAGAAAACGAACTCTTCGCAGGGATGGGAGCGTGCATTGAAACCCCTTGCGACCCTTGTTGGCTTAGGGAAAAGTGAGGTCGTTTACCTAGTGGTCTGTGAGACCCTGAACCACCACTTGATAACTGCACTGCTTACCGGGAGGTGAAGCTCCAATTGCCGTGAATGACCCATGAGAGGAATGAACATTATATTAGTAATTAACCTGGTCAGTCTATTACGCCGATCAGGGGAAGGGATTAGGGGATGGGGACAAGCTTAGAAGTCACGCTGATAACATAAGATCTTGCTCTTATAATTTACCCATCAAGAATGTACCAGTACAGCCTCATGCAACTCCAGGACCGTGTTGACGGGGATCCTGCAGCCTCGAGGCTAAGCTACGATCAGCAGCAGGGAAAATGACGGACACCTGTGGAATAAGAAGTTCCTGGATGACACTGTCCCGCTTTTGTCCAGCAACGACGATACAGCCTCACAGAAGGTGACTTGTTTTATTACTTGCAGTGAAAACACAACACATCAAGGTGTCCAGTAACTCCCTCGTACAGAATATATATATATATATATATATATATATATATATATATATATATATATATATATATATATATATATATATATATATATATATGTATATATAATAATAATAAAAAGAGCGTGGTTGAGAAAGCAGAAGAGGGTGTTTTGAAACGGTTTGGGCACATGGAGAGAATGAGTGAGGAAAGATTGACCAAGAGGATATATGTGTCGGAGGTGGAGGGATCGAGGAGAAGTGGGAGACCAAATTGGAGGTGGAAAGATGGAGTGAAAAAGATTTTGAGTGATCGGGGCCTGAACATGCAGGAGGGTGAAAGGAGGGCAAGGAATAGAGTGAATTGGAGCGATGTGGTATACAGGGGTTGACGTGCTGTCAGTGGATTGAATCAAGGCATGTGAAGCGTCCGGGGTAAACCATGGAAAGCTGGGTAGGTATGTATATTTGCGTGTGTGGACGTGTGTATGTACATGTGTATGGGGGGGGGTTGGGCCATTTCTTTCGTCTGTTTCCTTGCGCTACCTCGCAAACGCGGGAGACAGCGACAAAGTATAAAAAAAAAGAAAAAAAAGAAAAAAAAAAAAATATATATATATATATATATATATGTATATATATATATATATATATATATATATATATATATATATATATATATATGTATATATATATATATATATATATATATATATATATATATATATATATATTTTTTTTTTTTTTTTTTTAACTATTCGCCATTTCCCGCGTTAGCGAGGTAGCGTTAAGAACAGAGGACTGGGCCTTTTTTGGAATATCCTCACCTGGCCCCCTCTGTTCCTTCTTTTGGAAAATTAAAAAAAATTGAGAGGGGAGGATTTCCAGCCCCCCGCTCCCTCCCCTTTTAGTCGCCTTCTACGACACGCAGGGAATACGTGGGAAGTATTCTTAATCCCCTATCCCCAGGGATAATATATATATATATATATATATATATATATATATATATATATATATATATATATATATATATATATATATATATATACTTATTTATTTTATTTATTTTGCATTGACGCTGTCTCCCGCGTTTGCGAGGTAGCGCAAGGAAACAGACGAAAGAAATGGCCCAACCCACACCCATACACATGTATATACATACACGTCCACACACGCAAATATACATACCTATACATCTCAATGTACACATATATATACACACACAGACATATACATATATACACATGTATTTAATTCATACTGTGTGCCTTTATTTATTCCCATCGCCAACTCGCCACACATGGAATAACATCCCCCTCCCCCCTCATGTGTGCGAGGTAGCGCTAGGAAAAGACAACAAAGGCCCCATTCGTTCACACTCAGTCTCTAGCTGTCATGTAATAATGCCCGAAACCACAGCTCCCTTTCCACATCCAGGTCCCACACAACTTTCCAAGGTTTACCCCAGACGCTTCACATGCCCTGATTCAATCCATTGACAGCACGTCTACCCCGGTATACCACATCAATCCAATTCACTCTATTCCTTGCCCGCCTTTCACCCTCCTGCATATTCAGGCCCCGATCACTCAAAATCTTTTTCACTCCATCTTTCCACCTCCAATTTGGTCTCCCACTTCTCCTCGTTCCCTCCACCTCCGACACTTATATCCTCTTGGTCAATCTTTCCTCGCTCATTCTCTCCATGTGCCCAAACCATTTCAAAACACCCTCTTCTGCTCTCTCAACCACGCTCTTTTTATTTCCACACATCTCTCTTACCCTTACATTACTTACTTGATCAAACCACCTCACACCACATATTGTCCTCAAACATCTCATTTCCAGCACATCCACCCTCCTCCGCACAACTCTATCGATAGCCCACGCCTCGCAACCATACAACATTGTTGGAATCACTATTCCTTCAAACATACCCATTTTTGCTTTCCGAGATAATGTTCTCGACTTCCACACATTCTTCAAGGCTCCTAGGATTTTCGCCCCCTCACCCACCCTAGGATTCACTTCCGCTTCCATGGTTCCATCCGCTGCCAGATCCACTTCCAGATATCTAAAACACTTTACTTCCTCCAAATTTTCTCCATTCAAACTTACCTCCCAATTCACTTGACCCTCAACTCTACTGTACCTAATAACCTTGCTCTTATTCACATTTACTCTTAACTTTCTTCTTTCACACACTTTACCATACTCAGTCACCAGCTTCTGCAGTTTCTCACATGTTTCAGCCACCAGCGCTGTATCACCAGCGAACAACAACTGACTCACTTCCCAAGCTCTCTCATCCACAACAGTCTGCATACTTGCCCCTCTTCCCAAAACTCTTGCATTCACCTCCCTAACAACCCCATCCATAAACAAATTAAACAACCATGGAGACATCACACACCCCTGCCGCAAACCTACATTCACTGAGAACCAATCACTTTCCTCTCTTCCTACATGTATACATGCCTTACATCCTCGAAAAAACTTTTCACTGCTTGTAACAACTTGCCTCCCACACCATATATTCTTAGTACCTTCCACAGAGCATCTCTATCAACTCTATCATATGCCTTCTCCAGATCCATATATATATATATATATATATATATATATATATATATATATATATATATATATTGGAAAGGATCACAATTTTGCGCGTGATCAAGATATTGCTATGAGTCCACGGGGAAAATGAAACACGATAAGTTCCCAAGTGCACTTTCGTGTAATAATCACATCATCAGGGGAGACAGAAGAGAGAATTATAAGTCAGTTGATATACATCCAAAAGACGAAGGTAGGACATATATATATATATATATATATATATATATATATATATATATATATATATATATATATATATATATATATATATATATATATATATATATATATATATGTATATATATATATATATATATATATATATATGACAGTACTTTTGATCATGACCTGTACATGTCTAGAATGATGGTGAGATTATCATGAGACCTATGTTCAATAATATAAGTTTCTATGATATTTCTATTTACAATTAAACGACGGAGATACAATTATCTGAGCAACGTCCCAGTCAACGCGGTGGTCCACGCCTCGCCTATGTGGGAATAGAGCGCTTGAGTCTTGTCCAACACGAACGCTAAACTGATGCTGCTTTATCATGTTGGCGTCGGACAGGAATCAAATGTCAAGTGTTCTCTCCCTGCATATGCGGGACCTCGGCCACTATTGATTGGAACAACGCTCAGGAAATTGCATCTTGTCATTCAGTTGTGGATAGAAGTATCATAGAATCTAACATTATTGAACACAGACTCACTAATCATCTCAACACCATTCTGGACATTGTACAAATTAGATCCTTCTGTAATCAAATGCATTGTCAACTTGTACAAGTGTAGGTGCTAATCCATGACCTGACCCTTGCCTGTGGTCACCCTACACTTGCCTTGGGTCACCTGACACTGCTCACTCGACACCAAAATCATTTTCACTCCATCCTTCCACCTCCAATTTGGTCTCCCGCTTCTCCTCGCTCCCTCCACCTCTACCACATATATTCTCTCTGTCAACCTTTCCTCACTCCTTCTCTCCATATGTCCAAACCATTTCAACACACCCTCGTCTCCTCTCTCAAACACACTCTTTTTATTTCCACGCATCTTTCATACCCTTTCCTTACTTACTCGATCAAACCCTATATATATATATATATATATATATATATATATATATATATATATATATATATATATATAGATAGATAGATAGATAGATAGATAGATAGATAGATAGATAGATAGGTATATATATATATATATATATATATATATATATATATATATATATATATATATATATATATATATATATATATATATATATATATACATACATACATAGAGAGAGAGAGAGAGAGAGAGAGAGAGAGAGAGAGAGAGAGAGAGAGAGAGAGAGAGAGAGAGAGAGAGAGAGAGAGAGAGAGAGAGAGAGAGAGAGAGAGAGTGTGTGTGTGTTTGTTGCCTGTAGGTAGTAAGTTGTATGAGAAAATAGTAATTGAAAAGATGAAATCATGTACAGAGCATTAGACTGGGGAGGAACAGTGTGGTTTCAGAAATGGTAAAGGATGTGTGGATCATATGTTTGCCATGAAGAATGTAACAGCAGGATCTGTATGTCATTTATGTACCTAGAGAAAGCAAATGATAGGGCTGATTGAGATGCCTTGTGGAAGGTCTTACGAATATAATAGTGTGAGATAAACCCTGATTGAGGCAATAAGAAGTTTTGTCAAGGTTATAAGGTAAGTGCGTGAGTAGGAAGAGAGGAGAGCGAGTGGCCCCAAGCGAAGGTTGGTCTACGGCAGGGATGTGTGACGTCACCATGGCTGTATGGTTTGTTTATGGATGGGGTGGTGAGGGAGGTAACTGCTAGAGTCCTGGTAAGAGGGGCGAGTATGCAGGCTGTAGGGTATGAGGGGGGCGTGGAAAGTGAGTCAGTTTTTGCTTGATGTTGATACAACACTGGTGGCAGATTCAAGTGAAAAAACTGCAAAAGTTGGTGACTGAGTTTGGAAGTGTGGGTGAAAAAAGGCAATTGAGGGTAAACATGAATAAAAGGTGTAACAGGGTAGAGGGGACGAGTAAGTTGGGGCGTGAGTATGAATCTAGAAAATCTAGAAGAAGAGAAGTGTTTTCCATAACTTAGAGTAGACATGGCAGCCAGTGGAACCACTGAAGCAGAAATGAGTCATAAGATGGGTGAGGGGTGCAAAGGTTCTGAGAGCATTAGAGAAAGTGTGGAATGGGATTTCGTTATCTTGGTGGGCGAACTAGTTATGTTTGAAGGTATAGTAGTCCCAGTGATGTTGTGTGAATACGAGGTATGGGCTATAGATGAGGAGGTGTGGAGGAGGGTGGATGTGTTGGAAAGGAAAAGTTTGAGGACGGTATATGGTGTGAGGTGGTTTGATCGAGTAAATAATGAAAGGGTAAGAGAGAGGTGTGGTAGGGCTGAAGAGGGTGTACTTGAATGGTTTGGATATATGGAGAGAATGAATGAAGAGAGGTTGACAAAGAAGTGGAGAGGACATGAAGGAGACCAAACTGAAGATGGAAAGATAGAGTGAAAAAGATATTGAACAAATGGGAGCTGAACGTGCATAAGGGTAAAAGGTGTGAACGGAATCGAGGATATTGGAACAATGTGGTATGCAGGGAGCGACGTACCACCTATAGACTAATCCAGGGCGTGTGAGGCGTTCGGCGTAACGTCTGTGGGGTATGATCGTGGATGGGGAGCTGTGGTTTCAGTGCATTACACATGACAGCTAGAGAATAGCGTGAGTGAATGCGACCTTTCTTCGTCTGTCAGTATCGCGAGAAACTGCGCACAAGTATAAAATGAACGAATATATATATATATATATATTTTTTTTTTTTTTTTTCATACTTTGTCGCTGTCTCCCGCGTTTGCGAGGTAGCGGAAGGAAAACAGACGAAAGAAATGGCCCAACCCCCCCCATACACACGTACATACACACGTCCACACACACAAATATACATACCTACACAGCTTTCCATGGTTTACCCCGGACGCTTCACATGCCTTGATTCAATCCACTGACAGCACGTCAACCCCGGTATACCACATCGCTCCAATTCACTCTATTCCTTGCCCTCCTTTCACCCTCCTGCATGTTCAGGCCCCGATCACACAAAATCTTTTTCACTCCATCTTTCCACCTCCAATTTGGTCTCCCTCTTCTCCTCGTTCCCTCCACCTCCGACACATATATCCTCTTGGTCAATCTTTCCTCACTCATTCTCTCCATGTGCCCAAACCATTTTAAAACACCCTCTTCTGCTCTCTCAACCACGCTCTTTTTATTTCCACACATCTCTCTTACCCTTACGTTACTTACTCGATCAAACCACCTCACACCACACATTGTCCTCAAACATCTCATTTCCAGCACATCCATCCTCCTGCGCACAACTCTATCCATAGCCCACGCCTCGCAACCATACAACATTGTTGGAACTACTATTCCTTCAAACATACCCATTTTTGCTTTCCGGGATAATGTTCTCGACTTCCACACATTTTTCAAGGCTCCCAAAATTTTCGCCCCCTCCCCCACCCTATGATCCACTTCCGCTTCCATGGTTCCATCCGCTGACAGATCCACTCCCAGATATCTAAAACACTTCACTTCCTCCAGTTTTTCACCATTCAAACTCACCTCCCAATTGACTTGACCCTCAACCCTACTGTACCTAATAACCTTGCTCTTATTCACATTTACTCTTAACTTTCTTCTTCCACACACTTTACCAAACTCCGTCACCAGCTTCTGCAGTTTCTCACATGAATCCGCCACCAGCGCTGTATCATCAGCGAACAACAACTGACTCACTTCCCAAGCTCTCTCATCCCCAACAGACTTCATACTTGCCCCTCTTTCCAAGACTCTTGCATTTACCTCCCTAACAACCCCATCCATAAACAAATTAAACAACCATGGAGACATCACACACCCCTGCCGCAAACCTACATTCACTGAGAACCAATCACTTTCCTCTCTTCCTACACGTACACATGCCTTACATCCTCGATAAAAACTTTTCACTGCTTCTAACAACTTGCCTCCCACACCATATATTCTTAATACCTTCCACAGAGCATCTCTATCAACTCTATCATATGCCTTCTCCAGATCCATAAATGCTACATACAAATCCATTTGCTTTTCTAAGTATTTCTCACATACATTCTTCAAAGCAAACACCTGATCCACACATCCTCTACCACTTCTGAAACCACACTGCTCTTCCCCAATCTGATGCTCTGTACATGCCTTCACCCTTTCAATCAATACCCTCCCATATAATTTACCAGGAATACTCAACAAACTTATACCTCTGTAATTTGAGCACTCACTCTTATCCCCTTTGCCTTTGTACAATGGCACTATGCACGCATTCCGCCAATCCTCAGGCACCTCACCATGAGTCATACATACATTAAATAACCTTACCAACCAGTCAACAATACAGTCACCCCCTTTTTTAATAAATTCCACTGCAATACCATCCAAACCTGCTGCCTTGCCGGCTTTCATCTTCCGCAAAGCTTTTACTACCTCTTCTCTGTTTACCAAATCATTTTCCCTAACCCTCTCACTTTGCACACCACCTCGACCCAAACACCCTATATCTGCTACTCTGTCATCAGACGCATTCAACAAACCTTCAAAATACTCATTCCATCTCCTTCTCACATCACCACTACTTGTTATCACCTCCCCATTTACGCCCTTCACTATATATATATACATACATATATATATATATATATATATATATATATATATATATATATATATATATATATATATATATATATATATATTCATATATATATATATATATATATATATATATATATATATATATATATATATATATATATATATATATGTATATAGATTTATTAATCTCCTTTCTCATGTTCTCTAATTTTCTCAGAATTATTCAGCCATGAGGTGAGTGCTTAAACACCAGTTACCCATAGTTATCCATCTATCTTATTCAAGCTTTCGCCTTTAATGAGGCATCAACAGGAATCCACAAAAGGAAAAAAAAAGGCCGCGTCACAAAACTAGGATATATGTAAAACGCAAACAAAATACAGAAAAAAAACTCGGAAAACACAACACAGCGCATAAAAGTAGGGGAAAACAATGAAAGAGACACATTAAGAAAATCCTGATGAGATACAATCTAAATACAACGTATGGAAATAGAAATATAGAAAAGTTTACAGTTCAGAAACAACACCGACTAACAATATCAAACGAGGTAAGAGTATAGAAAGTCAATCACTAAATACACTAAGTAAGGCTAAGCGAGACCGTCATTGCCCGGATTTGGAGCTGAGGTCAGGTTGGGCTCATCTGATTCTCTCTGATCTGCGTAACCTAAGGCCGCGTTCCTGTCGTCTAGCAATGGTGGGTTCGGTAGTTTGTGGTGGGTCAGTGACGTGTCCCATCCGTCTACGTCCTATTGGCGGGCCATCAAAAAGCTCTATGCTCGTCTGGATGTTGATGACAGGTGCTTTCTGTCTAATGTGAATGGCTTCTAACATCTGTGGTCTCCAAACTCTGCAACTAATAATGATTTTGGCGTTATTCACTATAATCTCCTTCGTTCATCTTGTTCCATGCTTTTGTTCATGATGTTGTTTGATTCCATCTTCTTGTAAGTGGAGCGAGAGGCGGTGGCTCAAGGTGCAGGTTGTATGTTCAATGTAGTGTATGTGGTGGAGCTAACAGTCCCCAGTATTGCATCAGTACTCAGATACCACATCGGTACGATTCAGACTTCTAGAGCGACCTACAAGATTGTTGTTCATTGCGAGCGAACATGTTTTCGGATTGTTGTAGTATATTGTCAGACTGATATCGTCAGAAGTCGCTAACCAGGGTTAGGGAGTACATTTCCTCTTGTAACCAGTGTTAGGGAGTACATTCCCTCATGTAACCAGGGGTAGGGAGTATATTCACTCTTGTAACCAGGGTTAGGGAGTACATTTCCTCTTGTAACCAGGGTTAGGGAGTACATTCACTCTTGTAACCAGGGGTAGGGAGTACATTTCCTCTTGTAACCAGGGTTTGGGAGTACATTCACTCTTGTAACCAGGGTTTGGGAGTACATTTCCTCTTGTAACCAGGGTTTGGGAGTACATTCACTCTTGTAACCAGGGTTTGGGAGTACATTTCCTCTTGTATCCAGGGGTGGGGAGTACATTTCCTCTTGTAACCAGGGTTTGGGAGTACATTTCCTCTTGTATCCAGGGGCAGGGAGTACATTTCCTCTTGTAACCAGGGGTGGGGAGTAGATTTACTCAACTGAACAGCTAGAGAGGCAAACATAGAAACTATACACAGAGGTTACTGTCGCCATGGAATATTTTTCCTTCATATGATTCATGCTCACCTTTCCCGTGTCAGTGAGGCAGCGTCTGGAACTGAACTGTTAAGGAAATATTCTTCCCTCGGCTCTTCTTTCTACTTTTAGAAACTGAAGATATATGAGATGGGCGGGTTTCCATCCTCCTACTTGCTCTGGCCCTTCTTAGTCGCCTTCTACGACACGCAGGAGGTATGTGGGCAGTATTCTCTCTCTCATATCCACAGGGATAACCTGCAGTATAACAAAGTATATGACGACGATATCACCATAATGCATACGAGAACCGAAGTAGCTGTATTCCCGCAACATCATTACGTATCTTGAGGGTACGTTAATGCCCTCAGAGTGAAATGTCTGTGGTACACGAACCGTGGAGACACCCTCCTCTCGCTTCCCTGGCAGCCAGTGAACCAACACAGCACATCATAACCCAGCCCACCATACAAGTCTTGGATGAGGTTCCGCTACACAACACAGGCATGGAACTTTTACTTTCAGGTGGGGCGGTGGAGAGGTCCCTCCCCCAGCTGGGTAGCCGTCCGTGGCGAGTACTATCCCAGCGGCGGCCCACGCTCGCCCACACCCCACACACACACACACACACCTTCCCTAAACCAGTTCTCTCCGACCACTCACATCCCATGGATCCTCACGACCCTCCCTCCCTCACTCGCCACTCTACCCCACCACACACTCTCCCCCAACCACCGCACTCACCACTCTCCCCCACCACCGCACTCACCACCCTCCAACTACCACCACACTCACCACTCTTCCCTAACACCACACTCACCACTCTCCCCCACCACCTCACTGACCACTCTTCCCCTCCACCGCACTCACCACTCTCCCTCACCACCACACTCACCACTCTCCCACATCACCGCACTCTCCCCCCACCACCACACTCACCACTCTTCCCTAACACCACACTCACCACTCTCCCCCACCACCGCACTCACCACCCTCCCCCTACCACCACACTCACCACTCTCCCCCATCACCACACTGACCACTCTCCCCCACCACCGCACTCACAACCCTCCCCCACCATCACATTCACCACTCTTCCCCCACCACCACACTCACCACTCTCTCCCACCATCGCACTCACCACCCTCCCCCACCACCACACTCACCCACCACCACACTCACCACTCTCCCTCACCACCACTCTCCCTCACCTCCACTCTCTCTCACCACCACTCTCCCCCCACCACCACACTCAACACTCTCCCTCACCACCACACTCACCAGTCCGTCTGGTTTTTGTGATACTTTGGTTCTTTGGTTGGCTCTGTGGTTTGGTGTGTCTACCTGTCTTAATGTGGTTTGGTTGTTTGCAAGGATGACCGACCGTCTGTCTCTGGCTGGTCGCTTGGTTGACTGGATGTCTCTTAATTCTGGCTGGTTATGAAGATGGTTAGGTCAGTTTCTTGGTTGGCTGGTTATGAAGATGGTTAGGTCAGTTTCTTGGTTGGTTGGCTATGAAGATGGTTAGGTCAGTTTCTTGGTTGGCTGGTTATGAAGATGGTTAGGCCAGTTTCTTGGTTGGTTGGCTATGAAGATGGTTAGGTCAGTTTCTTGGTTGGCTGGTTATGAAGATAGTTAGGTCAGTTTCTTGGTTGGCTGGTTATGAAGATGATTAGGTCAGTTTCTTGGTTGGTTGGTTATGAAGATGGTTAGGTCAGTTTCTTGGTTGGCTGGTTATGAAGATGGTTAGGTCAGTTTCTTGGTTGGTTGGTTATGAAGATGGTTAGGTCAGTTTCTTGGTTGGTTGGTTATGAAGATGGTTAGGTCAGTTTCTTGGTTGGTTGGTTATGAAGATGGTTAGGTCGGTTTCTTGGTTGGTTGGTTGATTGAGAGGCTATTTGCCTGTGTTTGGGTCTGTTTACCTACAAGATTGGTTGATCTGCAGAGATGTCTTAGGTTAGGTTAGGTTGTCTGTTGGTCTGTGTCTCTGTCTGTCTGTCTGTCTCTTTGACAACGTGTCTGTTTCCCTTATCTTCCGTCCTGATGGCTCTCGGACACTCCATCTGTCTACCTGTCCCCGTTTTCTTTCTTCTGAGTCGTCTGTCTCTCTCTCTATGACTGTCTATCTGCTGTCTGCCTATCTGTGCCCTTGATTCGTTTTCTGTCTATCGTGTTTCTAGTTAACAGAGTTGACAAATGTGTTGCCGTGGTTTACTTACAGAGGTATTTGTGTGATTGTGTGACGGAAAGCGAGTTTTACCCTCATGTTGCCGTCTCTTATCCTTGTATAGATGTGCATCTTCTCTTTACACACACACACACACACACACACACACACACACACACACACACACACACTCACTCACTCACTAGCCTGCGCTAGATACCCATTCATCGAACAGCCTCCAGAGGAGGATGAACACTTAGATTGGGTGTGGGCCGACTGCCACGCCCACGATTTGAACCCTACCCTGGACTAGCCCGTTTTGACTTAAGGTTAGTGTGTGTGTGTGTGTGTGTGTGTGTGTGTGTGTGTGTGTGTGTGTGTGTGTGTGTGTTACATTTCTAGTGCACTATGTATTATGCTGTTCTCTTTCTCTCGGCATACTACCGTCAACTTGCATTTTTCTGTTTCCGTTATCAAACACGTCATTCCATCTATGTCTTCAGATTTCTACGCTGCTACATGTTTTTATATCCCTCCATTATCCTCTCCTCCTCGTATCTGCATCACAGTCCATATGTGTTTCCAGTGGAAATAAATCACAATATTTGTTTTGATACACAGTATTCCCATCAACTCTTGTCCACACGCCACATTTCTTCGATCCTTCATCTCCTGGACACCTTTCTGTCCATGTTAGAGCATAGAGTAATCTCTCTCTCTCTCTCTCTCTCTCTCTCTCTCTCTCTCTCTCTCTCTCTCTCTCTCTCTCTCTCTCTCTCTCTCTCTCTCCTTTCCCCGGGTCCGCTAGTCTGTTCACCCTCCTCGCTGCCGCGAACGATGGACCTGTCTGGTCTGGCGTCTCAGGTTTCCCCCGTTAGTGCACACTTCACTCAACCGGCCCAGTCCACCGCCGTCCCAAACCAAAATAGTGTCCCCCTCCCACACACGTACAGAGAACATGGCTGTAAAGTGACGATTAAAATCTCTATGTAAATACACAACTGTATTGGAATCCAGCGCAATATTTTTATAAAATCTAGAGTTTATTTTTTATCAAAATCCAGTTGTTAACCAAATTTTGATATAAAGGAAGAAAATGTCACGAAAACGGGAAAATTTCCAGTCTTCTAGTCTTGAAATAGAAAATGTTTAAGGGTAAATATTTAAATGCAAAAGAAAACGAAAGCAGTAAGTCGTTGATAACACCACAATGATAAAGTCGTTCTAATGCACAGTAAACAACTCTTGGTCTTAATCATTCCCAATATAAAAAAAAGATTGCAAATCATTGAGCAAACAAATATACAGAGAACATGGCTGTTAAGCCGCTATTAAAATCTCTATGTAAATACACATTTATATTGGAATCTTGAGGGATGTTTTTATAGTATCTCGATTCTATTTACTATTTAAACAATAATGTTAAACTAATTCTAATGAAATAGGAAATATTTCAGAGTAAATATTGCAAAGCAAAAGAAAACGAAATTAGTAAGTCATTAATGACTTCATAGTGATAAATTTGTTATAATAAAGAGTAAATAACATTTGGACTTAATCATTCCTGATATATAAGGAAAAAATAGAAATTGAGCGAGCAAATAATTATATTAGAAAGATATTACGGGTCTGCAGAAGTAATTATATAAAGAATATAGCCTAGCCTCTCTTGCTTATTTCCTACCACAGGATGGCGGAAAATCATCGAGATTAGGTAGGGTTCCATGATCAGTACGGTAGAAGCTCCAATCTAATCATCGTGATTGGGTGATTTCATATAGTTTCACTTCCATGATAGCAGAGGGCGGGAACCATTGAACGGAACTGTGTCACATTATGCGTAATTCATGAGAGTTGGTCAGGGATGGGATACGAACGAAGCAACATTCATTGTTTTCCCAGAGGAGTTGAGAGTATATATATCTTTTCGTAGGAAAGGCAAATGAAATACTGTATTATTATTATTATTATTATTATTATTATTATTATTATTATTATTATTATTATTATTATTATCATTATTATTATTATCACTTAACGACATAGAGTCATTCCTTTATTTCTGGCCATAGTGACTTAAAATTTGGTTTGTTTTGGCAGATTGTATGAGTTATAGATCAAGCAACGTAACAACGTATGTTCTGGGTTGCTGTCCCATACAGCCTCAACTAATTGAGGTGGGACACTGCCTGCATAAATAACTGTGATTTTTCGTCATTTCAGCTGTTTTATGTCCGTTAGTTTTACATGCTCTTTATCATGACTATATTTACTTATACTCTGACTAATTTTGGCTTTTTGGATTTTCTTTTTCTTCTCTCAAAGTTGTTTGCCACCAAAAATGTATATTTCTTTTCTCTCTTGCTCATTTCTTTGCCAGCCTAAATGAAATTTAGCACCAAGATGCTTATGACAAATTTGTGACCATCAATTTCAGCCTTTTATTGTGTTTAAAGGTTACCAGAAGAGAGATATGTGGGTAGATAGACAGATAGATAGATAGATAGATAGGCAGATAAACAGATGACAGATAGATAGATAGGCTGATAAAGAGAAAGAAAGAATGAAAGAATAAATCTAAGAAAAAGTGAAGAAGATAAACGAATGGATAGATGAGTATATACAGAGAGAGAGAGAGAAGAGAGAGAGAGAGAGAGAGAGAGAGAGAGAGAGAGAGAGAGAGAGAGAGAGAGAGAGAATTATTGACTGATTCATTGACTGAGTGACTAATCATTTGGTTAACTGACTGACTGAGAGACAGGTAGAGAGAGAGAGACAGATAACACAGAGTGACGGACCCCCTCACCGTCCAGCAAGGCTCAGGTCGTTGTCATCAAAGGTCAAGCCATCGCCACAAACCCAGATCCTATTTCCCAGGTAACTGGATCCTGTCACAAGAGTCCTGCCTGGCTCTCCACACGCCCTGGGAACGGCAGAAGGCCTACCCCAGCGGACGAGGAGGAGAGGCCTACTGCAACGGGGGACTAGGAAAGGCCTACTCCAACGGGGGATGAGGGAAGGCCTACTCCAACGGGGGATGATGGAGGGCCTACTCCAACGGGGGATGAGGGAAGGCCTACTCCAACGGGGGATGATGGAGGGCCTACTCCAACGGGGGATGATGGAGGGCCTACTCCAACGGGGGACGAGGGAAGGCCTACTCCAACGGGGGATGATGGAAGGCCTACTCCAACAGGGGATGATAGAAGGCCTTCTCCAACGGGGGATGATGGAGGGCCTACTCCAACGGGGGACGAGGGAAGGCCTACTCCAACGGGGGATGATGGAAGGCCTACTCCAACAGGGGATGATGGAAGGCCTACTCCAACGGGGGACGAGGGAAGGCCTACTCCAACGGGGGATGATGGAAGGCCTACTCCAACAGGGGATGATGGAAGGCCTACTCCAACGGGGGACGAGGGAGGGCCGATTCCAGCAGAAGACGAGGAAATTTGCTCTAACAGACATCAACAATTCAATAAGACCTAAGTAGATATCATCACTATAACAGTATCAGTGTACGTTCACTGTACATTACGTACAACACCATGTCGAACTTGAGATCCCCAATAATTCTATAAATTAATTCTCATTCTCTGTATCATGAGGAAGACAACGACACATTACGTATAAGTCCATATCATCATCACTACAATCATCTGTCGGGTCACGATCTAGGGGGTCAACAGGGTCTATGACGACAACACACGACAGAAACACGATCGATTGTATCAGAATTTTTTTTTTTCCACAAGGACAAACGACAAAACGTTCCTACCACAAGCACAGTGTACGAAAATATAGACATTTTCCCGCCACAACATACATGGGAAGTAACGAAACGTTCGTATCATGACCAAAGTATAGGAAAGTAGTGAAAACTTTTCTATCTTAGATATCGTATAGGAAAGTAGCAAAACTTTCATACCACAAGCATCGTAAAGAGAAGTAGCAAACCTCTCCTACCACACGAACCGTATAGGAAAGTAACAGAACTCTTACAACAAGCACGTATAGAAAAGTAACCAAATCTTTCCTACCACAAGCAGAGTTTTGGGGGAGAAAATCACATAGAAAATCAAAAGACCAAGCAAACACACTTACACTTGCGTTATGAGAATATGACAATAATTGATGATCATAATTAACGGAGGCCTTACATGTGCGCCTAACACACCTCGCCCAGAGGAGAAAAAGCAGAGAAACAAAATGTACAAGACATGTGTTCCTCACCGCAATAGATTCACGTCTTTGGGACGAAACTGAAATTACATTGGCTCTGCGAACACCACTTGATCGGACGATACCTCAAACAACCTGACAAGTGCTTGCACTGCGCTTTCATGTCGTCCATTATTTGTCATTTAAATACGAATACACAAAGTCTGAGAGCAAATATTGTTGCAGTTCTTCCAACTTCATTGTTACATTTCTTTTTCGTTCTTTTGGGAAGCTCAGCCGTGACGACAGACCTCGGGAGGAGAGTTCTTGCATTTCGAACCTCAGCAACAATGAGACGTATTCCTCAGATGTGTCAGTTAACAACAGTAGCGAGTTAAAGCTCCCACGAATGGCTCGCTCTGCAGCTTTACATAAAGTAAGATCAAGAAAACAAGAATTTCTATAAGTTATGGTAAATTCCTTTGGGTTGATTTTTCTTTGTTTTTTGAAGTTAGCGAAATAGACGTCGGGTTATGATTAAAACAACTTGTCCGTTCGCAGAAACTGATTTCATTGCCAGCGATGTATTTGTCTCCATATCGCATATCACTGTCTTTCATGAAAATCTACTCTCATGGGCAGCAAAAAGGTCAAAATTGTACATACTTAGATCCTATACGTCTACGAACCTTGTATGAAAATTTCAACGAAACGAAACCCCAAATAATATATAAGGAGTAGGAGAGTTGAGACTAATGGCAGCGCATCCACGAGAGAAATATTGCCAGCGTTCTCCTGATACCATAAGCAGAAATGGATCTTAGTTCATCTTGTATGTTCATCATACAGAAACGCTACACGTTTCTTCTATTCTATGTATACATACGTCGGAAAGTTCGGGCACTCAAGCAGCGTTCAAAAAAAATACATCTAATCACAATAGTCTTCACTACAAGACCACTACGACTCTCGCGTGTAAAATGCTAACAAAAACAGCTCGGTAAAACAGAGGTAGAAACAGTGAGAGTGAAAGTGACCTCAGTTCACTTTTTTTTCTTCCATACCCAACTACAGAACCTGTCACTCGAGTAGGGGTAAGAGGTATGGCTAGGGCAGGACAGGCTCAAGATCCGGGTGTGTTGATGGTTGGCCTAAAAGAACCTACGTGTTCCTAGGACAGTTACAAAGCACACAGGTGGTGGACACAACAGAAAATGAAAACATGGATGTTTGTTCGCGTCACAAGGAACAAACAGGAGAGATTTTTTCGAGACTTAAGCATGAACACGTCGATAAGGTAGAGTGATGATTGAATTAAAAGGTGTACTTTGTAGTCAGGAGAGGTCAAAGGGTAGGGAGGGGGTTCAAGTGATCCTGGCCCCATCCTTGAGGGAGGACCTACAGCCCGTCTGAACCTCAAGTCCAGAGTTTGAGAATTTATGACACAAAAAACATGAGATGATTTAGATGGAGTGTGCGGGTGTAGGCTCCAAGAATTCCACCTAAAGTAGACGGCACAGGTGGGTAGATATGTCATAACAATCGTCTGTGCTTTAGAAGACGTAGACAAGTTGAATGGCTGGTTACAAAGGAACTCCAGTTCTTGTACAAATGCCTTAATCTGTAATATCTTCTCTGCTACAAGAGATCAAATACAAAAACCATGTCATAGTCGCCAAGCTACAAAGACAGAAGATTACTATGGGATCTTGGGAACTCGCTGATGTTTGTTTCTTTTCCTACACCTCTTAGCTTTGGAACTCTAGCTTGTCATTTTTTACTATCAAGTACGACCTGTGTTCTTCCTCCGAAAAAGATAGATGATTTTTGTTGTCATCTCTGATTTCATTAAGACCAGGTCTCGGAAGACTTTTATCCCCGGCCGGAGTCAACACCATAGGAAAATAGAAAAGAAGATCCTACAAAAGTAATTCATTTATAAACACGATTCCAGAACGAAACTACATTACAGTACGTGTCCAGCATTATCGCAATGTCTTGAGGTGAAAGATGAATCGTCTTACCCTTTATCAGAGCTACGGAAGAGAGGCAATAAACAAGTTACAAAAGAAATACTGAAATGTAGCGTACGATAGATGATAAAGTACAGTACACTACAGCACACTTGACAGGATATAATGCATTATAGTACGCTACGAAATCTACACTCCAGTGCAGTAATCCGTGGAGAAATCATGATATATGATAATACACAGAAAATATAGTGTTATACAGCAGATATCGAGTAATAGTACTTTCAAGCAAAAGGATAGATATATATATATATATATATATATATATATATATATATATATATATATATATATATATATATATATATATATATTATATTATATTATATTATATTATATTTGATCGCCGTTTCCCGCGTCAGCGAGGTAGCGCCTGGAAACAGGCGAAGAATGGACCATCAACTCATATACACATGAAATACACATAAACGCCCATACACGTACATATACATACATATACATAAACATATCAACATATACTCATATACATACATACACATACACATACACAGACATATACACAAGTACGTATTCATACTTGCTTGCTTTCATCCATTCTGTCGCTACAACGCCCCACGGGAAACTGCATCATTACCCCCAGCTTCAGCGAGGTAGCGCCAGGAAAACAGACAACAAAGGCAACATTCATTCACACTCAGCCTCTATCTATCATGTGTAATGCACCGAAACGACAGCTCTCTATCACATCCAGGCCCCACAGACCTTTCCATGGTTCACCTCAGACGTTTCCCATGTCCTGGTTCAGCCCATTGACAGCACGTCGACCCAGGTATACCACATCGTTCCAGTTCACTCTATTACTTGCACTCCTCTCAACCTCCTGTATGTTCAGGCCCCGATCGCTCGAAATCTTTTTCACTCCATCTTTCCACTTCCAATTATGATCATTGTACTGACTGGAGTAATACCATCTCGGTTATTAACTCTTAACTCCTGTACCACGTGAAAAATCATTGAATCTTTTATCATCAAATACACAAAGAATTGTAACATTGATATTAGTGAGGGTTGTACAAATTGGATAGCTTTATTTTTGATAGAATTTGTAAACAGTTCCTTTTCTTGTCCACATAGTAAGTTTATGATACGCCGGTTGCCAGACTCGAACGCACCCGACCTACATTGGGGCAGTCACTTGTTTACCATAGGTCGTCCTAGCTACGTCTTTTCTTGCTTTAAAAAGATCATACAGGAGGAGAGGGTCTCTAGCTCCCTACTGCCGCCCCTCCTTCCAAGTTCTCCAACAACAGGATATTTACAACGTAAAATAGATGAAGTTACATCAAAAGCAGCGTTGAACACCATAACACACATCCCATAAGACAAGACAAAACAGCGTCAGATGACATAAAAGGGGTTAAAACATACTCAAACACCATAAAACGGGATGAAACACCATCAAGAAATATAGATATGGATAAAGATTTTAAATCACCATATAACAAGCTACAACCGTAACAAACACCATGAAACAAGACAAACAATGTCATACATCATCAAACAGGATAAAACAATATCACACACTATAAAGCGAAGCCCATCTTGGCTTGCCTTCACCTATGTCTAGGTCAAGATCTTGAATAACTCGCCTCGAGTACCTTATTTGTTTACTGGATCAGCTGATGTTCCGTCAGCTGATTCAACTCCAACAAACGCCACTTCCCGTTAGCTAACCACCCCAACATAATCTAATTTCGCCCACTAGATCTCACCACGCCCTAACCACGTCTCTTAATCTAACTACGCCCCTCAGTCTAACCACGTCCCTGATAAATCTAGCCTTGTTCAAGTAATTCACCCACGCCCCTTAAGCTAAACACGCCCATCTAATTTAACCACACCCCCTTAAATCTTGCCACGCCCCCGTGGTCTAACCATGATCCATAATCGAATTCCCGTCATACAACCATGACCAGTGATCTAATCGCCCCGCGTTTTCTAACCACGCCTAGTAATCTAACAACATCCATTAATCTAATCACACCTCATAAACTTAGGACGCCCTCGCTTGATAGTGATGTCTTCACAGTAACCCTCTCCCCCGAGCATAGCACAAGAAACGAAGTAGAATAACCTTTAATAACAACTTGATAACCTTTAATAACAACCTAATAACCTTTAATAACGACCTAACAACTTTTATTAACAACCTAACAATGTTCCTAAATATAGAAAAAGATTAGAAAGGTAATAAGAAAGAGAAGTGTCAGCACACGAGCATCAAGATGTCGAACAGAAGATAGGAAACAGTGTATATAAATAGATAATCATATCAACCATTCAAAATACAGTTGTATACGAAATACGAATAAAGCACGGAGAGACAAGTAAGACACGACAATACTAGGAAATTTCTGCCGCATGGGAAAGAAAAAAGAGGAACAAAAAAACGAGAGAGAATTAAGTTCACGATGCCACCTCGGGCTAAGTTGGGCTTGGAGACTGGCGTACGAGAATCCGCGCAACCTCACGCTTTTCCGTGGCCCTCTGCAATCTCCCGCCGCGTTCACACTTTTTTGCGCGGCGTGTCGTGTCCCTTGACGGTCCGATGATTATCCTCAGCGTCCCGTGTTCCCTGACCGCTGATCATCTTAACCCTTTGACGTGGCGGAAAAAGACTCTATATATATACTCAGTACTGCAACAATCCTCTTATTCAGAGTTGGAATCGATGTGATTTTGCCGTTGATTTGTATAAAGGATTTGACTTTTGACCTCAGACTCACATAGAGGACAACGGGCGGACGGTATGTAAGCACGTAAACATCATACATTATGCACATTTATCATGACGTATCTTTTACCAATTCTTGGTGACGGACGCGTCCAAACCTGTTTACAATTTATCAACAGATTTCTAGGATTTAGTCGTACGTGCATAAGCCACGTATCTGAAATTTATTAGATTAAGAATTACATAAAATGAATCACATGTACGTAACTGACAACAAATAAAACATTCACACATATACATATGATATGTGTGTGTGTGTGTGTGTGTGTGTGTGTGTGTGCGCGTTGATAACAGTTCTTGTAAGCACATTCTCTCAAAATCACCAGATAACTTGTTGTTTAACAGATGCTTTCAGATTTCCTTCAAGTTGTCTAATATCTCTTTTGGCATGGCTGGGAAAGCTGTGTACCTCTAAGGGTTGTCTCAACGATTCGTTCGAATCCACCAGTTCATCTTTAGGAGAGTGTGGAGAAGTGGGTGGAGGAAGTGAGAATACATGCTGGTAGCTGGGTGGGAGGCTGGGCAGACGGCAGACGTTCATTGTAGTGCTCCGTCCTTATTGGTTGTAACGTGATGCTGGGGTGAGTAGTTGTAATATCCCGTCATGACCAGTGTTCTGGTTGTTGATTTTTGGAGGCTGTTCCTCAATGTGGGGTGATACGGCAATGTGTGGGCGTCTTGTGTCTTGTCCACCTCGTAGTACGATCGTATGCCGTTAACGACACAAGACACCAAAGCACTAATCTATCAAGAATCACCGAAAATCAAATGCCAGAAGAAGGCCAAGACAGGCTACGAGAGCTCCACTTCCCAGCATCGTGTTTACAATTGCAACCAATGAGCACCCAGCCCTACATTGAACGTCCACATACAGGTATTACCCAGCCTCTCACACTCAGCTACTCGCAATGATTCCTAATTGCTCCACTTAGCTTTCCATCCAATCTTGAAGATGATTTGATGGATTCAAATCCAAACACTGATCATAATCAAAATGGTAGGGTTAGGTTCTACTGAAAGAAGACATGAACATGACTGACGATTACGTAATTTTCCAATCTTATTCAAGCGATACGTAAACCTCCACCACCCCCCCAACCCCATCCCCCTTCTCTCTCTCTCTCTCTCTCTCTCTCTCTCTCTCTCTCTCTCTCTCTCTCTCTCTCTCTCTCTCTCTCTCTCTCTCTCTCTCTCTCTCTCTCTCTATTTCAGCTTCTAAAAGTTGGAACAGAAGGAAACAAGCGAGGAGTGTTCCCCCTCTTCGAAGGCACATGTTGAATGAATTTGGACGTAACCAAAATGAGGAAAAGGGAGAGGAAGATAGTATGTTTGAGGAAAGGAACCTGGATGCTCTGGTTCTGATTGAAGCAACGCACAAGGGGAAGGAAGAAGAATGGTATGGGGATGTCTCAAGGACAAAGTCAAGGTTAGTGTGAGGGTGAGAGCGAAGGAGGGGATGATATATTTGGTAAGGAATTGTTGTAGGAATATGTGAAAGAGTGCAAGATAGTGAGCTCCATACTACTGTGGGTGGAGATAAAAGTGAAGTATGAGAGGTGGGTATGTGTTAGTGCTGATGCACCTGGTAACAAGAGGAGTGAAGAAGGGAGGCGAGTGTTTGGGGAGGAGGTGGCTGAGTGTATCAGCAAAATTGATGAAAAGAACATGGGATAACTTGTGTAAATGAGAATGGTGAACTGATTGTACAGTAGCTTCCTGAAAACGATTGGTAATTAGGGATACCCGTGTTAAAAAAGGTGACATACATTATCATACGTGGGTGAGTGAGGGTGACGGAGAGCAAGTATTACTGGATTATGTATCGAGTCATAACGTGCTAGAAAGAGACCCTTGGATGTATATGTGCCGAGAGGGGCAGGTGGTGGGACGTCCCATCACTACTTGGTGGAGAAGGGGGCGAAAGTTTGTAGTGGCTTAGAAAAAGAGGAAATGACATGTGAGGGAAGAGGATGGTAAAGGTGAGTGAACTTGGAAAAGAGGTTTGTGTGAGGGGATGAGATTTGGTGAGGAGCGGCATAAGGTGAGAACAAACGTAACTACGGAGGTGGACGAGGCGAGGAGCATACAAGGGAATTCAAACAGCAACAGACCACTGGGTCCCTTTGAGGCCGTTTTGCTGATAGAGAACGAGATATGAAACTTACAGATCAAAGTTGAAAGATGAAAAAAAAATGAGAAGTTTAGAATCTTTATCTTTTTACCCTCACCACAATGGGGGATATTCAGGGAAGCAAAGTTTATATGTGTAAGAGAAGCGTGTGGTGTGCGGTAGGTGGAGTATTGGCGCGGAAAAGGGTAGTGAGTGCTGAGATGAGTGGAGTTAGATTGTTCGTGAAAGCAGAAAGGGATGTGTAATGGGCGTCTCTTGAGGGGAAGGAGTGCTAATGATTGAGAGATGTGCTGAATGGAGCAGCAGCAGGTCTACAAGAAGGTGCAACAGATGAAAAAGAGAGCATATAAGCGGTGGGGGTAAAGGAGTATCAGCAAATTCGAGGAAGAATATAATAATGTTTTGGAAGGAATAAATGGTTTAAGGAGAACAAGTGAACAAATAGGAGCATCACTGATGATTCATGGTGAGAAGCCTGAGAACGAGAAGAATATCCACATGACGCCATTTGTAGAAAAGCAACGGGGACAAAAGCGAATGGTAATTTGTTGGGAGAATGATGACTGAAAGAGTGTTGATATGCACAGAGCATCAGACTGGGAAGGGACGATTTAGCCTTGGGTGTGGTGGCAGATGTGTCGATCAGATATATGCTTTTGAGAATCTGTGTGATAGACGATTAGAGATATAGAGGAATTTGTATGTGTCCTTTATTGATATGTAGGAACGCATGATAGGCTTGATAGGGAAGCTTTTAAGAAGATATTACGAATGTATAGTGTGGGAGGAAAGCTACAAGAAGCAGTGAAGAGTTCCTATCAAGAGTGTAAGGGAGTGTGTGGGAGAGGGATGAGGGGAAGTTAAGTGATTCCTCATGAAGGTGAGTCTGCGATAAGAGTGTGTTATCGCCATGGCTGTTTAACTCATTTCATGGATAAGGTGGTGAGGAGGGCAAATGTAAGGGCCGTGGAGAGAGAGGTAGGTCTGCAATCTGTATGTAGTTTTGTGGGATGGAGTGGGGCTAGGAACGTGAATCATTTGCTGTTTACTGATGACACAGATCTGGTTGCCGATTCATGCGAGAAACTGCAGAAGCTAGTGTCTGAGACTTGGGAGTCTTGGAGAGGAGAAACTTGAAAACCATTTTGAATAATTGTAAGATGATTAAGAGCAGCACTGGAGATAGACAGATTGGTTGGAGTATAAGTCTGAATGGAGAGAACCTGGAGGAAGTACAGTGTTTTAGATACTTGGGTGTAGACTCGGGAGACAACGTAAGCCAAAGGTGGGTGAGAGGGAGATAAGACCCCGTGCGCGTTGAGGTGTGTGTGGAAAGAGAGGTGTGTGAGGGCAAAGATGAGTATGTTTAATGGTCTAAAAGTGTTGAATGGATGAAAGGCGTGGGTCATGGAGAAAATAGTACGGAAGTGGGTGAATGTCTTGGAAGTTGAATACCTGAGGACAACATATGGTCTGAGGAGGGTTGATTAAGAGATGTTGAGGCAACAAAAGTATGCTTGAGAAAGCTGAAGAGTATGCTGAAATGATTTGGACGTAAGGAGGGATGAGTGAAGACGTACGGAATAAGGAAGACTACGTGTCAGAAGTGGAGAGGAGAATGAATAAGTGGTTACCTCAATAAAGTTAGATGGATGAAGTGAAAGACGTTTGAGTGTTCAAAGCTTTAACATGCACGAAGGTGTGAGCAGTGAATGAGACAGAGCAAATTGCAGCGATGTGTACACAGGGATCGGCGTGGTATTAATGGGTTGAACTAGGGCATATCAACCGATCAGGAGGAACCAGGGACAGGTCCATGGGGCTTGGGTGTGGATACGGGACCCTGGTATCAGTGCATTATACATGACTGGTTAAGAGTGGATGCCAGCAAATGAGGACGTTCTTCGTCTGCTCCTGGCGTTACTTGGCAACTTGGGAAACGTTAAACAATAAACAAGTAAAAGAATATATATATATATATATATATATATATATTATTATATTATTTTTTATTATACTTTATTGCTGTCTCCCGCGTTTGCGAGGTAGCGCAAGGAAACAGACGAAAGAAATGGCCCAACCCCCCCCCATACACATGTATATACATACGTCCACACACGCAAATATACATACCTACACAGCTTTCCATGGTTTACCCCAGACGCTTCACATGCCTTGATTCAATCCACTGACAGCACGTCAACCCCGGTATACCACATCGCTCCAATTCACTCTATTCCTTGCCCTCCTTTCACCCTCCTGCATGTTCAGGCCCCGATCACACAAAATCTTTTTCACTCCATATATATATATATATATATATATATATATATATCGATTCCTTTTAAACGTATGTTTCTAGTAATATCAGCTCATAGGCCCTCCTAGTCATCCACTTAAGGTTACATTTTTCACAAACATTCCGATAGATCCATGAAATCCATAATCAGGTTAGAATACGAATTACTACGGCTTTCATGTATCCTCTTCTTCAACGATCACAAAAAAACAACCTTTTCACCTCCACTAACATTCTACGTATTTAATATCTTTCTTTCTATCTCTTTTTCTTTTTCCCCCAGTTCACAGTCCGTTCTTGATTGGGAATTTTTCTGCCCCTGACTGGAGCCTTTGTTATATAAATAAAGCGATGTTCAAAGGCAATATATAGCCACTGTGTAATCAGATGAAAGATCTCGAGACAAGAAATGAAACGAAAGAATAAAACGACCATAAATGAGTCAAGCGAGGGTCCCACACCAGCGGGGGTAGTTGGTCAAGCGAGGGTCCCACACCAGCAGGGTGGTTGGTCAAGCGAGGGTCCCACACCAGCAGGGTAGTTGGTCAAGCGAGGGTCCCACACCAGCGGGGGTAGTTGGTCAAGCGAGGGTCCCACACCAGCAGGGTGGTTGGTCAAGCGAGGGTCCCACACCAGCAGGGTAGTTGGTCAAGCGAGGGTCCCACACCAGCAGGGTAGTTGGTCAAGCGAGGGTCCCACACCAGCGGGGTAGTTGGTCAAGCGAGGGTCCGCGGTATAGTAAGTGGTCAAACAAGATCCTTGGAGAGAAAAACTCTCTCAGGGTCACAGAAATCATTTTTGCCTCTCCATCACTTTACTCCATCACCACCACCACCACCACCACCTACACTGTCACCAACATCACCACCACCACTAACATTGTCACCACTATCACCACCATCATCATCACCACCAACAATGTCACCATCATCACCACCATCATCATCACCAACAGCACTGTCACCATCATCACCACCATCACCACCACCATTATCACCACCACCAACAATACTATCATCACCATCACCACCACCATTATCACCACCACCTCCAGCACTGCCACAACAATCACCACCACCATCATCACCACCAACACCAACATATTTACCAATATCACCACCACCATCATCACCACCAACACCAACACTATCAACACCATCACCACCACCATCATCACCACCACCCGCAACATTTTCATCACTATCACCACCACCATCAACAATATCAACACCATCACCACCACCATCATCACCACCACCCGCAACATTTTCATCACTATCACCACCACCATCAACAATATCAACACCATCACCACCACCATCATCACCACCACCAACACTATCAACACCATCACCACCAATCATCACCACCAACACCAACACTAGCAACACCATCACCACCACCATCATCACCACCACCAACACTATCAACACCATCACCACCAATCATCACCACCAACACCAACACTAGCAACACCATCACCACCACCATCATCACCACCACCAACAACAACACTAGCAACACCATCACCACCACCATCATCACCACCAACACCAACTTTTTCACCACCATCACCACCTCCATCATCATCACCACCAACAACAACACTTTCACCACCATCACCACCACTATCATCACCACTAGCACCAGCACTTTCACCATCACTATCACCAGCAACACTATCAACATCATCACCAAAGCCGCCACATTCACCATCACACCATACCATACAAAACTATTTTACTATCATCACCACATCATACCACACTACACTACACCCATCACCACCACACCATACCACACTACACTACACCCATCACCACCACACCATACCACACTACACTACACCCATCACCATACCACACTATATCACCACCACACCATACCACACTACACTACACCCATCACCACCACACCATACCACACTACACTACACCCATCACCATACCACACTATATCACCACCACACCATACCACACTACACTACACCCATCACCACCACACCATACCACACTACACTACACCCATCACCATACCACACTATATCACCACCACACCATATCACACTACACTACACCCATCACCACCACACCATACCACACTACACTACACCCACCACAACACCACCACACCATACCACACTACACTACACCCATCACCACCACACCATATCACACTACACTACACCCATCACCATACAACACTATATCACCACCACACCATACCACACTACACTACACCCATCACCATACCACACTATATCACCACCACACCATACCACACTACACTACCACCACCCACACCATACCACACTACACTACCACCACCCACACCATACCACACTACACTACCACCACCCACACCATACCACACCACATCACCACCACACCATACCACACTACACTGCCACCACCCACACCATACCACACCACATCACCACCACACCATACCACACTACACTGCCACAATCCACACCATACCACACTACATCACCACCACAAAACCACACATCATACCACACTACACTACCACCACCACCAACACCACACCATATCACACTACACCATCACCACACCGCCACAACAGCATACCACATTATACAGCCACCACCACTACCACAACACCATACCACACAACACTACCACCACCACACCACCACAACAGCATACCACATTATACAGCCACCACCACTACCACAACACCGTACCACACAACACTACCACCACCACACCACCACAACAGCATACCACATTATACAGCCACCACCACTATCACAACACCATACCACACAACACTACCACCACCACACCACCACCACCACAACATACCACACAACACTACCACCACCACACCACCACAACACCATACCACACAACACTACCACCACCACACCACCACTACCACAACATACCACACAACACTACCAACACCATCACCACCACAACATGCACACTACACTATACCACCCCTACATTACCACAGCACAGCACACACAACACTACCACCACCACACCACCACACTATACCACACTACACCGCCACCCCCCAGTCATCTGTCTCACCACCAACACTTCCACCACCGCCGTACACCAGGACCTGCTCGTGTGGTGGTGGGGGCGAGGCTTGAGGGAGAGGGGGTGAGGATGGGGTTTGGGTACATAAAACTCCACCCGCCAGCCACCCGCCCTCCTCCTGATGGGGTTTTTTGCCGTGATATGAGTCAAGTGTCTGGGGCGGGGGTGACAAGAGCTTCTTGTGCCCGTCTGGCGAACCTGTGGACGCAGGGGGGGACGACTGTCCTCCCCCACTGGACAAATATGCCAGAGTGGTTGGGTGTGGGTGGGTTTGCTTGGGTACTCCTGGGTATATTTCTGAGTTTGTCTCGTCGTCGATGGGTCGTGGATAGGTATGGATGGGTCTGGTTGGGTCTGGATGTGTCGTGGATGGACCTGAATGGGTCGTGGATGGATCTGGATGGGTTTGGATGGGTCTCAATGGGTCTGGATGGGTCTGGATTGGTCGTGGATGGGTCTGACTGGGTCTGGATGGGTCGTGGATGGACCTGGATGGTTCGTGCATGGGTCTTGGATGGATCTGGATGGGCCTGGATGGGTCCTGGATGGATCTGGATGGGTCTGGATGAGTATGAATGCGTCTGGATGGGTCGTGGATGGGTCTGAATGGGTCTGGATGGGTCGTGGATGGGTCTGGATGGGTCTGGAAGGTTAAGTGTAAACGTAGATGCTTACGGTTGTGGTTATATTTTGGGTACGGATAGAAGGATAGGGGTTCTGGTGGATGTAGGTGAGGGTAACCTGTTGGATGAGGCTCACATATGACAGTGAATGAGTGAGTAATTGTGGGGATGTGAGGGTGTTTTGCAGAGAAGAATGTGTGTGTGTGTGTGTGTGTGTGTGTGTGTGTGTGTGTGTGTGTGTGTGTTCGTATGCACCATGCAGGAGAGGAGATGTTATCTCCCCACGAAGCATCAGTACCCAGACAGAGCAATGGAGGAGCATGGGGCAGGTACCACACTCTCCCTGTATATGCAAATGACCAATATCCTTCCTGGCTCTGCCACTTTTCCTTCCAAATGCTTTCAGCCCTACAAGCACAATGGTACGATCCTTGAACACGATGGTACGATCCTTGAACATGATGGTACGATCCATGAGCACAATGGTACGATCCTTGAACACGATGGTACGATCCTTGAGCACGATGGTACGATCCTTGAACACAATGGTATGATCCTTGAGCACGATGGTACGATCCTTGAACACGATGGTACGATCCTTGAACACGATGGTGCGATCTTTGAACACGATGGTATGATCCTGGAGCACGGTGGTACGATCTTGGAGCTCGATGGTACAATTTTTGAGCATGACGGTACGATCTTTGAGCACGATGGTACAATTTTTGAGCACGATGGTACGATCTTTGAGTACGTACCCTTGTGCAGGGTGGTACCGCCTTTCGTGTATGATGACTTGGCCTTTGACGTGACCCCTGGAATTTTAGATTAGAGGCAACTGGTCATCATAGCCATAGGTCGTACCGTCGTGCTCAGGAATCGTATCGCCTTGTTCAAGGGTCGAACCGCCTTGCTCAAGGATCGTATCACCTTGCTCAAGGGTCGTACCGTTGTGCTCAAGGGCCGTAACGCCTTGCTCAAGGGTCGTACCGTCGTGCTCAAGGATCGTACCGTCGTGCACAAGGATCGTACCACCTTGCTCAAGGGCCGTACCGCCTTGCTCAAGGGCCGTACCGCCTTGCTCAAGGGTCGTACCGCCTTGCTCAAGGGTCGTACCGCCTTGCTCAAGGGTCGTACCGTCGTGCTCAAGGGTCGTACCGTCGTGCTCAAGGGTCGTACCGCCTTGCTCAAGGGTCGTACCGCCTTGCTCAAGGGTCGTACCGCCGTGCGAACGAGTCGTGCCGTCGTCAATCATTCCCCACACTACACCTCCCTTCTGTTTACAGACAGTACCGTGTTCTTTAATTTTAACCCGAGACCACAAAAAACATGTAAAGAAAACGAAGTTGGGGACGTAACAAAATATAAAGCCACACTGGATGTCATCTGATTTAAAATTGTCCATTTATATTCGTCTACGATGCGTGCATATTTCATACGTGATAACAAATTTTAAAGGAAAGAAATTAATCACAAAAAAAGCATGTAAAGAAAACGATGTCGGGGACTGTATATAAAGCTACATTGGATATCATCTGATTTTAAATTGTCCATTTATATTCGTCGACGATACGCGCGTGTTTGATACGTGATAACAGTTTTAAAGGAAAGAAAATATTCACAGAAGATTCCGATGAACGAAAGAAAAAAGAAATGAACATGAATGGAGGAAAATTATCACAATTCAATTTTCTAAACACAAAATCTTTGATTGATTAATAAGAATGGGGGGATGGGGGTAGGGAATCATTACTAGAATTCAATTCTAAACACGAATTCTATTATGAATCAATAAAAATGGAGGGAAAAAATACTAATTTTCAATTTCTAAACACGAAAGTTATGATATACTAATAACAGTGGAGGGAAAAGATTCAAAAATTCAAATTTCAAAGACGGATTCTAGGATGAATCAACGAGAATATGGGGAAAATTACTGAAATTTAATTTTCAATAACGAATTCTTTGATGAATCAAAAAGAATAGTGTGAAAAATTACAAAAATTCAATTTTCACAGAAGAATTTCAAGAATTCTATGATGCACTAAAAAGAATGGTGAGGAAGTAAGTAAAATTAAATTTTCAGAGACGAATTCTATGATAAATTGATATGAATTAGGCGAAAAATATCATAATCAAATGTTCTGAATACGAATTCTATGATAAGTTAATAAAAATATAGTGAAAATTGAGAAAATTCAGTTTTTATATCATGAATTCTATTATAAGTCTGGCGTGCATCAACTCATATTTACTGCGTCAACAAAGACGCAGAAGAAGATACAACAGCATACAAACTAAACAACGACCAATGCAGGGCGGAAAAGAGAAAATAAGAAAACATTTCAAAGCTTAAAAAATCTCGCTTGTGACTCAAGCAAGAGAAAAAAAAAAGAGCAAGTAAGCAAGTAAGGAGCAAAGGAGCAAGCAAGAGGAGGAAGACTTAACATTACTCTATCTTCCCACGGCCTGTCTACCTTGCTCACACTCAATGTCTAGGTCACTCAAACAGGAGCGGCAGGTTAATTCCACTCGCCCGGCATAGGGTTTTTTTCTTGTGTGTGTGTGTGTGTGTGTGTGTGTGTGTGTGTGTGTGTGTGTGTGTGAGTTCGTTTTCTGTGTGTAACATCTAACTGTCACTTCGAATGCACGGAACCAGAGCGGGAACCTGAGGAACAAAATTTGGTTTCTGGAACACGAAGCCCAGAGTTGATGTTCACTTACACCATCAGGGCAGCAGGGGCGACTGTACACCATGAGTCGGGTAGTTAGAGGTATCAGCACCCGAGAAATAGGTACATAGTATACTTATTGCCCGACCACTACATAGCTGTCACATCATGAACAATAGTAAGAATATGATGATCAGAAAATTGCCCATATCCTCGTACATAATTGCAAGAAACGATTTTTTTTATGTTTAGATGTCACGAACAGCTGAGTTTGGTAAAGTGTGTGAAAGAAGAAAGTTAAGAGTAAATGTGAATAAGAGCAAGGTTATTAGGTACAGTAGGGTTGAGGGTCAAGTCAATTGGGAGGTAAGTTTGAATGGAGAAAAACTGGAGGAAGTAAAGTGTTTTAGATATCTGGGAGTGGATCTGGCAGCGGATGGAACCATGGAAGCGGAAGTGAATCATCGGGTGGGGGAGGGGGCGAAAATCCTGGGAGCCTTGAAGAATGTGTGGAAGTCGAGAACATTATCTCGGAAAGCAAAAATGGGTATGTTTGAAGGAATAGTGGTTCCAACAATGTTGTATGGTTGCGAGGCGTGGGCTATGGATAGAGTTGTGCGCAGGAGGATGGATGTGCTGGAAATGAGATGTTTGAGGGCAATGTGTGGTGTGAGGTGGTTTGATCGAGTAAGTAACGTAAGGGTAAGAGAGATGTGTGGAAATAAAAAGAGCGTGGTTGAGAGAGCAGAAGAGGGTGTTTTGAAATGGTTTGGGCACATGGAGAGAATGAGTGAGGAAAGATTGACCAAGAGGATATATGTGTCGGAGGTGGAGGGAACGAGGAGAAGTGGGAGACCAAATTAGAGGTGGAAAGATGGGGTGAAAAAGATTCTGTGTGATCGGGGCCTGAACATGCAGGAGGGTGAAAGGAGGGCAAGGAATAGAGTGAATTGGATCGATGTGGTATACCGGGGTTGACGTGCTGTCAGTGGATTGAATCAGGGCATGTGAAGCGTCTGGGGTAAACCATGGAAAGCTGTGTAGGTATGTATATTTGCGTGTGTGGACGTATGTATATACATGTGTATGGGGGTGGGTTGGGCCAATTCTTTCGTCTGTTTCCTTGCGCTACCTCGCAAACGCGGGAGACAGCGACAAAGTATAAAAAAAAAAAATATATATATATATATATATATATATATATATATATATATACATATATATATATATATATACCCCAGCCTAAGCCTGGTACCCATCCTATCGACCAACCCCTGAGGGTAGATGAGTAGCTGAGAATTCTAAGATCCCTCAGAACCAACGTCTAGTCACATCCACAGGCAATCAGACCCCGACAACCAACGTTTGATCAGGAAAGTGACTTCTGCATGCCAAACGAAACATACAAAAATAAACGCTAAACTAACTACACAAAATAAACGAACCATTCAAAATACGTGTCAAACGAACCATACTAAATAAAGGCCAACATAATCATACTATTTGGCCTCCAGATAAACCACCCAGAAGGAACTCCAGATGGTACATGGAAAACGAGATTCAAATGAACCATACAATAAGGATAAGCCATCACTCACCCCTATGTGAACCATACAATAAGGCTAAGCCATCCCTCACCCCTATGTGAACTATACAATAAGGCTAAGCCATCACTCACCCCTATGTGAACCATACAATAAGGCTAAGCCATCACTCACCCCTATGTGAACCATACAATAAGGCTAAGCCATCCCTCACCCCTATGTGAACCATACAATAAGGCTAAGCCATCACTCACCCCTATGTGAACCATATAATAAGGCGAAGCCATCACTCACCCCTATGTGAACCACACAGATGGCTAAGCCATCACTCACCCCTATGTGAACCACACAGATGGCTAAGCCATCACTCACTCCTATGTTAACCATACAGTAAGGCTAAGTCATCACTCACCCCTATGTGAACCACACCCAATGGTCATCAATTTTCTTTGGTATTTAACATGTCAATCTGCCACCTTGATATTATCAAAAGATCATAAAGATGTCTCTATATTTTCCCTGCGCTATATGGTGATCATTAACAGCTATGTTCCTCGCTGGTTGATATGTTGGAGGGAGTGTCGGGTAGCGAAGAGACTTTGCTGACTTAATTCATACATAGATTTTAATTCTTGGTTACCATTACTGCCCTCCAGCAGCTGACCTCGTCATAGGTCTTCTGGTATCTGGCCTTCTCATGTGTGTAGTTAATACTGTCCTGCAGCAGATGACCTTCTCATAGACCATCAGGTCTTCCGTTATCTGGCCATCTCACGCACTTATGACTGTCCTCCAGTGGATTACCTCTTCGGTCAGGTCTTCTGCTATCTGGTTATCTGATGTACTCCTGTGTGTCATTCTCTGATGGAAAATGCACTTTAGTTGACACTACCAACCCAGTAATGGAGGAAAAATAAGAAAACTATGCCTCTAAATCAGTAGGGAGCATTACTATCGGTGACGTATCATTATTTACCTTCCAAAGACCACATATTGTACGTACTGTACATTGTGTACATACTGTGCATACTGTACATAGTGAGAACATATGTGGTCATAAGATTACCCTGAGCACCTGAAGAAGGTGTTAGATATAGCTTGATGTTAACGTGTTAATAACGGACAGGCACTTAAGCCCAGCCCACCAACAGGTATATATTTTTTTTCCTTATGAATGTCAATTGATGTATATCCCGAAGGTGGCGCCTTAACGACCGTTTGTTTAACAGCCGTTAAACACAAGGAGAACAGTTTATACACTTTCGAGAGGCACTATTGTGAAGGTTTAACATGAGGACTGGTTCCTTGCAGTTGTAACATTCCAAGTAAGGAGTGAGGCCTGTCGTCTGCCAGTGGTCTTTGAGTGGGGCATAATCCATCGCTAATAGGTTAGAGAACTTATTCATATACGACCACTGGTTAGAATAAGCTTTCGGGCGTGGAAAAAACAAAGGTAGGATCAAGAAAATCTGATGAACTAAAAGAACGAATACATACATTTATACAAAGTCTTGCAAACAATATTTCTTTATGAGCGTGAAGACGAACTCGTACAGAAACGCTCAGGATCTGTTACAACGACGAGAATAACCTTTGATGTGAGAGTAGTATGTAGAAGTTACAATCACCATTCTCCTGTGGATCTAGTATCCTTCCTTCTTACCATAATCACACGACATCATATTCTTATTTTCGAAATTCTTTTTAACATACTTCTTGTAAAGTAACCATTCTGCATCGGTGGCTTCGTGCACGTACATCCAGCAAGTCTTCTATGATTACAAAAGCCATAAGTTGCTACAGAGGAAAACACATCACTGGGGATCTTGATAGCCATCACTGGTCGTGAGATGATACAGTCTTCCCAGACCATCTAGTTGATACTGTGGTGTGAAGGTGTTGACGTATGAGGTGAAACTCGAGGGCAGTCACAGATGAGTATATCGTCAATCGTGTAAGTGACGTTACACAAACTTGATGGAGAAACATCGAAGACTCGAATAAAAAGATATGTGCCAGGGTCGCCAGGGAAATAACACATAACTGCCATGTATGGTTGACAATATCATAGCTGTCATAACTCGAGGCTAAATTCATTTACGTTCTTTCCACTGAAGGAAAGACCTTGTGCGCGAGTTAAACTTTCCCTCGTGTTCTTGAGGCCAACAATCGAGCGCCAGAACCCGTGACCCAGTCCCCCGACGCTGCTTAAAAATAAAAGCAATTAGGTAATTACGTCTAAACTCCCGAGGCAAAACACTTCCGTCGACAAAGCCGACCAACAATGAGACGGCCTTCGAGAACCCGCGTCCTCCCCAGGAGGTCATCCTTTTTTTTACCATCACTTCACCCTCCATCGCCCTTCTCCACTATCCCTTCCCCATCCCCTCCCCTTCAGCTGGACGGACAGTACTCACCCTTCGTCCCATCTTCCGCCGGAGCGCAGAAGGTGGACCGTCTAGCGCCCGTCGTGCAAGAACCGCATTCTTTTCTCACTCGTTTTTTCTTTGACTCTCTCCCACTCCCTCTCTTTCTGTAGAATTCCTTCTGGGTCTCGCCGGAGTCTGGTCGCGTCCTTCCAGTCCCAGCAGGGCGTCCTAGACGGGCCTGGAAGGTAAGAGGGGTTTTTTCCTTATTTGCAGCTCAAGGTGATCTAATCCTTATCAAGACGCTGTCGTGTGCAGAGGGTTTCCTCACACGTAATCAGAAATAATTTGCAGCTTGATTTATGCTTCAGTTTCTCGGGGGGAAATGAGTTCCAGCGAGCGACGAGAACTGGTTGGACTCAAGAACTGGCAACGAGGACTGGTCCCAGAGGGCAGGGCATGAGAGGACGTTTACATGGAGTGGCTATCCCAGTATCACATTGTGAAGGTGAAGGCAGGCCAGTACTGGGCCCAGTACTGGGCACACCGCCCACTCACACTACCTTCTTACTCCCACTGATTCCATGACCTCGTACGACTGTCACCCTTTTACCTGTCACTCATAAAGTTACGTTTTTTCCTTTCCTGTCACTCCATTTATTTTTTCGGCAGTTCATTTTCCTACTCCAATTATCAGTTTCTTTTCCTGTTATCCAACATTCATTTTGCTTACTATTGCTCTTTTCTCTTATTAGAACTATTACCATTTTCTTCTGTCTGTTTCCCTTTCTCTGTTACTAAGTATTTATTTCTTTAGTCATTCCAACTGTCTAAATCCTCTATTGTTATACCTTCTGTTCCTCTAATCTGTTTCTCCAGGTATTTTCTATTTTTCTCACACTGTTCTCCTATTTCTGTTTTCTTAGTGTTTTCCTTTTCTATTATTCCCATTTTCTAATGTCATCTTTCTCCGCTGGCCCTGGTATGTCCTCCTATTCTCACTTTTGTTACCGTTTGTTGATAGAATGATTTGTATTTTGGCTATGGCAGTTCCCTTGGTTCGTCACTCCACTCCCGTTATCATTGCCTGAATACTGGCGAACTGGTGAACCTGACAGACTGGATAGAACTGGAAGAAGATGGTCGATGGCCGTGGGCATCTCGCGGGGGCTGAAAGCAGGAATCTGGAAGGTTTGGGGGTTAGAGTATGAGTCGCAAGAAGGTAAAGAAGATAGTGAGGTTGAAAGTTGAAGTTTAGGGGGGGGAGGGCTAAACTAGTCTGGTTGGAAAGTGGAATTTGACAAGATGGAAAGTGGAACTTGAGGGGTTAGAAGCTAATCTCTTAAGAGGCTGGAAGGTGGACCTTGGGTGACTGGAAGTTGAAGGTTAAAGAATAGAACTTTGTTACAAAGGTTAGAAGGTGAAGCTTCGGATTGTGGAAGAGGAAGATTGGGAGACTGGTGGACGAAACTATGCAGGTTGGGGAGTGACGCTGAGGAAGATGAAGGTTGTGATCATTGAATGTGGAACTGAGGAAGCTGGAAGATGATATAAGTGAGAATCTCTGGAGGCTGGAAGAACCACTAGTTCCCTGGGGACATATAGCAAGACGGGAGTTAAGAACGTGGCAGGCGAGGTGAGCGTCCGACTGTGACCGGACGTGTGGGTGTTGGGGCAGAGGACGGGGCAGGGTTCAGGTTGGGGCAGAGGACGGGGCAGGGTTCAGGTTGAGGCAGACGACGTGGCAGGGTTCAGGTTGGGGCAGAGGACGGGGTAGGGTTCAGGTTGGGGCAGAGGATGGAGTAGGGCTCAGGTTGGGACAGAAGACGGGGCAGTGGACGGGACAGGATTAGGGATGGGGCAGTGGACGGGGCAGAGCCCAGGGTGGGGCAGAGGACGGGGCAGAGCTCAGGGTGAGGCAGAGGAGGGGGCAGGACTAGGGATGGGTTAGCGGACGGGGCAGAGCCCAGGGTGGGGCAGAGGACAGGGCAGAGCTTAGTTTGGGGCAGTGGACGGGGCAGGGGTAAGGTTGGGGCAGTGGCTGGGGCAGGACTCAGGCAGGTGTTGTGGCAAGGATTTCAGGGACGCCAAGTTCGGCTGCCATCATGGGCGCCCGTCCTGGATGCCGAAGTGTTCATTCGAGTTTTTGCGACGTTGTATATCAGGAAGTTTATCATCTGAATCTATCCATGACCACCACGTGCGCTCAACTTTACTACAACAGAAACATCGTAGTAAAAGAAACAAGCAACACGGAGTTTCGGAAGATTACGTCAACGTTTTCTTGGAAATGATAAAAACTTCCGTGGAAGAGGACAAGGACAAAAAAAAATCTTGCCAAATTTCCAGACAAAAAAAAAAAAAGGGAACCAAAGAAGTTTTGGTGACCAGAGGGTAAACAGTATGAAATGTCTGCCCAGCTTTGAAGATGAAGACAGTGAAGTCGTGACACTCACAATATCCTTACCTTGTGAGGTTACGAAATGAAAAGAAAATATCTTTTGACGTGTTCCCCACATTAAGAAAAGATAACAAACCTTTATATACGGCCATATTTATTCCTTTAAAGAAACTTAGAAGTATCTGGGAGACCCAGTTTTCAAGTGTATGAATGATGCTACACGAGGGAGAGCTATGATACACTGGCTCCCACATCACACCATTCACAGCTCTGCACTGATAACATTCACCTCAAGTTTTTCATCTTATTTTCATGTTAGCTGAGGCGCTAATCAAGGCCATCTCATTCGCAAGATATCTATCTATCTATCTATATATCTATCTATCTATCTATCTCTCCATATATATATATATATATATATATATATATATATATATATATATATATATATATATATATATATATAATTTCTTTTCTTTCAAACTATTCGCCATTTCCCGCGTTAGCAAGGTAGGATAAAAAGAAAGGGTAAAAAGATACTACTCACGTATTCTCTTTGTATCGCAGAAGGCGACTAAAAGGGATGGGAGCGGGGAATCTACAAATCCTTCCCTCCTGTTTTACTTTCCAGAAGGAACAGAGAAAGGGGCCAAGAGAGGCTTTTTTCCCATGAAGGCCCAGTCATATGTTCTTGACGCTACCTCACCAGTGCGGGAAATGGCGAATATGTATATGAAAAAAGATACAGATGTATATAACATACAAACCTCCTACAGCCAGGATTGAACCCGGACCCCTGCGTGTCAGGCGGGAGCGCTATGATCACCCCTAATAGGAAAATGACTATTCGAATACTATGTACTCCAATACCCTTCGTCTCACGTTGGTGAGCAACGGGGTCTACACCGGTCATTTCCCACCGGGCTCACATAGCTGTACAACGTGGGGGTATATGAATACGAGCAGAGTGCACATGAACCCGCTGTTGGAGGTTTGTATGTTCTATGAAAGTGCGCGTTCATATGCGCTAAGTTCGCATTCATATACCTCCGCGTTGTACAGTCAGGTTTGGTAAAATGCTATCTGCTGGCTGTGTGAGCCTGATGGGAAATGACCGGTGTAGACCCCGTTGCTGAGCCAGGTACCCATTTGATCGAACAACCACCAGGAGTGGATGAACAGCTGCGTTCAGTGGACCAACTGCCGCAACTAGGATTTGAACCTATAAGTTCCATCCCGGATGGCCCGTGGATGCGTCATGGTCAGGAACGCTAACCACTACACCACGAAGGTCCATTTATTGGTTGCATTCTTTAACAAGTGAAATACCAGAGAACAAATTATTCTATTCAATTCAAAGGGCCCATTTTCTTCGTGATACACGAGAAAACCAGATAACAGATGATTTGAGTCTGTATTGAGGTTATCTGCTAGAGGACAGCAGATAGATTCCTGAATCTACATACAGATGGCGACAGGGTAGTCAGGCAAAGGAAGATTGCTTTACTATCCTACCTCAGACTGTATAGAGCAGGAATCTAGTATAATACTACTACTACTGCTCTGCTCCTCAAAGGTTCCAACCCCATGTAGGAAGTGATCGTCCTTCCCTTCTAGGACTACTGGACGCAGTATACTGAGACAAGAAACTTCAGCTTCCCTAGATGGAGAGGGCGTGCTGAGGGCGGGTCAGCTCGGCAGGTAGGAAGTCATCGCGTAACCTTTACCCTTTACTTACCACACGATGATGATAATCACTCATGGAGGTGCAAGAAATGCAGTCCATCTCACTATCATTTGTAGTTAACTGTGCGTTGGTGTAAGCTTAGAATGCGAGGGTACCTCATGTATCGGGGACATCACTAAGTGAAACTAGAATTCGAGTCCAAATGTTAATCAAGGAAACTATATTTCTAGAGATTATATTGCATAACCAGAGTGATGCATGAAGCAGTACCCTTATTCCTTATCATCAAAAAGAACCTCACCTTTGTGCATCTTTGAAAAGATATTGCCTATTTTTGGTGCTTTTAATCTCTTTACTTACACTTAAGATCTTTAGAACTATCCAGATCACATTTGGTTCCCAATACGAGACGATACTTTATAACCTGTTTTCTATGTATGGAAAATTAAAGTTATATTTACCCTCTTCTTTCAGTATAGGTTGAGATCAAAATCCATAATGTTAAGTTTGGCCTGTATTTTGTTAGGTTTCCCAAATACCCTGCTGAGAAATTATCATCATTATTATCATATATATATATATATATATATATATATATATATATATATATATATATATATATATATATATATATATATATATATATATATATATATATATATATATTCCCTGGGTATAGGGGAGAAAGAATACTTCCCACGTATTCCCTGCGTGTCGTAGAAGGCGACTAAAAGGGAAGGGAGCGGGAGGCTGGAAATCCTCCCCTCTCGTTTTTTTTTTTTTTTTTTTTTTTCCAAAAGAAGGAACAGAGAAGAGGGCCAGGTGAGGATATTCCCTCAAAGACCCAGTCCTCTGTTTTTAACGCTACCTCGCTATCGCGGGAAATGGCGAATAGTATGAAAGAAAAAAGAATATATATATATATATATATATATATATATATATATATATATATATATATATAACAGGATGGAGGCGTTGGACGAGATGTGATTGTGTGTATAAAGTGATCGCGCGGTCATGCCTCTATCGGGCAGAAAGATAAACAAACGCACAGACCGAGTCAACAGGACCAGATTGGTAGCCAGTGTTGTCATATTTGTCTAACCTGTATGATAGTTTAGTATTATTGACGTATAGTTGTCATCTTATATATTGGGAATGTTATAACTAGCAAGTAAAAGTGTACATTATCACTAGAGCTATTATGTCGGAGCGTAAAATTCGCCTAGAGGCGCTTCGGTCACTCGGCGCTCTTTACTCATCACCCCAACATTCTCGCTTCTTTTCTGAAAACCTTTATATGGGGGAAGGCTACTAATTGTGGCAGCTCCACTGAGGCACGAGTGATAGGGGATGTGAGGTCATGCGGGAGGCTGACACCCACCTCAAACCTGCAGTCACATCCCCCCTGTGTGTGTGTGTGTGTGTGTGTGTGTGTTTGGGGGGGGAAGACACCATTATGGGAAATCTTGTAAGATTGTTCAGCTAGTAAGGAGCAGAATATCATATTGTAAGATTAATGTAAGGAGTTTATATGTAAAATAATCCGTGGAATGTATCATGAGTATAGCTGTCGGTTTATTATAATAATTTGATTGTTAAACTCATAAGAGACATGTCCTCGTCCATAGCAGGTCCCATTTGGGATTCAGCCAACTGCAAAGGTTTACTATTTACGGTGCTCCCATAAGAACATACAGTGTGACTGTTTCAAATAATAATACCATGAAAAATGTATCGAGGGTTGAAAAGTGACAAAGTGACTTCGTAAAGGAATTAATCAAGGAAACTGAAATAACCGTCTTGGCAACCTAACATAAACATTCCATGTCACGTAGTGCACAGACGAGACTCACTCAGGGCCAGTGTATATCCTATCCCCTTGGAGACAGTTACCCAGCCTGGGGGAGGATAGCACTCAACATGTACATGGAAGCCTGGTAAGCTACACCTCGATCTGTTACAAAAGATGTCTTTGTAAAGTGTGCAAGGCCCATCCTTCTGTGAAGGTGACGAGCCAATAATATGCCTACAAGAGACACTGATAACTTCGGTCGCAACAGGGCACCTGGTTGTGTCGAGCATCCTACTGTAGGGCACCAGTCAAGGTCCCAGTTGGGGAGAGTCTTAGTTATGTGACGACCGATTCTGTATGCAGCGCACAAGGACGTGCTCTCGTGGCGTGCTTGACGGAGCGGGCGCGGTACGGCGCGCCCGCTGCGTATAACGCAAACACGGACCGACCTGACGTGGAGGACGAGGGTCCATCGCTTGGCCACAGACACACACACACACACACACACACAGACACCCGGCTGTTGCCCAGTTACTCAAAAGCCAGCAAAGAACATGTGTTACTAAGTGATATTCACTTAAGTGAACTTTTAGCACCAGATACCATGAAGTCCTTTGCAATTATGAATTAGGATGTCGAGTTACTATTACCAGTTGTGTTAGGATGCGTACCACATTATGTCTGATGCTGTGGGTAGCCTTCAAGGTTTAATCTAATATTGTCCACGGATTCATGCACGATAACTGATTATGTTAGCAGTGCTGCATCTAGTTAGACGTTAAGATATCCAAGTGACTGCGTACACAGACACCTGTCACTGTCATATCATGTGTACCCATGTCATTCCATTTAGGTATAAAAAGTAATAAGGTTATTGGCCTTCCATGGCCTAGAGAAAAGTGAGGAGTCAAGGTATGCTTGCACTCCATTGGCCTAATTGGATCATTAATGTCTTTATTAAAGGGTTTCACTTAACCCATGGCTACCGGCCCCCATGGTAATCTCACCTGAACATCATCAACCATCACATAATAATCTCTAGTATGTACTACATGTGATAACGTAGCAGCAGTATCTTGATAAGAATATTTTTAGTCTTTTTTTTTTCCATCCCTATATCCTATATATATATATATAATGATGAGAGGGGAGGATTTCCAGCCCCCCGCTCCTCCCCTTTTAGTCGCCTTCTACGACACGCAGGGAACACGTGGGAAGTATTCTTAATCCCCTATCCCCAGGGATAATATATATATATATATATATATATATATATATATATATATATATATATAAATTGGTGCCATTCCACTCTATCTTGGATAACTCCACTCTCTCACAGTCTATCCAACCTTCTGATTCTGCACTTCGTTAATGTACTCCTGCAATCTCTTTCTAGGGCTGCCTACTGCTCGTCTTTCAGACGGCGGAGAGTGTCATGCTATCTTTGGCAATCTTTTTTCATCCATTCTCTCCAACTGTCTCAACTTTACTGGTCCAGTTCTTGTCATTATTGTATTACATTATTCATTCTGTTACCTTTATATCGTGTGATATCAAGCTATCTTTCCCTCACGATACTCCTCATTGATTTCATTTCTACCGTGATCGAATTCATCTCATGTTCTGGTAACTGTTTAATGTCCAATGTTTCAGCTTCCATATGATAGTGCTGATCCGAGCATCATGTTTAATATAAAGTCTTTGAACTTCTATTGTAATGTGTCTCTCAGTGATGGGATCACACATGACTTATGTAAACTGAATCCACTATTTTTTAGTTTGTCTCTCAGTTACCTGTTTCAACACAAAGATACTTCAAATTCTACAGTTTTAACTCTATAATCAAAATTTCCCAACATCTCCCAAATACCATAACTTTGGACTTGATCCTCTTTATATCCAGTTCACTGTCATTTAATACGATACTCTTGTGGACTTCTGTGGTGTAGTGGTTAGTGTATCCAACTGAGATGCATTCACGGACCGCCCAGGGACATAGGTTCGTGTACTGATTGCGGCAGTCGGCTCACGGTCAACCCAGCTGTTCATCCACCCCTAAGTGTTGGCCGATAAAATAGGGACCAGGTTCAGGCTAGGGTATATATATATATATATATATATATTATATATATATATATATATATATATATATATATATATATATATATATATATTCTTTCTTTCTTTCATACTATTCGCCATTTCCCGCGTTAGCGAGGTAGCGTTAAGAACAGAGGACTGGGCCTTTTAGGGAATATCCTCATCTGGCCCCCTTCTCTGTTCCTTCTTTGGGAAAAAAAAAAAAAGAGGGGAGGATTTCCAGCCCCCCGCTCCCTTCCCTTTTAGTCGCCTTCTACGACACGCAGGGAATACGTGGGAAGTATTCTTTCTCCCCTATCCCCCTTGATTAAGACTTCAGTCGCCCGTACCGTCTCAGGTAACATAACAAAGAATGAATAAGTCAACGACTATGGGATGAAGTGCAAAAGCTGTGCTGGTAAAGGTACAATTACAAACTTTGCGTCTCACGGTTGGCGAGATGTGGGCATAGCTTCGCCACCAAAGAACACGTCCTGAAACAGAAGACGTATGTTGGAAGTCTCATTCCAACCATCATAGGTTTTGCGTGAATGTTGAGGGAGAGATGTTCAAAAGATGTTTAGCTAACTTCGCAGGAAACATTTACATAGGGTTGCCTTAAACGTATATTGGTGTCAGTCAACATCCCAGGTTTAACAATCATGTCTGAATTACTGTAGGCGAGTGAGAGGAAAACATCCTTCAGTTACATATGGTCAAACTAATCATTCAGTATAAGCGATATGATCAGTATAACTATTCATTTACGACCTATATGATCAGTATAATCATTTAGTTACAACCGATATGACCAGTATAATCATCATTTACAACCTATATGATCAGTACGTTCATTTAGTTACAACCGATATGATCAGTGCAATCGTTACGTTACAACCTATATGGCCAGTATAACCACTCAGTTACAACCGATATGATCGGCAGAATCACTCAAAAACTAACAGCAATAAATCTCTGAGCAATATAACTGTGCAGCCTGATATACTGGTATACCTGTGAAACATACCATCATTGACGCTTCATTAATCTATCTAACAAGGATGACACACATGACTTGCTTAGCACGGAACATATTACCACAGTTACCAAGTGGCCGCTCTGGAGGTCAAGGTTACTTTCGGGTAGAGGGCGCACTGACGCAGCATATGGCTAATGTGTATAAGGTTTTTATGTTCTTGTTTCCGACATTCGCTCATAATCACGAGTTGTATTCCAATCAGAACATGTCCAGGGATATAGTAATATTGTGAGTTCATGCGCCCATGGGTATATTTATTACTATCATTGTTATCATTGTTTTTCTCACATGATCGCCGTTCCCCGTGTTTGCGATATAGCGCCAGGAACGCACATAGAAAGGCCGCATTCACTCATATCCATTCTCTGGCTGTCATGTGTAATGCAGCAAAGCCACAATTATCTATTCACATTCAGACCCCACAGACCTTCCCATGGTTTATCCTGGATGCTTCATATGTTCTGGTTCAGTCCACTGATAACACGTCGACCCCAGTATACCGCATCGTTCCAATTCACTCTATCGCGTGCACGCCTTTCACTCTCCTGCATGCTCAGAACCCGATTGCTCGAAATCTTTTTCACTCTATTACGATTATAATGAAGAAAAATTATCATTATTATCATTATCATTATTATCATTATTATTATCATCATTATTATGATCATTATTATCATTATTATTACTATTATTATTATCATTATTATTATTACTATTATCATCATCATTATTATTATCATTATTATTATTATTATTATTATTATTATTATCATTATTATTATTATCATTATTATTATTATCATTATTATTATTAATATTATTATTATCATTATTATTATCATTATTATCATCATCATTATCATTATCATTATCATTATTACCATCATTATCATTGTTGTTGTTGTTATCATTATCATCATCATCATCATTAATATTATCATTATTATCATTATCACATCACAACCCTACCCTGGGAGAGGTTAATGTGCTTCTTGTAACTTCGCAGCTTCGCTCGGAGCTGGGGAGGTGGACTCCCTTCAGGCGAGAAGGGCGATCCTCGGCAATTGATCGATAGATGAGCAGATAGATTTACAATTTCTATCCCTGACACTTATAGAAGAGACCATTACTGTCGGCAACATAGCAGATCCCACATGATAGATAAGGTGATCACGCCAGTGCGTCGCATGAGATAGACTTACGCCCACAGGCAGGTGACCATGACGCCATGCGTTTGATACGCATGGCGTATTGGCAACATAAACGAAGAGTAAAAGAAGAAGAAAAGAAATAAGAGATCAATTAAGACGGACTTGCGTGGATGTCAGGCAAATGTCAATTAGACTTGATGAGGCAGAATCCTTAAGGATAAATGGCTATTCGATACTTAATTTTTTTTAATTGCCTTTTTTTTTCCTAATTGATTGCCCTGTGATTATGTAGTCTGGACACGAGGCAGACTGGCAAATTATCTCCTCCCGTCAAGGACGCTGCGAAGGTGGGACGGACGTACGTACACGAAGGTCTCTCTCTCTCTCTCTCTCTCTCTCTCTCTCTCTCTCTCTCTCTCTCTCTCTCTCTCTCTCTCTCTCCCTTGGCGTACACACGCTGTGCTCGTTCCTTCGGCTCGCCTTGCATGTGTTTATATGCATGACTGGCGCTGTGTCACATAAATATGTATGTGTCTGGTAGAATTCATCACAGCCTGGTAGGGAACATCTAGATAACTGTCCAGAGAAGTGGCATAGAGAGAAGATATGTCGTCCTCTTCTTGTAAGCAAGAAGTGAGGCGAAGAACCAGGTGATAGCCCTAGCTGGCGAGTGAGGAGCTAGACTCAACGGCCTTAAAAGAGTCAGGTCAAAGGCTGGGCCATTATACCCAAGGGTCGTACCGTCGTGTTCTAGCGACTGAATTTACTGAGAGCATTACACCCACCTTGTGTTCTGGCAGCCTAAAGATTTCACCACAGTTTCTTCAAGTCGCATAATGATCGTTTTCTTTTGACCCCACAACCAGATTTCTTTATGACAATGGTAAACTAACATTGTCCACTTTGCTTATTGCCGAAATCACTAATTTCCATCACGTCAGAAACGTACATGGACGACATGCAAGATACATTCACATACCAGGATGTATACAAACACCAGTGTTACCGGACTCTGCCTGCTCGAAGTTACACCGCGTGTGAAAAGTCACATGTGGCGAGGCGGTGTCGTCTGGAAGAACAGTCTCGTCAAAAAACTTATCTCTCCAAAGGAGACAACACATCCCTGCAACAGAAATTAGCGTAGCCTTGGACTGCAGGGGCCTTTAGAAAGAACTTCAGGGTAACACCAGGACTCTTTCATAGAAATTTGTCCTGGGATAATCATGAATATATTAGGATCCATCTATATATGCACACTCCACATAAAAAGGGGATAAAATAGAGGACTTGCCCAACTTTACTGGGGTTTACGAACTGTACAGGATCCATAAAGTGGCCACCTGGAGGATGTAGCTCTGCACAGTCTCTTAAGATTGGATGTACAGTATCAGAGATAACTGAATATTTATTGTCCAGACACTTTATAAGACATCTTGGACTGCCTTGAGTAATATAGCATTAGGAGACACATTGTAGTACAAATCATAGTAGATACTTAAATTGCCAAAGGTCATTTATGAATACACGAGCAAATTTATATATATATATATATATATATATATATATATATATATATATATATATATATATATATATATATATATATATATATATATATATTTCATATATATAAATTACTATGCTAAAAAATTTGGTATGGCAATGGGTAACCCTCTTTCACCTGTACTAAGTAATCTTTACAGGAAATTTTTTGAAACAAAATTACTAAAAGGTATCTTACCTTCTAATGCAAATTGGTTTAGGTATGTAGATGATGTTCTTTGTGTTTGGCCAACAAATGAAAATTTACAAATATTTCTCCCCTTACTTAACAATTTAGTACCTTCCATCAAATTTACTGTAGAAAATGAAAATAATGGTATGCTACCATCTTTAGATTGCATGATCCATAGGTAAGGAAACTAGTTTAAGTTTAGCATATACAGAAAACCTACCAATGTATGCTCATATATCCATCATTACTCATCTCAACATGACAGAGTTAAATTATCATCATTTCAATCTGTATTCCTTAGGGCATTACGTATTTGCAGTCCAGAGTTAATTGATGATGAGTTTAAGAAGATATATTCTATTGGATCTAAGTTAAAGTATCCTAGATTTTTCATTGATAAATTCCTTAAGTTAGCAAAGAAATAATTTTATAGAGTTGAGCCCAAACCTCCCATTGACACCAAGAATCTTTTAGTTCTCCTTTTTAATAATAATTTTACTTTACTTCCCATGTTGCTTAAATCCTTTAATGTAAATGTTGCCTTCAGCAACAATGATACCTGTAAAGAATACCTTAATCAGGAATTCACCAGAAAATTCTCTTGGGTGCATCTATAAAGTGCCATGTGGAAATTGTGATAAATAAAGACTTAAGCAACATAAATATAGTATAAGAACGGGGCAAGAATCAAATGCCTTGTTTAATCACGTTAAAAACTATGATCATTGTATTGGCTGGAGTACTGCCATCTCAGTTATCAACTCTAACTCTATTACCACGAGAAATATCATTGGATCTTCTATTGTCAAATACACAAAGAATTATAATCTTAATATTAGTGATGGTCTATACAAATTAGATAACTTTATTGTTGATAAAATTTGTAAAATGATAAGTTTATGAACGCTCGTTGTATGTCTTGGACAATCGCATGTTTACCAAATGGCGTCCTAGCTTCATCTCTTCGATGTATATCAATTGACTTATATCTCTCTCTTGTGTCTCCCCTGATGATGTGATTATTACACGAAAGTGCACTTGGAGAGTTATCGTGTTTCATTTTTCCCGTGGAAATTTTGTAATTTTCATCAATAATAAAGTTATCTAATTTGTATAAACCATCACTAATATCAAGATTATAATTCTTTGTGTATTTAATAATAGAAGATGCAATGATATTTCTCGTGCTAATATAGTTAGAGTTAATAACTGAGATGGCATTACTCCACTCAATACAATGATCGTAGTTATTAACGTGATTGAATTAGGCATTTGATTCTTGTCCCGTTCTTATACTATATTTATGTTGCTTAACAGAAAGATCCTTACCAGTCTCTCCAACATAATACTTATCACAATTTCTACATGGCACTTTATAGATGCACACAGGAGAATTTTCTGGTGAATTCCTGATTAAGATATTCTTTATAGTATTATTGTTGCTGAAGGCAACATTTACATAAAAGGATTTAAGCAACATGGGAAGTAAAGTAAAATTATTATTAAAGGGGAGAACTAAAAGATTCTTGGTGTCAATGGGAGGTTTGGGCTCAACTCTATAAAATGATTTCTTCTCTAACTTAAGGGATTTATAAATAAAAGATCTAGGGTACTTTAACTTAGATTCAATAGAATATATCTTCTCAAACTCATCATCAATATACTCTGGACTGCAAATACGTAATGCCCAAGAGAACATAGATTGAAATGATGATAATCTAACTCTGTCATGTTGAGATGAGTAAAATTGGATATATGAGCATATATTGGCAGGCTTTCTATATATGCATGGAAAGAAGTTTAAGTTTAGCATAAAGCGGCTAAAAGGGGAGGGAGCGGGGGGCTGGAAATCCTCCCCTCTCGTTTTTAATTTTCCAAAAGAAGGAACAGAGAAGGGGGCCACGTGAGGATATTTCCTCAAAGGCTCAGTCCTCTGCTCTTAACGCTACGTCGCTAACACGGGAAATGGCGAATAGTATGAAAAATAAGATATATATATATATATATATATATATATATATATATATATATATATATATATATATATATATATATATATGTATATATATATATATATATATATATATATATATATATATATATATATATATATATATATATATATATATATATATATATACATACAACTTAGTCTAAGCCAGGTACCCATCTTATCACCCACCTCCGAGGGGTGGATGAACAGCTGGGTTGACTGTGGACCGAACAACAAGCTTGACCCAAGTTCTGCAATCTTTTCGTTTCGTTCACGTTTCCACGTGTGATCATATTATCATCATATTTTGCATTTACGTATGAAATAACTGTTTGAGAAATTCAAAATTCTTACCTTTTTCTTTATATAGTGACCGACCTGGTGTGGGCAAAACATGCCCCACTCGACACCATCTCGTGTGAAAGACAAAAGCGAAGTGAAAAGTAAGAAATTAATTAGTGCTCCACAGGTGTTTACAAGCCAGAACTCGTAGAGGAAGAAACGCTCTATGAAGAAGGAAAGACGAGAGAAGGAAGAGAACTCCCCTGCTTAGCTGCTCAGGGCAAGAAGGAGTTATCATAACAGCCAATCCTGGAGCGGTCGGTCTCCACATTTGCACAACCAGATGTAATAAAACGAATATATATATACAGCAGTCATGATGCAAAGGCTGAAGTGAAGCGCTTCCCCAGAAGATTAAAACAAAACAAGAGAAAAAAAGAACCAAGTTCCATCAATGTCAGATCAAGACAATTACTGAACAGTATCATAACTTTGTAAAAGGTAGGGTTATCGCCAATAACTGGTTCTTTATCCAGTGTGAATATGCATTCCACTGTTCGAAGTATAAATTCATTAATACACCTAAAGATAAAAATTTTCTCTAATCAACAGATAATCATTACTTTTGCGATGATCCCTGACGACTGAAAGATTCGAGATCTTTTAACAGAGAGTTTTGGTGCGTGATGATGGTACACCGAGCTGCTGATCCACTCTCACTGATGCTTTGAGCTTCCAGCCTAATCAGCACTGCAGTTAGATCATCTATAATTATATACAATTACTGGGTGTGAGAGCTGGGGCCCTCCTTCTCCTAATGTTTAAAGAACGAGTCAATCGAGAAGCTTTTAGTAAAGATAAATCTGAAATCAATTTGAGGATACGATTACTGAGGAACTTGTTCACTCCTTTGATGATATCATCTCAGATGACCACGCTCTGGAAATATGACATACTTGACTTCCATAATCACATCATACCTGGGCTTGTTTAACGTACTAATATAAGAACAATGGGGTACATGAGTTATTACAAATGTGTGTGTGTGTATATATATATATATATATATATATATATATATATATATATATATATATATATATATATATATATATATATATATATGTATATATATATATATATAAATATATATATATATATATATATATATATATATATATATATATATATATATATATATATATATATATATTAGGTACAGTAAGGTTGAGGGACAAGTTAACTGAGAGGTAAGTTTGATTGTAGAAAAAATGTAAGTGAAGTGTTTTAGAGATCTGGGAGTGGACTTAGCAGCGGATGGAACCATGGAACCAGAAGTGAATTCAGGGTTGGGAAGGGGGCGAAGGTTCTGGGAGCGCTGAAGAATGTGTGGACGGCGAGAACATTATTTCGGAGAAAAAAATGGGTATGTTTGAAGGAATAGTGGTTCCAACAATGTTATATGATTACGAGGCGTAGGCTATACATAGGGTTGTGCGGAGGAGGGTGGATGCGTTAGAAATGAGATGTTTGAGGACAATATGTGGTGTGAGGTGGTTTGATCGATTAAGTAATGAAAGGGTAAGAGAGATGTGTGGTAGTAAAAAGAGTGTGGTTGAGAGAGCAGAAGAGGGTGTGTTGAAATAATTTGGTCACATGGAGAGAATGAGTGAGGAAAGATTGACCAAGAGGATATATGTCTTAGAGGTGGAGGGAACGAGGAGAAGCAGGAGACCAAATTGGAGGTGGAAGGATGGAGTGAAAAAGATTTTGAGCGATTAGGGTGTGCAAGGAATAGAGTGAATTGGAACGTTGTGGTATACGTGGGTCGACGTGCTGTCAATGGATTGAACCAGGGCATGTGAAAAGTCTGGAGTAAACCATGGAAAGTTCTGTGGGGCCTGGATGTGGAAAGGGATCTGTGGTTTCGGTGAATTACACATGACAGCTAGAGACTGAGTGTGAACGAATGTGGCCTTTGTTGTCTTTTCCTAGCGCTACCTCGCGCGCGTGCGGGAAGAGGGGAGTGCCATTTCATGTGTTGCGGGGTGGCGACGGGGATGGCTTAGGGCAGCAAGTATGAATATGTAAACGTGTATATATGTATTTGTCTGTGTATGTATATGTAAGCATACATTGAAATGTATAGGTATGTATATGTGCGTGTGTGGGCGTGTATGTATGTACATGTGCATGTGGGTGGGTTGGGCCATTCTTTCGTCTGTTTCCTTGCGCTACCTCGCTAACGCGGGAGGCAGCGCCAAAGTATAATAAATCGATAAATACACACACACACACATATATATATATATATATATATATATATATATATATATATATATATATATATATATATATATATATATATATATTGTCCTCAAACATCTCATTTCCAGCACATCCATCCTCCTACGCACAACTCTATCCATAGCCCACGCCTCGCAACCATACAACATTGTTGGAACCACTATTCCTTCAAACATACCCATTTTTGCTTTCCGAGATAATGTTCTCGACTTCCACACATTCTTCAAGGCACCCAGGATTTTCTCCCCCTCCCCCACCCTATGATCCACTTCCGCTTCCATGGTTCCATCCGCTGCCAGATCCACTTCCAGATATCTAAAACACTTTACTTCCTCCAGTTTTTCTCCATTCAAACTTACCTCCCAATTGACTTGACCCTCAACCCTACTGTACCTAATAACCTTGCTCTTATTCACATTTACTCTTAACTTTCTTCTTTCACACACTTTACCAAACTCAGTCACCAGCTTCTGCAGTTTCTCACATGAATCAGCCACCAGCGCTGTATCATCAGCGAACAACAACTGACTCACTTCCCAAGCTCTCTCATCCCCAACAGACTTCATACTTGCCCCTCTTTCCAAAACTCTTGCATTTACCTCCCTAACAACCCCATCCATAAACAAATTAAACAACCATGGAGACATCACACACCCCTGCCGCAAACCTACATTCACTGAGAACCAATCACTTTCCTCTCTTCCTACACGAACACATGCCTTACATCCTCGATAAAAACTTTTCACTGCTTCTAACAACTTGCCTTCCACACCATATATTCTTAATACCTTCCTTAATACCTATATATATATATATATATATATATATATATATATATATATATATATATATATATATATATATATATATATTTATATATATCTTTTTTCGTCAAGGGCATGATACCTGAGTAGTTGACTGGAATCTTTTATTGAGTTCGCTTTTTGTCGAAAGAGAATATGGCTGAGTCAATTTGCCTCAGTCCCTGTATATACAGATTTTCTATTATAATTATGTGGGAAGTTGAATTCGCTTCCGGTGTTTGCCTGAATCGAGTGTGCGTCTGTGTGTGTGTGTTAGAGAGAGAGAGAGAGAGAGAGAGAGAGAGAGAGAGAGAGAGAGAGAGAGAGAGAGAGAGAGAGACCCCGCCTCCTCCCTAGCCCCACCCTGAGCTTTCCTTGAATATCTATCTATCTTGATTCTCTCATAATTTGATCTGTTTCTTTTTGAACCACTCCAAGCACCCTCTCCGCAAAGGACAAACATATTTATTCCCGTGTTTCACTTTTCTTACTCTTATTTTTCTCATTTTTTTTTCCTCAGTCGTCGTGAAGGCAAGTTTGTCGAGGGTAAAGTAGTGTAGTATACGTGAGTTTGTCAAGGGTGAAGTAAATTCAGATTTGTCGAGGGTGTAGTATACATGAGTTTGTCAAGGGTGAAGTAAATTCAGATTTGTCGAGGGTGTAGTGAAGATGCATTTGGTGTTGTATCCCTCCGAAGTGAACTAGTGTTTTCCTCTGGTGTGGAGGGCAGGATGGCAAGAACCATGTTACTCCAGGAGCATTATGTCATAGCAAGACGTCCTCGTCAGCTCCTGCTTGGTTACTGAAAGGGCTTCGTTGTGTAATTAAGAGACGAACGACGCTACGACTGTCTGGTTAATGTTGATCACGCATCCTGTCTTGCTGGTACTACACCGATAAGACGTAGACTCAGTCGTTCATTTTGATACATTTAAAACCGAAACAATACAACTGCCAGGGTCATTAAGGCCGTCAGCGTCAAGCAACTACAGCATCCACAAACCGAAACAAAAATATCTCTGACACCTTCAAGTGTCAATAATGATCCTGAGTCTATATACTCTCACCTTGTATGTGCGTCTATATATATATATATATATATAAAGTTAACTGTGCAGTATCAGATAACAAGCGGAGCGTTGCGTGGGGCCGGCTGCCACGACCTGAGGTGTCGCACCTAAGAACGACAGGTTCTCTCATACCTGACCAAGACGTATGGCAGCACATGTGACCACGACGCATGGCAGCACATGTGACCACGACGCATGGCAGCACATGTGACCACGACGCATGGCAGCACGTGTGACCACGACGCATGGCAGCACGTGTGACCACGACGCATGGCAGCACATGTGACCACGACGCATGGCAACATAGTCACATGGAGTTACACTAACTTCCCGTATCCTCAGGTTCCAGACCCCAGACACATAACGCTCACATGAACCACCGTGAACTTCCAGTACCCTAAAATTCCAGGCCTCAGGCATACACGCGCACACACTGACCACCTTGATCCCCATTAAGAACTCTAGGTTCTCAGACACACAAAAATGTGAACCTTCATTATCATCCAGTTCCTCCACATTCCAAGACTTCAGACACACACAAAGACCCAGAAAGACCCTCGAGTTCCAGTTCCCTCACGTTCCTGGACCCCGCACTTACACCATTTACTGGATCGTCATGAACTTCATGGTCCAGGATCCCCGACACACGAAGCACCAGGGCCGACATCAAGCTCTGCTTCCTGCACCTTGAGAGGAAAACAGACTCACATATCAAGTTCCAGTGCCTTCGAGTTCCACCAGTTTGCGAGATACTAGACGAACTGTTACATTCCAGTTCCTCTACATTCATCATGAACCTGAAACACCATTGAGTTCCAGGACCTCTTCACTAGTGTTTCGAAAGTCCGACTTCAAAAGCAGAACTCACTGCTCCCCTTTGGTTCCAAACAGTTTCAGACGACATATCATGAATTTGATTATGCAGTGTTCATGGACATACTATGTATGGAAATTTATATAATGAAATTTGGAAATTTGTTAGACTAAAAGGGGAACAGTGAATGGTGCACGTGAGGCTGAAGTTTTGAAACAACTGTTCACAATGATAGTTCAAAATCGCCCGTGCGTACATATCGGGCACGTCCACACCGATAATATCTCGTTCCGAGCCTCTGCACACATCCATCAAGCACCACCACCACAAATAACTTCCGCTACCTGTCTCTAAAACACATTAGCCAACTAGACCACAACTGAATGTACGTCCCAAGCCTTCAGATTGATGTTGTGAACCTGAGCCATTATTATGTCATGTGTCAGCTTACACACACACACACACACACACACACACACACACACACACACACACACACACACACACACACACGTGGAAATATGGAGCTCACCCTAATCTTAAGCTCTTGTATGATTAGTTAACTAGTAGACATCACGACCTTCCAGGTCTGTAACATATGTAATACTTCAGCGATATATTATCGGCCAAATGGTTGTCTACATCCAATAAACCAGTATCTATTCATCTAGGTATTCTTTTATTCATTTACAGACACACATTGAGCATCTGGGACGCCACTAACTTCTTTTTACTCTAACTTCGGGACTTTGCGTATAAAGCACCTAGACAACTACTAGATTCTAGCGCTCCCATAATCCAAATCCCCTTGAGTTCCAGCATCCTATATACACATCGAGCACTGGAACCACCTTTAATTTCTCGTCTCAAAGTCCTAGGTTCACAGTGAGCGTGTAGGCCATTATTATTTTCCAGTCCCTGTACTTTCCAGGATCCCAGCCATACATCAAGCACGCATTTGACCCTCAGCTTCAGCTTCCATTATATCCCATGACTTCAGGCACACGACTTGCACGTATACCTCCATTGAACTCCGGTCTCTCCATGCTCCGGGATTCTAGATACAAACTGAGCGACTGAACTATGACTACATACATGTCTCACGATCCTTAACGTTTATCAAATACCTGAGCCACAATCAGCTTCCAGTTCCCCGACATCCCAAAGCTTCAATCGCGTACCACAGACATCTAGACTACAAATAACTTACAGTGTAGCCACGTTCTCACTTCCTAAGACACACATCATACATTTTAAACGTCGCTGATTAGTTCTTCCACGATCTAAGGACCCCAGAAACAACCACCTCCCTCCAACTGTTGACAACCAGCTCGCTCACACTCCTGGAACCAAGCCACGTACTAATCGTCTGGACTACCATTAACCTCACATTCCAGGATCTGAGGTATAAATCAGGCGCCTAGACCGTCATAACATCTAGTTCCTTCACGTACCAGGACCCCGAAACATATACATAAAGCCTCAGTTTACGGACTCATAAGAAGAATCCGCAATTGGCCTTTTCTTCAACAAATATTCATGTTGCATGACAGGAACCTGCGGAACTATATCTTTACCCCCTGAGTCCCCCAGACTCTGGAGAACTCATGGGTATGGGTATGCAAGTTTGTGACATGCAATTTGAACATTTGCTAAAGTAAAGAGTGAATCCTGTACTTAAGTAAGGACCTTCCAGACACCCTGGAACACCAGCAACTTTCAGGTGTTCCAGATTCCACAACAAAAGGACACACAGAGGACACAGACCACCATGACCTGCCAGTACCTACAGCCTCCCGGACCCCAGACACGCACCAAGCACCTGGACTCACATGGAGCTTTTAGGTAAGAGGTCTTAACCGGCTTGCCCACAAAGGTCTGGACACTCCTGCGGTCAAGGTCTTATCTCCTCAAACACTCTCTTATCACCACGACAGCTCGGACCCCAGACAGCCCAGGAGGGTTCAAGGTTGGTCGACGGAAGGCGTGAATATAGATTAATTCTACAGGTTCCTTTGGGACGATCTTAAAGACAGATAACCCTTCTTCTTTATCCTCTCTTATTCTACAAATAAATAAGAGGAAAAAATGGGAAAAATGTATATAATCGTTCACAGAGTACACAAGCTACCCAGCCGAAGTCATTGATCATCCTTAAGTACTTAAGGACAGACAGTCTCCTGACGAAGGCTTGGCCAACAGGGACACTGAAGCTCGGCGCGTCGTCGTCGCTATTCTATAGCATGTGAAGTGACCATCAGGAGAGGCGGAGCGCGGTTGGTGGTTGGTGGTGCTTGTGGCGGTAGACGACGTCCGTGTCAAGATAGATGACGGTGGCTGACCACAAAATACCGAACAGTTTCCAGCAATTTCTTTCACTATTCCTGGAGTTTCCTACACGACGCATTTGGTATGAGCAAGTTATTCAGCACCGCGTTGAGGTCATGGCTCAAAGCTAACATTAGACGTCACACCTCAGAATCAAGTGAAAATAGGCACAGTTCAGTCCCTCAACACAGGTATGAACTACAGTATTTTCTCGAGCATTTCCTGCCATCTACGTTAATGCTCTACGGTCGGGGTCCAGGTAGCTGAATCCATCCTGCAGGAAAACTGGAACTCCTGTGTATATGAGCTTCCGTGATGCAGCGCTTAGAGTCGCTGACTTTGAATGCCTTGGGCCCCGAGTTGGAATCTTCGAAAGAGTGGAAGGCATACCGCCAGCCAGCCCGGTGTGTGTGTGTGTACCTGGCGCAACCCTGCCACTGGGGTAACCATATCCCGAGCTGCTCGACCCAAGAATTGTCATACAACACCTACTGATCCTTGACAACAAATCAAGAATGTTACGCTGGAATTCCAGTTGTGAATATTTTTACTAAATTACAAAGGAATTATATATATATATATATATATATATATATATATATATATATATATATATATATATATATATATATATATATATATATATATATATTATATTATCTTTTTTATTTTGCTTTGCCGCTGTCTCCCGCGTTTCCGAGGTAGCGGAAGGAAACAGACGAAAGAAATGGCCCAACCCACCCCCATACACATGTATATACATACACGTCCACACACGCAAATATACATACCTATACATCTCAATGTACACATATATATACACACACAGACACATACATATATACCCATGCACACAATTCACACTGTCTGCCTTTATTCATTCCCATCGCCACCTCGCCACACATGGAATACCATCCCCCTCCCCCCTCATGTGTGCGAGGTAGCGCTAGGAAAAGACAACGAAGGCCCCATTCGTTCACACTCAGTCTCTAGCTGTCATGCAATAATGCCCGAAACCACAGCTCCCTTTCCACATCCAGGCCCCACACAACTTTCCATGGATTACCCCAGACGCTTCACATGCCCTGATTCAATCCACTGACAGCACGTCAACCCCGGTATACCACATCGATCCAATTCACTCTATTCCTTGCCCGCCTGTCACCCTCCTGCATGTTCAGGCCCCGATCACTCAAAATCTTTTTCACTCCATCTTTCCACCTCCAATTTGGTCTCCCACTTCTCCTCGTTCCCTCCACCTCCGACACATATATCCTCTTGGTCAATCTTTCCTCACTCATTCTCTCCATGTGCCCAAACCATTTCAAAACACCCTCTTCTCCTCTCTCAACCACGCTCTTTTTATTTCCACACATCTCTCTTACCCTTAAATTACTTACTCGATCAAACCACCTCACACCACACATTGTCCTCAAACATCTCATTTCCAGCACATCCACCCTCCTGCGCACAACTCTATCCATAGCCCACGCCTCGCAACCATACAACATTGTTGGAACCACTATTCCTTCAAACATACCCATTTTTGCTTTCATTTTTTCATTATTATGCTTTGTCACTGTCTCCCGTGTTAGCGAGGTAGCGCAAGGAAACAGACGAAAGAATGGCCCAACCCACCCACATACAAATGTATATACATACACGCCCACACACTCACACATATACCTATACATTTCAATGTATAAATACACATATGTACACAGACATATTCAAATATACAAAAGTACATATTCATACTTGCTGCCTTCATCCATTCCTGTCACCACCCCGCCACACATGAAATGACATCCCCCACCACTTCCCCAGCGCACGCGCGAGGTAGCCGCTGGGAAAAGACAACAAAGGCCTCATTCGTTCACACTCAGTCTCTAGCTGTCATGTGTAATGCACCGAAACCACAGCTCCCTTTCTACATCCAGGCCCCTCAAAACTTTCCATGGCTTACCCCGGACGCTTCACATGCCCTGGTTCAATCTATTGACAGCACGTCGACCAAGGTATACCACATCGTTCCAATTCACTCTATTCCTTGCACGCCTTTCACGCTCCTTTATGTTCAGGCTCCGATCGCTCAAAAATCTTTTTCACTCCATCCTTCCATCTCCAATTTCGTCTCCCACTTCTCGTTCCCTCCATCTCTGACACATATATCCTCTTTGTCAATCTTTCCTCACTCATTCTCTCCATGTAACCAAACTATTTCAATACATCCTCCTCGGCTCTCTCAACCACACTCTCTTTTATTACCATACATCTCTCTTACCCTTTCATTACTTACTCGATCAAACCACCTCACACCACATATTGTCCTCAAACATCTCATTTCCAACACATCCACCCTTCTCCGCACAACCCTATAGCCCTCGCCTCGCAACCATATAACATTGTTGGAACCACTATTCCTTCAAACATACCCATCTTCGCTCTCCGAGATAACGTTCTCGCCTTCCACACATTCTTCAACGCTCCCAGAACCTTCGCCCCCTCTCCCACCCTGCGACTCACTTCCGCTTCCATGGTTCCATCCGCTGTTAAATTCACTCCCAGATATCTAAAACACTTCACTTCCTCCAGTTTTCCTCCAATCAAACTTACCTCCCAATTAACTTGTCCCTCTACCCTACTGTACGTAATAACCTTGCTCTTACTCTCAGCTTTCTTCTTTCATACACTTTACCAAACTGAGTCACCAGCTTCTGTAGAATCAGTCACCAACGCTGTATCATCAGCGAACAACAACTGACGCTTCCCAAGCCCTCTCATCCACAACAGACTGAATACTTGCCCCTCTCTCCAAAACTCTTGCATCCATAAACAAATTAAACAACCATGGAGACATCACACACCCCTGCCGCAAACTGACATTCACTGGAAACCAATCACTTTCCTGTCTTCCTACTCGTACACATCCCTTACATCCTCGATAGAAACTTTTCATTGCTTCAAGCAACTTACCTCCCACACCATATACTCTTGATATCTTCCACAGAGCATCTCTATCAACTCTATTATATGCCTGCTCCAGATCCATAACTGCTAGATACAAATTCATCTGTTTTCCTACGTATTTTTCACACACATTCTTTAAAGCAAACGCCTGATCCACACATCCTTTACCTCTTCTGAAACCACACTGCTCTTTCCCAATCTGATGCTCCGTACATGCCTTCACCCTCTCAATCAATACCCTCCCATACAATTTCATGGGAATACTCAACAAACTTATACCTCTGTAATTTGAACACTCACCTTTATCCCCTTTGCCTTTGTACAATTGCACTATGCATGCATTCCGCCAATCCTCAGGTACTTCACCATGAACCATACATACAGTAAATATCCTCACCATCCAGTCAACAACACAGTCACCCCCTTTTTTGATAAATTCCACTGCAATACCATCCAAACCCGCTGTCCTTGCCGGGTTTCATCTTCCGCAAAGCTTTCACTACCTCTTCTCAACTCACCAAACCATTCTCCCTGACCTTCTCACTCCGCACACTACCTCGACCAAAGCACCCTATATCTACCACTCTATCATCAAACACATTCAACAAACCTTCAAAATATCCACTCCATCTCCTTCTCACTTCACCACTACTTGTTATTACCTCCCAATTAGACCCCTTCACTGAAGTTCCCATTTGTTTTCTTGTCTTACGCACTCTGTTTACCTCCTTCCAGAACATTTTTTATTCTCCCTAAAATCTAACGATACTCTCTCACCTCAACTCTCATTTGCCCTCTTTTTCACCTCTTGCACATTGCTCTTAACCTCCTGCTTCTTTCTTTTATACATCTCCCAGTCATTTGCACTATTTCCCTGCAAAACCCGTCCAAATGCCTCTTTCTTCTCTTTCACTAACAATCTTACTTCTTCATCCCACCACTCACTACCCTTTCTAATCTGCCCACCTCCCAACTTTCTCATGCCACAGGCATCTTTTGTGCAAGCCATCACTGCTTCCCTAAATACATCCCATTCCTCCCCCACTCCCCTTACGTCATTTGCTAGCACCTTTTTCCATTCTGCACTCAGTCTCTCCTGGTACTTCCTCACACAAGTCCCCTTTCCAAGCTCACTTACTCTCACCACTCTCATCATCCCAACATTCTCTTTTATTTTCTGAAAACCTCTACAATTCTTCACCTTCGCCTCCATAAGATAATGACCAGACATGCCTCCAGTTGCCCCTCTCAGCACATTAACATCCAAAAGTCTCTCTTTCACGCGCCTATCAATCAACATGTATATCCAAAAACGCTCTCTGACCATCTCTCCTACTTACATACGTATACTTGTGTATATCTCTCTTCTTTAACCAGGTATTCCCAATCACCAGTCCTTCTTCAGCACACAAATCTACTAGCTCTTCACCATTTCCATTTACAACACTGAACGCTCCATGTACGCCAATTATAACCTCAACTGCCACATTACTAACCTTTACATTCAAATCACTTATCAATATAACCCGGTCTCGAGCGTCAAAGCTGCTAACACACACACTCAGCTGCTCCCAAAACACTTGCCCTTCATGATCTTTCTTCTCATGACCAGGTGCATATGCACCAATAATCACCCAATCTCTCTCCATCTACTTTCAGTTTTACCCATATCAATCTAGAGTTTACTTTCTTACACTCTATCACATACTCCCACAACCCCTGCTTCAGGAGTAGTGCTACTCCTTCCCTTGCTCTTGTCCTCTCACCAACCCCTGACTTTACTCCCAAGACCTTCCTAAACCACTCTTCCCCTCTACCCTTGAACTTCGTTTCACTCAGAGCCAAAACATCCAGGTTCCTTTCCTTAAACATACTACCTATCTCTCCTTTTTCCTCATCTTGGTTACATCCACACACATTCAGACACTCCAATCTGAGCCTTCGAGGAGGATGAGCACTCCCCGCATTACTCCTTCTTCTGTTTCCCCCGTTTAGAAAGTTAAAATACATTTGGTTACACCACGAGCGACAAGTCACCTTCGACGAGACCGTATCATCGGCAGCAGACGAATACAGTGCCACTGGTGGGAACCTTCTCCCTTACACTGCTCCTGTTTGGAGCGTTAGAGACAAACAAGCAGTTTTAACAGACTCACGCGTTCGCAGACTAAAAACAAATAAGCAGCAACGCTCTGTATCTAACCATTGCGTAAGAACGTAACTTGTTCGACAATGCGTTTCATATGGAAAACGGAACCATTTGTGTTGGTTTTGTAAAACCTGAGATCAGAAATGTAGCTGCCATGACCACGTAAGGCAGTAGACTGATGAACGTGTGTGTGTGTGTGTGTGTGTGTGTGTGTGTGCGTGTGTGTGTGTGTGTGTGTGTGTGTGTGTGTGATCGACCCTTCCTCCGTGCTCTGGGAGACCGTCATCACCAAGCCAGGTCAGCGTGGGTCACACAACTCTGGCACAGCTCCAAACTCTTGATTCCATTTCAAACTCGAATAAAAATCACTGAAAACGAGGCCGCCCTTCACTCCCCGCTGATGATGATAACCTGTTGAGTGCACGGCCTTTCTCAACCCCTCCAGCACTCGTGAGGCACCAAGGGGTCCAGCTCCTCACAGCTGTGAGGCGTACATGCACGCACTCGCAAGCGACACACACACACACACACACACACACACACATGATCGCACCAATTACGGCCACTGGTACCCACATTAATGTCGGTCCTGATAGAAAAATATAAGAAAGAAAAATCTAGTTTTCCTGTCTACGAGAGAAGACACTTTGTGGGCGTCCGGAAACATATAAGAAGGCAGAGCATTCCACCGTCGAGCTGTGAAAGGTAAGAAACAGACATGGAGTTGGTCAACCCTCGGGTCTTGCCAATGATCGCTCGGGATCTGTGAGGGATGTGTGGCCTCTCTGGTGTTGCCTGACCTGCACCGGGGAGAGGAGGACCTGCAACACGAACTGAGGCAATATCAGAGAGAGAGAGAGAGAGAGAGAGAGAGAGAGAGAGAGAGAGAGAGAGAGAGAGAGAGAGAGAGAGAGAGAGGAGTACCTACGAGCACCCACGAGATGGAACGGTGATAAGGATGTGCTCCTGAATGATATCTCTCGAAAGAGGAAGGTGGAGGAAGAGTTCTCCCCCTCACCTCCCCACATGGGTGAGCAGTGCTACATACAAGCACACCTCTGTACACCTAGAATGTAACCTGCCCGAGGGTGAAACACATTCTAGACCTCTACAACACCAGTAACGCTTCAATGTTCACGGGTAATATCTACAACAAAAATCTTTAAAACCAACTATGATAATATTTCAAACTCGAAATTAAATATAAGACAATATAAAGGTTGTAAACAATGAGAATTTATTATTTTTCAGTCGTTCTCAATCATCCTGCAGTGTGAAGGGGACCATTCCTGGACCATAGACCACAGTGTGAGTGTATGTCGTCCTAAAATCATCCTTAACACATCAAGACTGTGTTCAGTGCCTCTTTTTTTCTGCTGGTGGTTATTAAGTTGACCTTGAACAGCCTTGATGACCCTGATACACCTAAAGCTCAAGTAACTGATCAACCACCTGTATCGCTAATGTCTTCAGAAAGACCGAGGGTCACATCTGTACATCATGGTGAAACACCCAGTACACCTGTATCCCCTTACATACTGGTGCAAGGAACACCCAGTACACCTGTATCCCCCTATGTGTGGGTGTAAGGTACACCCAGTACACCTGTATCCCCCCTACATACGGGTGTAAGGTACACCCAGTACACCTGTATCCCCCTATGTGTGGGTGTAAGGTACACCCAGTACACCTGTATCCCCCTACATACGGGTGTAAGATACACCCAGTACGGCTATACTCCCCTACGCAAAAGGCGTCTTACATTTGAAAATCACATCTTCAGGTGATCAGAAGAAGATAGGAACATGTGAATACAAGCAACTCACAACATAGATATATATAGCACTACTTCATAATGTCGAGAGAAATTTCGTATGAACTTGCGAGCGCTCATAAGGATGCAAGGTAATGCTATACAGGTTTCTCGTGTTCTTTTTTTTTCTTTTCCTCTCCCCCCTCGAGCAATATTGTTTAGAGCGTCAGTTACTGACATCGCAAACAGCGGATATGTCCAGTTTCAACGCCTCCTAAATCACTGTAACGGCGCTTTTTGCAAGTCAATTGCAGCGATAGCACGGGAGCAACCCGGGTACCAGACACGCAGCGGCCTGGCTACCATGATACGCTGCCTCGCTCCAGTACCAGCTGATGGTGTTTTCCCGCCATTCTCCCATAATCCCTCGTACTTCCTGTTGTTATTATGAGGTCATCATCCAGTGTTACCTGAACCCATGCAATCAACAGTTTGTTTTGAAATACACACACGTATGTAGGGCTGATATATTTCTTTCTTTTGTACGATCAGGGTTCAGAAATTACTCCTTCAAAAGTCTGAATATCTTTAAAAAGACTGACGGTTGTGGCGTATTGGAACAAGGGAGCGAGGGGGCAATCACCGCCGGCCGACCAAGGACATTCCGGCTTTCTTACCGGGAATGACGTGGTAATTAAGCGATTACCCTTGAGTCGGCAGTGTAAATACAAAACGCTTATCCTCTCACTCCCATCCCAGCCCTTCACAAAGGCCCCCTTCCTCCATCTGTTTCCCAACGTCCTGAAGAAGTGGGAGCCACTCGCTGTCAACGAAACTCGAGGTCATAGTTTCCTTACTTGAGCTGCCATTTCCATCAGACATGCTGGGCTGCGACGCGCAAGTGTAGAAATGTTACTCAAACCTCGATAAACAGTGAATGGATCTGGTGTTCTCAAACTGCCGGTGTGGATAACCTGAGTTCACCTGACCTTTTTGGCCCGCAGCGAAAGTGAAGGAGTGAGTGGGTGAGCGAGCGGGAATTATCTGGGTGAGGTGGGAGAGGAGAGGACCGGGTGGAAGTATGAGCAGGTTGGTAAAAATAAGTGTGAAGCAAATAGACGATAAAAAGAGGATAAAGAAAAATGCAAATGTGAACAGAGATATCTACAAAAAAAATTAGGGAAGATAATGACAAAAATAAGAAACAGCAACAGAGGATGAAAGAAAATGAAGACAAAGCTAACATCGAGGGTGTTTTTTTTTTTACACGAACTAGAAGAAATGCGTTGTAGAAAATGAGGAATGAGCTAAGAGAGGACACAAGACACAGTGCAAGATTATGGAAAGAGGCGAGGAAAGAGCTCGAGGGCAACGCTGGGCGTGGCTCTCGGAAGCCAGTAACCCAAAGACCAGTTCAGAAGAAGACAAAAAGATGCTCACAGCAGCCAAGGACCATTATGCTGCATCCATTGACCTCTCTGACAGCGACTCCATGATTCGCCATAATAGTCAAAGGCCAAGACGACACGTGTGAAAGACTTCCTTGTGATAAACCAATGTTTAATTCGTCCCGACACAAGACTTTTCTTCAAATCATATTGAGAAGACCTTCCAGTTCGTCAAGAATCTCTCTAGTGACCAATACACATTCCCATGTTATCCTACATTAGCCGCAACTCTGACCTACACACAACACATCAGCTGACTCTCAGACGCACCAGTCACTGAAAACCAAAGCAGCTCCACATAAGACCACGAAACGTTCGCGTCATCTAAGACGCCCAGCTGTATGAGACAGCGAGTACCCTCAAAAACAGCACGGCCGAAGTCCAATAACACCAGCACTGAAGACCCTCCAACAATAGTACCCTAAAGACCCCAATCGCAACAGCCCTGAAGACCCCTCTGCAATAGTATCCTAAAATCCCAGCACCAGCAGGCTTGAAGACCCACAAGAATAGTTTCCTAAAGACCCCAGTAGCAGCATCCTTGAAAATCCCAACAGCGGTATTCCAAAGACAGACAGAATCCCCATCCGCTAACAGCAGAATCCTTAAGGCTCCTAAGGGCCTACCAAACCATAGCAGCAGTATCCCAACGACCCCAACAGCAGCAGCCTTAAAGACAACAACACTAGCAGCATTAAACGTATCCACAGCAGCAACCTAAAAGATCCCCAAGAGCGACAGCCTGAAGGACCCTCGATAACAATAGCTTATCCCCACCCACCCACACCCACCACCCACGCTCCCCACCCACACCCACCACCCACGCTCCCCACCCACACCCACCACCCACGCTCCCCACCCACACCCACCACCCCACCCACACCCACCACCCACGCTCCCCACCCACACCCACCACCCACACTCCCCACCCACACCCACCACCCACGCTCCCTACCCACACTCCCCACCCACACCCATCACCCACATCCACCAACCCACCCCTATCAGTAATACCCACCCTTATCAGTCATAAAGCACAGATGTCTATAATAACAACCTTAAGAGAAGAACCCTTATTGAGACCTCCAATCAGGAGCGACCCCATCGACTTTCTACTCTCCAACCCCCACCCACATCATCAGCTCCTAAGACACACCAGTAAAAGCAGCCGTGAGACCTGTAAACAACAGTGTCTCAGTCCTTTAAAGAGTTGGTACAAAGAGAGACCTTTCTCCCTCCCCTCTTATGGAAACCATGCCACGAGGTGCGTCCTCGAGGGGACTGGGCAAGGCTAAAGGTCGGCCTCACAGTCTCTCTGGGAAGGATCTCATTACCGCTCGTTACGTGGGTGAGTTCACACTGTTTTGTCTCACTTCCCTTCCCTTCCTCCGCTTCCTCCCAGCTGACTCGTTTTTGTCGATCATCATTTAGCAGCGGCCTCCTCTCTCTCTCTCTCTCTCTCTCTCTCTCTCTCTCTCTCTCTCTCTCTCTCTCTCTCTCTCTAGTATGAGTGTTTCCGATTCATCGTCAGTGGTTCTTGGAGAGAGAGAATGTGTCAGTGTGTGTGTGTGTGTGTGTGTGTGTGTGTGTGAGTGTGTGAGTGTGTGTGTGCGATTAACCTACACATGGCCTTCAAGAGGCCAGGTTCTCGTCACTCACGGTGCTGCTTGCCTGACAAGGTCAACAACGCCTCCCAATTCGTCATCAGCGACACGGGAAAGTAAGTGTGTAATCATCCATTACCTATTTCGAAGTACCTATTTGTGCCGTACGGGGAGGGGTTATACACTCGTGGGGCCCCATCTCTTCTCCACTATGATACAACTTTTTCAACTTACTCACCCACATCTTACAAGCTGTAGAGTTATATCTACATCATTCTGAACAAAAGTCTTGGTCGGTTTCATGCTATGGCCTCTGGCTGCTTTATCCTTGTATCTTATCATGTGCGCGTGGAAATTATCTAGTTGTGCTGTATGGGGAGGCAGTTTTACACTCGTGGGCCCCGCCCCCATTTCTGACAGCAGTAGTAGTAGTAGTAGAAGTAGTGGTAGTAGTAGTAGTGGTAGTAGTAGTAGAAGTAGTGGTAGTAGTAGTAGTTGTGGTAGTAGTAGTAGTGGTAGTAGTAGTAGTAGTAGTAGTGGTAGTAGTAGTAGTAGTGGTAGTAGTAGTAGTAGTAGTAGTGGTGGTAGTAGTAGTAGTAGTAGTGGTAGTAGTAGTAGTAGTAGTAGTGGTAGTAGTAGTAGTGGTAGTAGTAGTAGTAGTAGTAGTAGTAGTAGTAGTAGTAGTAGTAGTAGTAGTGGTAGTAGTAGTAGTAGTAGTAGTAGTAGTAGTAGTGGTGGTAGTAGTAGTAGTGGTGGTAGTAGTAGTAGTGGTGGTAGTAGTAGTAGTAGTAGTAGTAGTGGTAGTAGTAGTAGAAGTAGTGGTAGTAGTAGTAGTAGTGGTAGTAGTAGTAGTGGTAGTAGTAGTAGTAGTGGTAGTAGTAGTAGTGGTGGTAGTAGTAGTAGTGGTAGTAGTAGTAGTAGTAGTGGTAGTAGTAGTAGTAGTAGTAGTAGTGGTGGTAGTAGTAGTAGTAGTAGTAGTAGTAGTAGTAGTAGTAGTAGTGGTAGTAGTAGTAGTAGTGGTAGTAGTAGTAGTGGTAGTAGTAGTAGTAGTAGTAGTGGTGGTAGTAGTAGTAGTAGTGGTAGTAGTAGTAGTGGTAGTAGTAGTAGTAGTGGTAGTAGTAGTAGTGGTAGTAGTAGTAGTGGTAGTAGTAGTAGTAGTGGTGGTAGTAGTAGTAGTGGTAGTAGTAGTAGAGGTAGTAGTAGTAGTAGTAGTAGTAGTAGTGGTAGTAGTAGTAGTGGTAGTAGTAGTAGTGGTAGTAGTAGTAGTGGTGGTAGTAGTAGTAGTTGTGGTAGTAGTAGTAGTGGTAGTAGTAGTAGTAGTAGTGGTAGTAGTAGTAGTGGTAGTAGTAGTAGTAGTGGTAGTAGTAGTAGTGGTAGTAGTAGTAGTGGTAGTAGTAGTAGTAGTAGTGGTAGTAGTAGTAGTGGTAGTAGTAGTAGTGGTAGTAGTAGTAGTAGTAGTAGTAGTAGTAGTGGTAGTAGTAGTAGTGGTAGTAGTAGTAGTAGTGGTAGTAGTAGTAGTGGTAGTAGTAGTAGTGGTAGTAGTAGTAGTGGTAGTAGTAGTAGTAGTAGTAGTAGTAGTAGTAGTGGTAGTAGTAGTAGAAGTAGTGGTAGTAGTAGTAGTAGTGGTAGTAGTAGTAGTGGTAGTAGTAGTAGTGGTAGTAGTAGTAGTGGTAGTAGTAGTAGTGGTAGTAGTAGTAGTAGTAGTAGTAGTAGTAGTAGTGGTAGTAGTAGTAGTGGTAGTAGTAGTAGTAGTAGTAGTAGTAGTAGTGGTAGTAGTAGTAGTAGTAGTAGTAGTAGTAGTAGTGGTAGTAGTAGTAGTGGTAGTAGTAGTAGTGGTAGTAGTAGTAGTAGTAGTGGTAGTAGTAGTAGTAGTAGTAGTAGTAGTAGTAGTAGTAGTGGTGGTAGTAGTAGTAGTAGTAGTAGTGGTGGTAGTAGTAGTAGTAGTAGTGGTAGTAGTAGTAGTAGTGGTGGTAGTAGTAGTAGTGGTGGTAGTAGTAGTAGTAGTGGTAGTAGTAGTAGTAGTGGTAGTAGTAGTAGTGGTGGTAGTAGTAGTAGTAGTAGTAGTAGTGGTAGTAGTAGTAGTGGTAGTAGTAGTAGTGGTAGTAGTAGTAGTAGTAGTAGTGGTAGTAGTAGTAGTAGTAGTAGTAGTAGTAGTAGTAGTAGTGGTGGTAGTAGTAGTAGAAGTAGTGGTAGTAGTAGTAGTGGTAGTAGTAGTAGTGGTGGTAGTAGTAGTAGTAGTGGTAGTAGTAGTAGTGGTAGTAGTAGTAGTGGTAGTAGTAGTAGTGGTAGTAGTAGTAGTGGTAGTAGTAGTAGTGGTGGTAGTAGTAGTAGTAGTAGTAGTGGTAGTAGTAGTAGTGGTGGTAGTAGTAGTAGTAGTGGTGGTAGTAGTAGTAGTAGTAGTAGTGGTGGTAGTAGTAGTAGTAGTAGTAGTAGTAGTAGTGGTAGTAGTAGTAGTAGTAGTGGTAGTAGTAGTAGTAGTAGTAGTAGTAGTAGTAGTAGTAGTAGTGGTAGTAGTAGTAGTAGTGGTAGTAGTAGTAGTAGTAGTAGTGGTGGTAGTAGTAGTAGTAGTAGTAGTGGTAGTAGTAGTAGTAGTGGTAGTAGTAGTAGTAGTAGTAGTAGTAGTGGTAGTAGTAGTAGTAGTAGTAGTAGTGGTAGTAGTAGTAGTAGTGGTAGTAGTAGTAGTGGTAGTAGTAGTAGTAGTAGTAGTAGTAGTGGTAGTAGTAGTAGTAGTGGTAGTAGTAGTAGTAGTAGTAGTGGTAGTAGTAGTAGTAGTAGTAGTAGTAGTAGTAGTAGTAGTAGTAGTAGTAGTAGTAGTAGTGGTGGTAGTAGTAGTAGTGGTAGTAGTAGTAGTAGTAGTAGTAGTAGTGGTAGTAGTAGTAGTGGTAGTAGTAGTAGTAGTAGTAGTAGTGGTAGTAGTAGTAGTGGTAGTAGTAGTAGTAGTAGTGGTAGTAGTAGTAGTAGTAGTAGTAGTAGTAGTAGTAGTAGTAGTAGTAGTAGTAGTGGTAGTAGTAGTAGTAGTAGTAGTAGTGGTAGTAGTAGTAGTGGTGGTAGTAGTAGTAGTGGTAGTAGTAGTAGTGGTAGTAGTAGTAGTGGTAGTAGTAGTAGAAGTAGTGGTAGTAGTAGTAGTTGTGGTAGTAGTAGTAGTGGTAGTAGTAGTAGTAGTGGTGGTAGTAGTAGTAGTAGTGGTAGTAGTAGTAGTAGTAGTAGTGGTAGTAGTAGTAGTAGTAGTAGTGGTAGTAGTAGTAGTGGTAGTAGTAGTAGTAGTGGTGGTAGTAGTAGTAGTGGTAGTAGTAGTAGTAGTGGTAGTAGTAGTAGTAGTAGTGGTAGTAGTAGTAGTGGTAGTAGTAGTAGTAGTAGTAGTAGTAGTGGTAGTAGTAGTAGTAGTGGTAGTAGTAGTAGTAGTAGTGGTAGTAGTAGTAGTAGTGGTAGTAGTAGTAGAAGTAGTGGTAGTAGTAGTAGTAGTAGTAGTAGTAGTAGTGGTAGTAGTAGTAGAAGTAGTGGTAGTAGTAGTAGTAGTAGTAGTGGTAGTAGTAGTAGTAGTAGTAGTGGTAGTAGTAGTAGTAGTGGTAGTAGTAGTAGTAGTAGTAGTAGTAGTAGTGGTAGTAGTAGTAGTAGTAGTAGTGGTAGTAGTAGTAGAAGTAGTGGTAGTAGTAGTAGTAGTAGTAGTAGTAGTAGTAGTAGTAGTAGTAGTAGTAGTAGTAGTAGTAGTAGTGGTAGTAGTAGTAGTAGTAGTAGTAGTAGTAGTAGTAGTAGTGGTAGTAGTAGTAGTAGTAGTAGTAGTAGTAGTAGTGGTGGTAGTAGTAGTAGTGGTGGTAGTAGTAGTAGTAGTGGTGGTAGTAGTAGTAGTGGTAGTAGTAGTAGTGGTGGTAGTAGTAGTAGTGGTAGTAGTAGTAGTAGTAGTAGTGGTAGTAGTAGTAGTAGTAGTGGTGGTAGTAGTAGTAGTGGTAGTAGTAGTAGTGGTAGTAGTAGTAGTGGTGGTAGTAGTAGTAGTAGTAGTAGTAGTAGTAGTAGTAGCGGTAGTAGTAGTAGTGGTAGTAGTAGTAGTGGTAGTAGTAGTAGTGGTAGTAGTAGTAGTACTTTGAGAGTGGACGACACGTACCCCGCAAAGCCTTGATGTCAAGAGCCAAGACGTTAAGAAGGCTCATGAAAGAGGTGGACGTGCACACGGCTCAGATATCAGATGGTATCTCGCCATCTGTACCCAGGATAGCTACAGAAACACTAGACAGGCAGCCAGGGCTCCTGCTGCCGCCTGCGGACCCATCCCGATGGGGGTTGCGTAGTAATGGGGAATGGTGAAGGACAAAAGAGAAAAGACTTCTACTTTACTAGCCTGTTTCCATCCACGATACATAGATTAGGAATGTACCGCAGGATCCTACTACTGTCCTCCAACATATACCTTTATCATAGACCATCAGGTCTTCTGTTCTCTGGCTTTCTCATGTACTTACTACTGTTCTCCAGCAGCTAACCTTGTCATAGACCATCAGGTCTTCTCTTCTCTGTCTTTCTCATGTACCTACTACTGTCCTCCAGTACCTCGCCTCGTAATAGACCATCAGGTCTTCTGTTCTCTGACTTTCTCATGTACTTAGTACTGTCCTCCAGCAGCTAACCTTGTCATGGACCATTAGGTCTTCTCTTCTCTGACTTTCTCATGTATTTACTACTATCCTCCAGCAGCTAACCTTGTCGTAGACCATCAGGTCTTCTGTTCTCTGACTTTTTCATGTACTTACTACTGTCCTCCAGCAGCTCACCTCGTAATAGACCATCAGGTCTTCTGTTCTCTGACTTTCTCATATTCTTATTACTCTCATCCGGTAAATAACCTTATCAAAGTCCAACAGGTCATCTGTTATCTACACTTGCCCAAGTGTTATCATGACCTAACCATGCAGGCGGAGAGGACGACCTGGTGGAGGCACCATGGTCGCCTCTCTAGCCCTCGTGTTACCAGCAAAGCCTGAAGACGTGAGACGATACAGGGCAAGAGGAGCGTCTGGTAGGATGAGGGGGAGACACTCTTACAGTGGCTGGCATGTGAAGCGAACGTGGCCGAGGCAAAGAACATGCCCATGGCTGAGGGAGATTCATGATTCTGCATGATAAACAGGAAGATGTTCTTACATAATAGTGACACACTCTCTCTCTCTCTCTCTCTCTCTCTCTCTCTCTCTCTCTCTCTCTCTCTCTCTCTCTCTCTCTCTCTCTCTTAGATTTGAGTTCAAAGCAACCTAGACGTGAGCTAATGAGCTTGTTTACTGTCTTTCCCATGTACTCCCATGTACTCACACACACACACATACACACACACACACACACACACACACACACACACACACACACACACACACATACATACACAAAGACACACACACACATAACACAATGATAGCGACACGGAGTTACTCCAGCGTGGGAGGGGCTGCAAAACTGACACACGTAGCTAAGTAGAGTGTGGGAGGTCAGGTGCACTACACCACCAACGACAAGCAGTGAAACCCCAGTGGAAACTAGATCACACACACACACACACACACACACACACATACACACACACACACATAAACACACACAAACACTCATAAACACACACACACACGCACACATATAAGTACACACACACACACACACACACACACACACACACACACATACACACATACACTTCACTTTTGTTGGGCCACGACGGTATGGTCCCTGAGCACGACGGTGTGGTCCTTGATCATGACGGTATGGCACAGGTATCATGGCCTGGCCTTTGACCTGACCCTTCATGTCGTCAAGTGACCCGACCGTAGGTCACTGTGACGATCGACAAATAATGACGGAAATTAATGACAATATATTCTTGCACTGTTCTCTGTTGATCTGACCTAAATATATGACACAACACCAGAGATTCTGAAAAATCGAAACGGAAACGTTTTACTGGAAACATTGGGAGAAAAGGAAAGTTTTCCTTAATATTGGTTCATTGCTTTTGTTAACGTTCATGACGAAAATAACATATATGTCATAACATACACACACACATGTACACCCCTAAAGACCATACATACATGTGGCTGCACATTCGCTCATGTCCACATGTAAACTGTAGGTATATCCAGAGTACACAAATCCTGTAAAACAAATACATGCACGTACATACCAAGGGAAATATGCACACATAACCCGTAGAAATACGCACATACACATATTTGTAAAATGTACACAAAAGTTAGCATATCATATACAAACACGCCAGGTGACGCACATGAACAACCCAGGTAATAGAAGCATATATGTACATCAAAGTGATAGAAATGTACATGTACACACCAGGCAACAGATCACAGACGTACAGCGTAGCTAACACAAACATACATGTACACCCTGGGTGACAGTACAGATGTACACCTTTGCTAACAGAGGTACACATCTAAACCTCAAGAAACATATGCATATATTTACCCCAAATATCACACATGTACTTCCCATTCAACATAGGTAGACATACATATGTGCACACAAGGTAACACATATGTACATCCTTGGTGACTAGATCACACATGTCCACCCCAGGCAGCATAGAAAGATTGAGAAGGTCCATTGGAGGACGACAAAGACAGTACCAGAATTAAGGGAAGTGAGTTACAAGGAAAGGGAATAGAGTCTAATTTTCTCTCCATGGAAGCGTGAAGAATGATGTAGAGATAGAACTACCAGAGAATAGTACATGATATTTAACAAGAAACTTTTTACAGTATGTAAAGGAGGTGGATGAATGAAAATGAATGAACAATTGATAGATACAAAGAGCAAACAGAAGTTTATGGTATGGCAGCACAAAAGGTGAGAGAGATGGGGTCCCACCAATACAAAACTCCCTCCCCGTACAGTGCAGATAAGTATCTACATATAGGCAATTAAATGTACAGCCTAGGTAACAGAAGCACCCATGTACCAACCAAGTAGCAGGACAGAACAACAGTTTGGCAATAAACTGCTGACACAACCTCCTCCCTCTCCCCCAGTCAGAGAAACCTCCCCCACGCCCCTCACCACGTACCACCACCACCACGTACCGCCGTTCGTCACCACAATCAACTTGTTCCAATCAGATCTCGTGCAGACAGTTATAAGAACAGTTCTCTACCTATCAGTGTGAACTTAATCTACAATCCATGAACTAGTGCTTAGCTATACAAGTGAACAGTTTTCTGTCAGATATGTAGTATGTCTATGACTTTATCAATGTAAGTATTCAGCACTTGATGTTCAGTCAAGTTCATAATGTATAAATTATACCACTGACTGTAAACATCCCTGTATATCTGCCACCCAGGCTATCCAAATGTCCCTCACTCATATGTTTATCTAAAGTGTAGATATATCCAGCTTACCCTAATTTAGCTCTTGTGTGATTTGATAACCAGTAACTATCATCACCTCCCAGTTCTGCAACATCTGTAATACCTCAAGTGCGTATTTCCAGTTGAATGGCTGCCTAAGTCCAATAAAAAGCTATCTATTCATTTACCTATTCATTAACACGCTTATATACTTAGTAACAGATGTACACAAGCAAATAACTGAACACACCAGGTAACACACATGAAAACCCCAGGTAACAGTAGTACTTATGTGCACATCAGAGAGAAGCACATGTACACCTCAGGTAACTGAAGTACAGTACACCTGTGCATCCCAGGTAACGGGTACTGGCGAGGTAATACCTCCGTTGGTCTTGGCGTGGGAGAGCCAACTGGGCGGGCGCATCCATCTTCCCAAAACTTCTCGCACTTTTATTTTCTCTAAACATTCTTTATCGTGGAGAATAATCTATACTGGATAGTAAGTCTTTATATACTAACCTCGCTATTATCCTTGAACAGGTGATGAATATGAGTGAGATAGACATAAGAGCAGTTTAATTAAAGAGCTCACAGTATGGCAATAATAAGCGGCGCACGAGTCTCACACTCACTCACGAACGTATCATAATGACTTTTAAAACGACCAATAGATGATTCTGATTTTTATTTTCTTGCTAGCATCACGTCAATGTTTCCGAGCAGTAAAGTAATTTGTTAAAGAAAAGCTGAACTATCTAAACTATGATGCAACAGAAAACTAAAATAACATTTAGGCTAAAACATTTTTTTTCTATTTTGTATGTTCGAGATAATCCATCATCGACGCTTCAAGATGTCCTATCATAATATTTAAGCGCAAAACACTTTAGGATCTGATAATTTCTAGCGAAAAAAGAGAATGAGTGGGGGCAGCCAGCATGACGAGACCAACATGAAATTGTCTAGTAATGGGTTTAAAGTGTGTACATCACACACGTACAGTGAGGACGCAGAAATGATCGCTAACGTAGAACATCCAGTTCTGCAGTGGACTTGTGAAACCTAACCCAAACAACGTAAACAACGAGCCCAGGATAACTTAAGCAACCACCTAACCTAGCTCAACTTTACTTATATCTTACCCATTTAATCTTATCAAGCTTAACCCACTTAAGAGCCTAACTTAACCAATTTAAATATCATACTCTAACCAAACAGCCACTTAAACTTGGCTTGCTTAACTTAACCACTAAAACTAACCTTGGCTAACTTAATTATAACCTACCCTTGCATAACTTAACCACTTAAACTAACCTTGGCTAACTTAACCACCTACTTTGACCATAGCCTACCCTAGCACTTAAGCACCTACCTTAACCATAACCTACCCTAGCATAACTTAACCACTTAACCCAACCTAAATACTTAACCTTATCTAACCTAACTTACCACACAATCTAATCTTACGTCTTAACCAAACCCAACCACGGAACTAAACCAATAAGCTTTTAACCCTACCTATATAATCTCACTTACCATAACTTACCCACTCAAGCTAACGAACGAATATAACCTGACCACCTAAGTCAACCTAACTGCTTGACCTAGTCTAGAACATTCAACCTCCTAACTTACCCAAACGTAAAGTTATGAGAAATGTTTCGGAGCTGTACCTCAGCTCAAGATAACTTCAAGGAAAATATTCATTGAAATAAACAGTATGTCATCATGGATGAGGTACCTGATTCCAGATAGAAAAGATTTAATGCTTAATAACATTCCAGCATGGAAGGTAATTAAGTTTAACTTTCTCTTCGATATTTTCTGATCTATTTACTTATACTTTTATTCGTGTAAGATTTTATTGTATTCTTTTGCATGAAAATGCTCATGTAAGATATTATGTATTATACTCAAGTTGTCCAATCTGGTAATCTTTACATATATATATATATATATATATATATATATATATATATATATATATATATATATATATATATATATATATATATATTCTCTTTTTTCATACAATTCGCCGTTTCCCGCGTTAGCGAGGTAGCGTTAAGAACAGAGGACTGAGCCTTTGAGGGAAATCCTCACTTAGCCCCCTTCTCTGTTCCTTATTTTGGAAAATCAAAAACGAGAGGGGAGGATTTCCAGCCCCCCCCCGCTCCCTCCCTTTAGTCGCCTTCTACGACACGCAGGGAATACGCACACCACACACACACACACACACACGCATCAGCCTAAGCCAGTATCTATTTATCGACCAAATGAGAATGAAGGATGAACACCTGGGTTTGGTTTGAGCCGACTGCCACGCCTAGGATTCGAACTCATGCGGCCTGGGCTAGCTCAGTAACACTGTTGGTAACAACCCACCCGAACCCCCTTCACAGAGGTCTAGCTAACAAGAAGCAATAGAACAGTCTAACCTATTACGGCAGGAACCAAATGGTCGGTGATCTCATCGCTCCAGTAGGGCTGGTCGACCAAACGGTTCAATCCTTGAATGTAGGAGTGTCGTATGTACGGTACTTCATGCCCACCATGGCAACAGTGAGGAGGATGGACATGACACTAACAAGACACTGGACTTGACACCCAGACGCTCATTTAATCTAGCAACGAATTCTCTTACCTAAGATGGTTGCTAAGGTATATATATATATATATATATATATATATATATATATATATATATATATATATATATATATATATATATATATATATGAAGGTGTTACCGGATTATTCCTGCTCGAGGTTACACCGCGAGTGAAAAGTTACTTTGGCGAGGCTACAATCCTGATAGGAGCAGAATCACTTCGAAATAACTTCTCGCTCCAGATGAGTTCACATTTCCCACTGGGCGTCTGGGAGAAGCGTAGCCTTGGGCTGCTGGAGCCTCTGGAAAGTTATCCTAGACGACATTATGATCATTTCTTAAACATTCTTCCTGGAGCAACTATGAATGATCGTATAGTATACATACGTACGTATATGTGAGTGGCTAAGAGGGGAAATAATGAGAGGAAAAATGTTAAAGAGTTGCAGAAGTTGATAATGTGTTACACTGTCGTATCTCTAGATTACAATCTTCACCATCGACTCCGCTCCAAGGGTGAAGTGTGTGGCTAACTGTGGTACAGAAACATTTAATCTTATTTTTTTGTCGTTGATCTTCAGACTTCTAACTTTGATGCCATCTGACTCAAAATCTTACTCCTCTCTACAACCGCTTTTAAGTCCAGTACTTCCCCTACCTACCTCCCCCCAACCCCACCTCAATTTCACCAGCTGTTTACAACTCCGATTATGTCACCTCCTGCCGCGAGGTAATGCTGTCTTCACATCCACGTCCTAGAATCTCTCATGCTGGAGAGCGTCAGTCCACTCTACACCTGGTTAAGCCCCACTCGGGATGATTCTGGTGGAATTAAATTCCTTCTTTCTCCCTCCTTAACGATCTGGAACAAATAATTAAACACTGACCACGAGCTCCCGACCGTCACGACCACTCTTCCAACAGACTCCATCTCTCTCTTTTTTTTTTTTACCCCTTGAACCTTCCGATTATACGTTCACTATCTCTACCACCATAAAATCCTTTGTGCACGATCTTATTTCTATCACTTACGTATCTGGACTCGCCCATCATCTACCCACTCGAGATGCCAAGTTCAAGTTCAACGCCACGGTGGAGTTCAGCACAGAGCAGTTTCTTTACAACAGCTGGCCGGGATGCCTCCAGCTGTGCTAACCGTATAGCAGAGGTTATCCTGGCTGGTATGGATCACACTTCCCTTCTACCAGATCTGTCTTCGACCGTTCATGGGTCGATCGCTCCTGCTCTGATGCCTGTCGCAGTAGGGACAAAGTGTATCCCATGAATCCCACACCACTTTCAGTTCTGCTGGGAACCACTGAACAGTTTAACTTCATCAGATCAAGCACACTACATATGATGAAAGTGTGCTTATTTGGTTTATATTCTTCTGGTCCTTGAGCTAAACCATCTCCAGTAGTTTGTTCCAGCCAACTTTTCCCTTCCTACCCGATCGATCTGTCCTAGCTCTCCACCTGATAAAGCTCTCGTCGGTAGCCTATTCTCCGTTAATCCTAGTGTGGATGATTTCGCATGCAGTCGCCCTTACCCCTGCCCTCTTCCCTCCCACTAATCCTAACCCCCTCCTCTACTTTCCGCACCAAGGGTCTTCCCGGTACTATCCTGGGCTGGTTTAAGATGCTGATGGTCTGGGACAACTCGTCCCAGTGGGCCACTATTAATGTATAAACCTATTGGTCTATCTAACAGCTTTTCACACACACACACACACACACACACACACACACACACACACACACACACACACACACACAAAGGAGATGGGGCCTCTGTACAGTTCAAACACACACACACATGTAGAACATGACATACAGCCGTCTCTGCGGGGTGTCCTCAAATCGCAGTTCATTGGCGTCCCTAAATGCCATCCTCTAGAAAGACCCACCTGAGGATGAAGCCCACTTATCCCTCCAGCTAGGCCACCGACGTTGGACCAATAAATCGTATTTTTCTCGATCCTGTTTTTCCTCTCTTCATGTCTATTTCATTCAGCCCCCATTTGGGAAGCCTTATACTTTTCTCCTACAGTTATTCGGTGGGTCAGGGCTGCAGCCCCGACCCCTCCATGGTTAACCTGCCTCTGATACTTTCTCAGCATCAAGCAGGCAAGACAGTAATGGTCCAGATGGGAGATCTCTAGTCGTAAGGGAGCCTGGCTCTGAGCCAGCTCCAGCCCTTGTTCGCCTATTTCGTCCCTGTCTAAAATCCCATACTTTTCCTTCGTCTTGGAAGCATGCCTTAGTGCAGCCCATCCCTAAGAAAGGAGACTATTCCAATCCCTTCAACTATCGCCCCTTTGCTCTCATTCTGCTATGTCCAGAGTCTTTGGAATTCTCCACAACTCTTACTCTCTCAAACACTTAGAATTCCCATCTTCCTTTTACCAATACAGCTTTCGCGATACAAGGCCTATCCGTGATCTGGTCCTCCTCTCCCAGGGATAATTGTGAATCTTTTTTTGTAACCCTCGACATCTAGGCATCTGACAGGGTGTGGCATAAGTCTTTGCTTCCTGAACTTCCTTTGTCTAGTTTTTGTGCGTCTCTGTATTCTGATGCATAGTTTCTTCTCCAGTCCGTCCATTGCGGTGGTCGATTATGGAAAGACTTCCCTCTCTCTTCCTATGTACACTGGTGTTCCTTAGGGTTCTCTCCTGTTACTTACTTTCTTTCTTCATTAATGATCTCTTTTCAGCTTCTAACCCTCTTCATTCATACACTGAAGGTTCCTCTCTATATACTTCAGCTCACTTTCCCTAAACTCCTGACTTCAATAGTTATTCTCTGTCGCACACTAAACATATCTCCTCTCTAAATTCAAACCCTGGTAGCATCTCGAAATAGGGAAGCACTAACCTGGTTATACTGAATGGCTATGAAACGCAATTTCTTCTTATAACACATTCTATGTGTCACTAGTTTCCTTCTGTTCAATTTCATGCAACCTCTTAGTCAGTCTCTCCTCACTCAGCCTCTCCATTTTTACAAAACATTTCAGCTCAACCTGCTCAGCTTTCACAAACACACTCTATTTACTACCATACCCCCCCCCCCCTCTCTCTCTCTCTCTCTCTCTCTCTCTCTCTCTCTCTCTCTCTCTCTCTCTCTCTCTCTCTGTTTTATTTCTTAATGAACCGTGCTCACACCACATTTTGTCCTCAGGCATTTCATCTCCATTACATCCACCTGTTGCCGTTCTCTAGCCCAAGATTTGCACTGCTACAGCATCGTCTGGATTGCTATACCGCTAGATATACCCATTTTTGTCCTCATAGACACGCCATCACCCTCTCTGTGTCTGGCCCCCTTCACCTCTCATAGTTCTATCTACTGCTGTGTCCATTCCTAGGTATCTAGAACACTTCACATCCTCTAACTGCTCTCCATTCAAACTCGCACTCAAACCAGCCTGCCTCACTCCTCATCCCTCTGTCAAACGTGATAATCAGATTAACTCTCAACTCTCCTCTTTCACACACTCTCCCTATCTCAGAGTCTAGCTTCCTACAGTATCTCAATCGAATCTGACATCAGAGTTATATCATCAGCAAATAACATTCAACTCATCATCCGGTCCACTCTCCCTACACTTAGCATACCGGAAACATGCCCCTCTGAAGAAAGACCCTCGTTTTTACTTCCCTTGACATCCCATTCAAAAACAGAATGAACAGTCATCGTAAGATCACATACCCTTGAACCAGACCCACCTTAACTTGGAACTCCTCCCCTCCTCCCTTCCTACTCGCACATCCGCTTTTCTCATTCGATAAAGAAACTTCACTGCATCAGGTAGCTTTCCACTCACACCATATATTTGTAGCATCTTCCATAGATCATCCCTGTCATACGCTTTCTCCAGATCCATCATTGCCACATACAAATTTCTTTCTTTCTGCTAGTTATACGCTTTTTCCTCAAGGATTACACTTGGTCCACGCATCATCTAACATTCCTAAATCCTCGTTTCTCCGCCCATATCTGATGCCTTGTCTTTTCCACAACCCTCTCAGTTACCACTCCCCTAGACCACTTGCTAGGTATAGTCAACTGACTTATGTCTTCGTAATACAGTCCTTCCCTCTATACAGGAGCACTCACTATACAGGCATTTCGCCATTTATCAGACACCTAACCTTGGCCTATACATTCATTGACAGTTCTTACTAACTAATCAACAACGCTGTCGCCCCGTCTTGAGAAACTCAGCTGAAATCCCATCCACTCCAGCTGTGTTGCCACACTTCGTCTTCAGCAAGCTTTTCACCACCTCTTCTCTTTTCGCCAAATTATTCTTTTTAGGTTTCTTGCTCCGCACCCTTCCTCGTCGTAGACAGCCTACATCAGCTACTCTCTCGTCTAAAACATTCAACAGTCCTTTACACTACTAACTCCATCTGCTCTTCAGCTCTACCTGTTGCCACTTACCCATCTCATCCATTTATTGAGCTTCCATTTGTCCTCTTATTCTCTTCAAATACACGAACATATATACAGAATCTGACCTCAGTTCCACATCCGGACAATAACGGTCTCGCTTGGCCTTTCTTAGTATATATAGTGATGGACTCTCTTGTTTAATAATGTTCTGTGTTTTCCTCAACTGTAAGTTTTCATGAGAATGATTTGTTTAGTGTTTCCCTCACTTTTATGTGCTATGTGCTGTGTTTTTCTCTGAGTGGTTTCAAATTTTGTTTGCGTTTTGCTTTTCTTGTCAAAGTTTTGTGATGCAGTATTTTTCTCTTTTTTGTAGATTCCTGATGATGCCTCTGTGGAGGCGAATGATTGAATAAGTATATGGAGAATTTCGGAAAACTGGTGTTTGAGCATCCACCTGATGGTAGAATAATACTGAGAAAATTGAAGTACATAAGAAAAAAGATTAATGATTCTAAATATGCTGTCATATCCAGTTCTATGTATATATATATATATATATATATATATATATATATATATATATATATATATATATATATATATTCTTTCTTTCAAACTATTCGCCATTTCCCGCGTTAGCAAGGTAGCGTTAAGAACAGAGGACTGGGCCTCTGAGGGAATATCCTCACCTGGCCCCCTTCTCTGTTCCCTCTTTTGGAAAATTAAAAAAAAAAAACAAGAGGGGAGGATTTCTAGCCCCCCGCTCCCTCCCCTTTTAGTCGCCTTCTACGACACGCAGGAAATACATGGGAAGTATTCTTTCTCTCCTACCCCCATACACATGTATATACATATTTGCGTGTGTAGACGTATGTATATACATGTGTATGGGGGTGGGTTGGGCCATTTCTTTCGTCTGTTTCCTTGCGCTACCTCGCAAACGCGGGAGACAGCGACAAAGCAAAAAAGAAAAAAAAAAAAAAAAATATATATATATATATATATATATATATATATATATATATATATATATATATATATACATTAATTGTTAACCGAGCTATTAATGATCATAGGAATAAGAGTAATCATCATACAGATTAAAGTAATCATCACAACAATGGAAATAATCATCAGAATAATGAAACACATTAGATCAACATAAGTAACCAATACACACAACTACATGACATTGTCTTACGTTTACTGAGTGTGAAAATGCAACGTTGACCAGAGAAATTATCACAGACAAGTAATTATCACATTAATCTACTGAAGCAAGTTTTCTAAAAGTAACTGCCATTTCAGTCATCACAAGAGGTGATTATTACAAGAGAGAAAGAGAAAAAAAAATCACGTAACAAGAGCATAATCACTCACCAGATACAAGATAAGAATAATTGATTGTCATTATGGATTATCATGAGAAAGCTAAATATAATACGTAAGCAAATTTACCATACAGAAATAATTGGATGTAATTTTCGTCTGCCGATGGCCACATAATCAGTTATCAGAGGAAGAAGTTATAGCCCACCACCTTAAGAAGGATCAAATAGCATTGACATGATCTCAGACAAATCGATCATCAAGAAAGGGTCTTTCCCAACATCAATGTTCACAGACTTTTATCTTCGTGTTCTTCAGTTCGCAAACCTTACCTGACCACAGGCGATGGCTTCCCCAGTTTGACCAGCTCGCAGGATTTATTCTTTATTTTTTTCAGCCAATGTCAGTCCGTTCATTCAAATAGCCTCAATTAAAACCAGTGTCAATTCTGGACGCTGATTCAAGCGATCGTGTGTTTCCACTCACGCACGCACGGACGCACGCACATGACACAATTAGCAGTAACCCTCCTCCCCACAGCCGCCCGGGAGCAACTGAAGCATTTCTAGCGGACGGAGCAGCAGACGACGCGACGTCCTACCTGGTTTTCCCGCCGCTCGCGCTCCTGCCATCTGTTGGCGGCGGAAGAAACTATCTGGTCAGTAGTCGACAAGACATAAAACACCAAAGCGATTTCATACACAGACGAGTGTGACGATAAAATCTTTACCAGAACGAGAGCAAATAGATTATATTCATCCATTTAAGACAGGCCCGCAAGACTGCTTTCATTTCTACTCTTTCAGGTTCTTGTGCTATCGAGACGAGAGGGAAAGTTGAACAGAGTATCGCGTGCATTTTGCATACAAGCTGAGAAGTAATTTGCCTCTCACTCTGCAAAATATAATCTCATACGCGACCCAAAGTCACGGAGACCGTTAGCAACAACATCAAAGGAGCCACAGTGATGGTGTGATTATCCCCAGGAACATTAGTAATGGTGCCATAAAAAAAGTGAAAAATAGCGAACAACAAGGTAGCGGTTCCTGCTCCACCCTTTATCCTTGGGTCGTTATGGCCTGACCAGCTTTTATGGTGGTGAAGCAGGCATGGCTCCTGACTCTCTTGCATCATGAATACGTATATTCATCATATATATATATATATATATATATATATATATATATATATATATATATATATATATATATATATATATATATATATGTATATATATATATATATTTCTTTCTTTCATACTATTCACCATTTCCCGCCTCAGCGAGGTAGCGTTAAGAACAGAGGACTGGGCCTCTGAGGAAACATGCTCACCCGGCCCCCTTCTCTGTTCCTTCCTTTGAAAAAAAAAAAGAAAAGAGAGAGGGGAAGATTTCCAGCCCCCCGCTCCCTTCCCTTTTAGTCGCCTTCTACGACACGCAGGGAATACGTTGGAAGTATTCTTTCTCCCCTATCCCCAGGGATAATATATACATATATGTTGAATGTGTCTGATGACAGAGTGGCAGATATAGGGTGTTTTGGTCGAGGTGGTGTGCAAAGTGAGAGGGTTAGGGAAAATGATTTGGTAAACAGAGAAGAGGTAGTAAAAGCTTTGCGGAAGATGAAAGCCGGCAAGGCAGCAGGTTTGGATGGTATTGCAGTGGAATTTATTAAGAAAGGGGGTGACTGTATTGTTGACTGGTTGGTAAGGTTATTTAATGTATGTATGACTCATGGTGAGGTGCCTGAGGATTGGCGGAATGCGTGCATAGTGCCATTGTACAAAGGCAAAGGGGATAAGAGTGAGTGCTCAAATTACAGAGGTATAAGTTTCTTGAGTATTCCTGGTAAATTATATGGGAGGGTATTGATTGAGAGGGTGAAGGCATGTACAGAGCATCAGATTGGGGAAGAGCAGTGCGGTTTCAGAAGTGGTAGAGGATGTGTGGATCAGGTGTTTGCTTTGAAGAATGTATGTGAGAAATACTTAGAAAAGCAAATGGATTTGTATGTAGCATTTATGGATCTGGAGAAGGCATATGATAGAGTTGATAGAGATGCTCTGGGGAAGGTATTAAGAATATATGGTGTGGGAGGCAAGTTGTTAGAAGCAGTGAAAAGTTTTTATCGAGGATGTAAGGCATGTGTACGTGTAGGAAGAGAGGAAAGTGATTGGTTCTCAGTGAATGTAGGTTTGCGGCAGGGGTGTGTGATGTCTCCATGGTTGTTTAATTTGTTTATGGATGGGGTTGTAAGGGAGGTAAATGCAAGAGTCCTGGAAAGAGGGGCAAGTATGAAGTCTGTTGGGGATGAGAGAGCTTGGGAAGTGAGTCAGTTGTTGTTCACTGATGATACAGCGCTGGTGGCTGATTCATGTGAGAAACTGCAGAAGCTGGTGACTGAGTTTGGTAAAGTGTGTGGAAGAAGAAAGTTGAGAGTAAATGTGAATAAGAGCAAGGTTATTAGGTACAGTAGGGGTGAGGGTCAAGTCAATTGGGAGGTGAGTTTGAATGGAGAAAAACTGGAGGAAGTGAAGTGTTTTAGATATCTGGGAGTGGATCTGTCAGCGGATGGAACCATGGAAGCGGAAGTGGATCATAGGGTGGGGGAGGGGGCGAAAATTCTGGGAGCCTTGAAAAATGTGTGGAAGTCGAGAACATTATCTCGGAAAGCAAAAATGGGTATGTTTGAGGGAATAGTGGTTCCAACAATGTTGTATGGTTGCGAGGCGTGGGCTATGGATAGAGATGTGCGCAGGAGGATGGATGTGCTGGAAATGAGATGTTTGAGGACAATGTGTGGTGTGAGGTGGTTTGATCGAGTAAGTAACGTAAGGGTAAGAGAGATGTGTGGAAATAAAAAGAGCGTGGTTGAGAGAGCAGAAGAGGGTGTTTTGAAATGGTTTGGGCACATGGAGAGAATGAGTGAGGAGAGATTGACCAAGAGGATATATGTGTCGGAGGTGGAGGGAACGAGGAGAAGAGGGAGACCAAATTGGAGGTGGAAAGATGGAGTGAAAAAGATTTTGTGTGATCGGGGCCTGAACATGCAGGAGGGTGAAAGGAGGGCAAGAAATAGAGTGAATTGGAGTCATGTGGTATACAGGGGTTGACGTGCTGTCAGTGGATTGAAGCAAGGCATGTGAAGCGTCTGGGGTAAACCATGGAAAGCTGTGTAGGTATGTATATTTGCGTGTGTGGACGTGTGTATGTACATGTGTATGGGGGGGGGGGGTTGGGCCATTTCTTTCGTCTGTTTCCTTGCGCTACCTCGCAAACGCGGGAGACAGCGACAAAAAAAAAAAAAAAAAAAAAAAAAATATATATATATATATATATATATATATATATATATATATATATATATATATATATATATATATATATATATATATATATTTATTTATTTATTTATTTATTTATCTATTTATTTTATCTATTATACTTTGTTGCTGTCTCCCGCGTTTGCGAGGTAGCGCAAGGAAACAGACGAAGGAATGGCCCAACCCATCCACATACACATGTATATACATACACGTTTACACACGCACATTTACATACCTATACATTTCAACGTATACACATATATACATACTCAGACATATACATATAGACACATGTACATGATTCATACTTGCTGCCTTTATTCATTTCCGTCCCCACCACGCCACACATGAAATGACACCCCCTTCCCTCCGCACGCGCGTGAGGTAGCGCTAGGAAAAGACAACAAAGGCCACATTCGTCTACACTCAGTCTCTTCCTGTCATGTATAATACACCGAAACCACAGCTCCCTTTCCACATTCAGACCCCACAAAACTTTCCATGGTTTACCCCAGACGCTTCACATGCCCTGGTTCAATCCATTAACAGCACGTCGACCCAGGTATACCACATCGTTCCAGTTCACTCTATTCCTTGCACGCCTTTCACCCTCCTGTATGTTCAGGTCCCGATTGCTCAAAATCTTTTTCAGTCTATCCTTCCACCTCCAATTTGATCTCCCACTTCTCCTCGTTCCATTCAAATCTGACACATATATTCTCTTTGTCAATCTTTCCTCACTCATTCTCTCCATGTGACCAAACCATTTCAAAACACCCTCTTCTGCTCTCTCAATCACACTCTTTTTATTACCAGACATCTCTCTTACCCTATTATTACTTACTCGATCAAACCACCTCACACCACATATTGTCCTCAAACATCTCATTTCCAGCACATCCACCCCCCTCCGCACAACTCTATCTATAGCCCATGCCTCGAAACCATATAACATTGTTGGAACCACTATTCCTTCAAACATACCCATTTTTGCTCTCCGAGATAACGTTCTCACCTTCCACACATTCTTCAACGCTACCAGAACCTTTGCCCCCTCCCCCACCCTGTGACTCACTTCCGCTTCCATGGTTCCATCCGCTGCCAAGTCCACTCCCAGATATCTAAAACACTTGACTTCCTCCAGTTTTTCTCCATTCATATTTACCTCCCAATTTACTTGTCCCTGAACGCTACTGAACCTAATAACCTTACTCCTATTCACATTTACTCTCAGCTTTCTTCCTTCACACACTTTACCAAACTCAGTCACCAACTTCTGTAGTTTCTCACCCGAATCAACCACCAGCGTTGCATCATCAGCGAACAACAACTGACTCACTTTCCAAGCTCTCTCATCCACAACAGCTTGCATACTTGTCCCTCTTTCCAAAGCTCTTGCATTCACTTCCCTAACAACCCCATCCATAAACAAATTAAAGAACCATGGAGACATCACACACCCCTGCCGCAAACCAGCATTCACTGGGAACCAGTCACTTTCCTCTCTTCCTACTCCTACACATGCCTTACATCCTCGATAGAAACTTTTCACTGCTTCTAGCAACTTACCTCCTACACCATATATTCTTAATAACTTCTACAGAGCATCTCTATCAACTCTATCATATGCCTTCTCCAGATCCATAAATGCTACATACAAATCCATTTGTTTTTCTAAGTATTTTTCACATACATTCTTCAGAGCAAACACCTGATCCAAACATCCTCTACCACTTCTGAAACCACACTGCTCTTCCCCAATCTGATGCTCTGTACATGCCTTCACCCTCTCAATCAATACCCTCCCATATAATTTCCCATGAATACTCAACAAACATATACCTCTGTAATTTGAGCACTCACCTTTATCCCCTTTGCCTTTGTACAACGGCACTATGCATGCATTCAGCCAATCCTCAGGCACTTCACTGCGAGCTATACATACGTTGAATATCCTCACCAACCAGTCAACAACACAGTCACCGCCTTTTTTGATAAATTCCACTGTAATATTATATATATATATATATATATATATATATATATATATATATATATATATATATATATATATATATATATATATATATATATATCGTTTAACAGCCAAGAGGTAAATCTCTCCACCAATTGTTCGTCAAGTGTTTGTAATCTTCAAGAATATGTCAGGTTTAATATCGAGCTTTTTATATTTCTTTTTTTGCAAGAGAAGTGGACGTAAGAGTAGCATCGTGACTGGCCAAGGGCGTATGTGGAACACGGCGGGTTAATGTGTATAAAACTCCCTCAGTCATACAGAAGTTCTAGGTCTCTGATTGGCCGTTGAAGAGAGGTGGTACACGATCACGTCACGAGTAGGGAGGGAGAGCTTCTGCATAGTGAACACCCTTGATGTCTGTAATGTAACGCTGGTCCATTTCATGGTAAGTCTACCACCTGTCTTTGCTGAGGTAGTTCCGTGTTGAGTCTCTCGTGTGTGACTTGGTTGCACCTTGTTGAACATGTATTGTTGATAACGTCTTATGAGAGACTGTTATGGTGTCTTCTCTGTACTGTCTATTATCAAGGAATTTACCTCATGGATTTTTAAGGACACACTATAGAACTCTAATAAGCAGATAAGACACAAAAAGCCAGCATGCCAAGAGACGGTACATTTAACAATGTCATTCAAGCATGTTACACCAAACACCTTCACATCACAGAAGTTCTCCACATGCTATCCCCGGGACTCTCCACACGTTACGAGCAACCTGCTATAACCCTTTAAGTCTCTCAAAAGGAAAATGTTGGTATAATTAACTTTGGTGATATACGTTAGAGGCCAGTGTGACAGCCATTTTTATGTGTCACCACCTTCCTAAACACCGACATGAGCTTATGAGAAATTTTCTCTGTCTAAAAATAAAGTTGTTTTATCGTACAAAACTCCCTTCATTATTGATTATCAAATATCACAAATTCATTCTCATTCGAAAAATTGTCGCTGGCCTCATATTTACTTCCCTTATATAACGCAGCTGCATCGCACTGTATGAGAATTTTATCAATTTATCTAAATCGAACATTCAAATAGCTCAAAATTCGCCAAGTTCTCTATGATCCAACGTGTTTCTTACATACCGCTATTGTTTTGAAATTGTCATCTTGGCGCATTCATAATTCCCTCTCCTTCATACCCCTCTCCCCATGACCTTGTCCTGGACACGCACCCGCTCTTGCCTCCACCTTTATATGAAAAGAAATAACTGTTCTCATCAGCAGGAGTAATGGCAGCATCACAGTGAGCCAGAACCGCAGTGGCTGTCGTATTTCCCTTGCCTGACCCAGGTCACTGTCTTTCTGTCTATGGGTTACTGGGCCTTAGTCCGCAAACACAAACCTCCTCTCTCTCCTTCACTTTAATACTTGTCAATAAGTAAGTTATACGATTCTTTATCGCAAATCACGTTTTTTTTCTCTATCGCTGGGGGCAGAGGAGTACGAAAACACCCACGTATTTCTTGTTTGCCGTAAGAGGCGGCCAGGAGAGGCAAGAGTGGCACTTGATAAACCTCCTCTTCTTGTATTGTCACTTCCATAAGGCTGGAACATTAGAAGGAGCCAAGCGAAGAGTGCTCATCCTCCACGAGGGCTCAGGCTGGGGTGTCTGAATGTGTGTGGATGTAAGCAAGATGAGAAGAGAGGGAGAGATAGGTAGTATGTTTGAGAGAAACACCTGGATGGTCTGGCTATTGAATGCAACGAAACTCAAGGGTAAATGGGAAGAATGGTTGGGAATCTCCAATAGGCATTAAAGGAATGCAAAGGAACTCAAACAGAAACAGAACACTGGCTCCTTCCGAGGCTGTTTGTGACATTGGTGACATTGGAGGATATCAGAAGCTCATATAAATCATTCAGAGAGAAAAACCTGCATATTCTGATGTGACCAAAGATACGGAAATAATGTTAGTCGTGGATTTGAGGTGACGTATTGGTCAAGTTCATTCATGAACGGGTCTAAGGTGCTGCGTTCAGTTACTTTAACTGGTAAATCATTTAACATATCATTAGTACTGGTGAAGATAAAGTACTTCGCCTCATTCGGTTTAAAACGCTTCCTTACGAGTTTGTGTCCATTAATACGAATGAAATCAGACAGATCTAGCGCTACGTACCTTTTTATATCGAGATTGTCAAAACTCCCGACTATATTGAATACCTGTATAAGGTCACCTTTTGTCTTGCTCTCTTCTAAAATGAATGACCTGACTCCGTTTGACCAGCTGTCATAGAATTTGTTTCTCAGTTCTCTCTCAATTCGGAAGACAAATCCAGGGTGGTGACACATCAGTGAACTGTTAGAAGTGAGGATAATTATCTTAGAATTAGAAGTTAGAAAATGAAAAGCCCTGTTTATGAATATAGGAATTTTGTTTGTCTTCTATCTCGTTTCTATGTACTGCTTATTTGGGTTTATGCATCGGAGATCCTCTCTTAGCAATGGAACTGGATTTGAGACTAAGTTGTGTCTTTAGTCATGATTACCAATGAAACAAAATAAGAAGAATTTTCATAGCTTCGTTGTCTTGAGCCAAGTCGCAGTTTTTTCCAACTAACGGAACCATAAAACTCCTTGGGGTTTCTTTTGCTATTTTCAGCAATGTACGCGTCATGCTGACGTTTCCTTGAATGAATGTCTCAATTTTCTAAGCAAATTCACATGATCTACTCTATTATGCTGGTTGTTCGGCTCTGTTACGTCTGTCTGAGTGTAAAGATAGTGGTTAACGTGACGACGAGGACAAAGGAAAGACTGGCATTTCTGATGAAGGATGAGTAACCGGAATGTGTTAAGGAATGTAAGGAAGTGAGTTCTGGACTGGCGTGGGTAGGAATGAACTTAGATTACGAGAGGTGAGTCAAGGACATACTTGATGGAAATTTTCCGCGTTAGTGAGGATGCGCCACGCACAGACGAAGAGAAGCCGCATCCGCTCACTTCCATTTTCTAGCTGTAAAGTGTGATGCATCGACACAACAAACCTTTCCACGGTTTCCTCAGCCGCTTCACATAGTATGGTTCAGGCCATTGACAGCGTGTTGACCCCTGCATACCACATAGTTCCGTTTTACTCTATCCCGTGCACGCCTTTCTCCCTCCTGCATGTTCAGGCCTCAATCGCTCAAAATCTTTCTCACTCCATCCTTCCATCTCTAAATTGGTCTCTTCTTTCTCCTTGTTCCCTTCACTTCTGACACATATCTTCTTGGTCAATCTCTCCTCCTTCATTCTTTATGAATGTCCAAATCATTTCAGCACACCCTCTTCAGCGCTCTAACCACACTCTTTTCATTACCATACCTCTGTCTTGCCCTTTTGTTGCTTACTCGATCAAACCATCTCACACCGCATTTTGTCCTCCAATATTCATTTCCAACACATCTACCCTTCTCTGCACATTTCCAACTACAGCTCATGCCTCGCAGCCATATAGCATTGTTGGAAATACTGTACCTTCAAGTATTTCCATAGTCGTCCTCCCAGAGAATAACCTCTCTTTCTACATGTTCTTCAGTGCTTTCTGAACCTTCACCACCACACCCACCCTATGACTCACTTCCGCTTCTACTGTTCTATTTGCTGCCATGTCCATTTGCAGGTATCTAAAACACTTCACATACTGTAAATCTTTTCCATTCAAACTCACACACCAGCTAACCTGTCTCTCTATCCTAGACAACCTATTAACCTTGCATTTATTTACATTTCCTCTCAACTTTCTCCTTTCTCACACTTCCGAAGTAAACAACCTCTGCAGCCTCTCACTCAAATCAGCCACCAGTGCTGCATCATCGGCGAACAACTGACTCATTTCCCAGACCCTCTCATCCCCAACAGCCTGCACACACGTCCCTCTCTCCAAGACTCTTCCATTTACCTTTCTCACCACCCCATCCATAAACAAATCAAACAGCCATGGTGACATTATGCACCCCTGCCGCAGACCAGCCTTTTTCTTGGAACTATTTGCTTTCCTCTCTTCCTACTCGTACACACGTCTTACACCCTTGGTAAAAACTTCTCCCTGCTTCTAACATCTTTCCTTCTACAACGTACATTTCTAAGACCTTCCATAAGGCATCTCTTTCAACCCTATCATATGCCCTCTCCAGATCCATAAATGCTGTATAAACAAATCCCTTTGTTTCTCTTGATATTTCTCACACATAATCTTGAAAGCAAACACCTGATCAACACATCCTCTACCACTTCTGAAGCACATTGTTCCTCCCTAACCTAATCCTCTGTACATCTCTCCACATCCTCAGTTACTACTCTTACAACGTACCCGGTAGAGTCAACAACTTATACCTCTGTAATTTGAACACTCACCTTTGTTCCTCTTGCCAACATACAATGGCACTGTACATCCATTTCGCCACTCTTCATGCACCTTACTGTACACTGAAGATCCTAAGTAACCAATTAACAACACAGTCACCCCTTTCTTAGAAAATTCAACTGAAATATCATCCACTCCATCCGCCTTATCATATTTCATCTTAGCAAGGCTTTGACCACTTCTCTCTTTTTCAAACCACTTTCCATGATTCTCTCACTTCGCATACCATTCCGACCCAAACTCCCTACATCTGCCTATCTATCAGCAAACACATTCAGAAGTCCTTCAAAATTCTCACTCCATGTCCTTCTAATTTCATCACTATCACCACTTCCTCATTTGACCCCTTCAAAATTCTCACTCCATGTCCTTCTAATTTCATCACTATCTGTCACCACTTCATCATTTGCCCCCTTCATCGATGTTCCCATTTGATCCTTTTTCCGCACACGATTAACCTCCTTTCAAAACATCTTTCTATCCACCATAAAGTTTACTGATGTTCACTTATCCCAATTCTCATTTGCTCTGTTTTTCAACCTCTGCACACTCCTTTTGACCTGCTGCTTTCTCTTATACACCTCCAAATCATTTGCACACCTTCCCTGAAACTACCGCCGAAACGCCTCTTCTCATTTTCATTAGCAAGTTTACTTCGCCTTCCCACCTCCCACCTTACGTATATCATACACATTTCTGTACTGCCTCCTTACATACCTCCCATTTGTCATCCTTTCCCGTAGCTTACTTTACGCTCACCTTTGCATTCTACAATCAATTTCTCAGTATTTCTTCACACAAGTCTGTTTTCCAAGGTCACTTACTCTCACCACTCTCCTCTCACCCATAACGTTTTCACTTTTCCAAAAACCTCTACTAATCTTCAACCTAGCTTCCACAAGTTAGTGATCAAACATCCCGCCAGGTGTCCCTCTCAGCAGAGTTACATCCAAAAGTCTCTCTTTTAAATGCAAACCAATTAGTATGAATCCAGTATCGCCCTCTGACCATCTTCCTTTTCACATTCGTATACTTGTGTATTAACCTTTTTTAAATCCAGGTATTCCCAATCACCAGTCCTTTTTTAACACACAGCTCCCCTAGCTGTTCACCATTTCCATTCCCATCACTGAATGCCCCATGGCCCACAGTTATACCCTCAACTGCCACATTACTAACCTTTGCATTTAAAGCACCTATCTCTAATACTCTTTCCCTTGCATGAAAACTGCTAACACACTCACTCAACTGCTCTCAAATAACTTGCTTCTCATTACATTTCTTTTCATCGCAAGGTGCATAAGCATAAATAATCGCCCATCTCTCACATTCTACTCATTTTTACCCAAATTAGTCAAGAGCTCGCTTCCTCACACTTTGCAACACACTCCCACAACTTCTGCTTCAGCATAGCGCTTAACACCCCCTTAACTTTTGCCTTCACGTTAACCCGTAACGTTACTCCTAAGAATAACCAAACCATTCTTCCCATTTACCCCTGAGCCAGAACATCCAGGTTTCTTTATTCAAACACACCCCCTATCTCTCCTTTCTTTTCATCTTGGTTACATCCACACACAGTCAGACACCCCAGTCTGAACCTTCGAGGAGGATGACCACCCCCCGCTAGGTTCCTTCCTCATTTTCACCTTTTCGAAACCTGAATACAAGAAGATGGGGTAAGGGTTGGATTCATGGCCCCTTGCCCTCTCCCACAACCCCAGTCATCACCACTGACTGGCCTGCTGTGAAATACTCAGAAACTCAATGCATTTTCATCATCTTCATCACTGCTTTTATCTGACGTCTTAAAATTAGTCTCATGGCTTCAGTTCCTATGATGATTTTAAGATTTCGTAGCTTTCCATTGCCACCGCAAGAAAGAACGTACGCTGCATAGGCCATAAGTGATTTTATGGTAATAACATACACCATTCTTGCTGTGGGTAATCCATCTCTCTTACCACAACTAACTGGAGGCTTCAAGAGCTGTAATCTTACCTCATGGTGAGTGAAGACATAACTTACTTATATTTTTACTCAACAATTTAATCCAGTATCCAAAAGGTATATGTATGTTGACACTTGATGCCTTTTCCATTGAGGCGGAGATTCACATTCTCTTCCTTCCATTCAAAAGTATATATTATCACTAACAACTTAGTCCATCTTCTGAAGGGAAAACATTTTAATGATACAAGGAAATATGTATTTTCTTTTGAAATTCCCTTAAGTCAAATAGCTCTGGACTTCAAGTATTCTCTTGCGGGATGCCTGTTTTTGTTTTTGTTTTTCTCATAGAGACATTCCATGATCCCTGGTGATACACAGGTCTTCCTTCCATGCAGTTGGTCACCTGTCCAGTGTAACAGCATTCCTGACACCCCTGGTGCAGCCAGGCCATACGTAACATGATCTTGGGTATCTTATCCGTTCAGATAAGTAAATGAACCACTTGAGACATTATTCATATAAATATCATTCTTCCGTTCTTGGAAAGGCAGGATGTAAGAGGCACTAGCCTGTTTCCTCTATGTACCTTAAGGACAGGAATGACCACAGCTTTTTCCATGTTGTTGGTTATTTACTATTTGTATTGACTATAATAGATTACACTAATCAAAACTATTTTTTTCCATACCTATTTAATGGTTTAAGATTTTCAAAAGTCACACCATCTTTCCTTGATGCTGCGGGTCGTGAATAACTCAAGCACCACCAAAACTCTCACAAACCACACAAGCCCTCACTGTTACTGCCACTACATTGCTACATAACTTTGCTTCCCTGGATCTGACCATGCTTCAGGGTGTATCAGGTAGTGAAGGCATATCCATGGAATTTCGTCATATTGCCAGTTATCTCCTTTGGTACTGTTCACACTGGCCGTGTGAGGACGTCTTGCATAACATGATACCATTTGTTGGCTTCTTGCTGTCAACAACAAGGAAAATCAGATAAGGTTATACAAAGTGGCGAAGTGCCGAGTGTACTGCAACAGCTTTGCAGTACTCTGCAGTACTCTGGCTGTACTTCAGCGAACCAAGCCTCACAGCTGTTCTTTTCCCAACTCTCCTACCCTGCTGCTTTCACTGCACATACGCATATACGCACGTAACTGCGTAAATGTTTAAAGACGATAATATAAATCTGTTTTGATTTTGCCACTCGTCTAGGGATTTTCTTGAACTCTAAGGCAGGGAAGCAATAGCCGAAGCCTTAGTCTACTTGCCTACCGGTACATCATCTTCTGGATGAGTAAGACGACTAAACTTACTCTTTATGTTCTCTCGCTTTGTTGATATTCGTGACAGTTTTAAGGTTTTTAGTTACCGTTCAGTGCGCTAGTGCAGAGTCATGTTGGTACATCTCTCTTGCCTCTTGCTTGCCCACATATTTTGGCTGCTTCTAAGACAATAGCCGGATTGTCTCCTTTACCACTCTTAAATCACTCTTCATATACTGTCCTCAACACTTGTATCTATTTAGTATTCTATCATCAGCATAGCAATTTTTCTTAGCCTAATGTCTTTCTCATTTTTTTCTGTCTACGATGACTAAGATATCTTCTTATCTACCCCACTAGATGTTCATAGAAGCTGAGAATATATTGATGTCAGATAGTATAATATTGTGGATACAATAAACTGATCATTTTCTTATACATGAACTGTCTTCACTTGGAATGCAGTACCAACTGTACCAGCTATACTTGCGATCATTATGGTAAAGACTGTCTACATGTGATACGTGACCGAGTGTGGGTATCATTATACAAAGTTCCGCTTGCCAGTTTATATCCTTCCCTCAGCAGATAACATTCTGCCAACCAGTCGACGCCATTGTCTCAAATGATAATTTGTCGACTGGTTTGTTTTCCCTCTTATTTGCAGATCATAACTGGATTCATCGACATCTTCGGTAGTTTGTGTATATATATATATATATATATATATATATATATATATATATATATATATATATATATATATATATATATATATATATATATATATATATATATATATATATATATATATAATATATATATATATATATATATATATATATATATATATATATATATATATATATATATGTTGGAAAGGATCACAATTTTGCGCGTGATCAAGTATATTCCTAATACTCCACGGGAAAAATGAAACACGATAAGTTCCCAAGTGCACTTTCGTGTAATAATCACATCATCAGGGGAAAACACAAGAGAGAAATATAACAGTCAGTTGATATACAACGAAAAGACGTAGCAAGGACGCCATTTGGCGTCCTAGCTACGTCTCTTCGTACATCTAGCAAGGATGCGCCAGGAAAAGACAAAAAGGCCACATTCTTCACACTCAGTCTTTAGCTGTCATGTGTAATGCACCGAAACCACAGCTCCCTTTCCACATCCAGGCCCCACAGAACTTTCCATGGTTTACCTCAGACGCTTCACATGCCCTGGTTCAGTCCATTGACAGCACGTCGACCCCGGTATCTCACATCGTTCTAATTCACTCTATTCCTTGTACGCCTTTCACCCTCCTGCATGTTCAGGCCCCGATCGCTCAAAATCTTTTTCACTCCATCCTTCCACCTCCAATATGGTCTCCCACTTCTCCTTGTTCCCTCCTTGTGTGTGTGTGTGTGGGTGTGGGTGTGTTTTGTCAGTCCGGAGTCTTCTTAGGCTTGCAATCAAAACCTGCGTTACAAAAGTATATCTATTTCGAAGCTTGATAACTAAAGAGTGAGAACACAAGTTAGCGGGGAGACCAGTGTATGTCTCCTATCAAAGCCGGCCCATCACTGCCCCTCTTACTGCTCGGCGCCAGCCTCCTGCTAGCGGCGGAGTACGGGTTTGCTGATACTCACTACCAGTGGACCTCTCCGTGGTAACTTCCACTGTTTTTCTGTGCTCGTTACAGAGGGTTCGGCCACCACCATCACCAGGTCCGTCCTAGGACCTTCACCAACCGTACTGTAGCATTAAGCTGTTGACACATACATACATTCTATACTGTGTTGATATTTAGGATACAAATGTACTCGTCTACTATGGTAACCACATTTACAAATTAATTCTATTTCATTGATATCTTGCTGTAATGTTATAAACATATTACAAAGTTTTCATCAACTCGTCCTCTTTGGGTATCTTCGCACAGACTTCACTTTGAATGTTGAAGCTGCTTTGTGAATCACCTCAAACACTGTTGCTGCAGGCCTGGCAAACAGACTCTTCTGGACCTGTTTTGAAACGTGTAAGTAACACATGAAGATCACTACAAAGATTATCACAGCGGCTAGAGAAAACCCCAGTAAAGAGGACGTGATCACCTGATGGTGATCTGTGGAAAATATGGGATATTTTGGTTCTGGAGGGACCGTAGGGAGAACTAACTGAGACAAATTAGAGGCGATGATGGAATAATTGACCTTAGAAAACCTGACATCGTGACTTGATGAGACTCACACGGATGGTCCCTCCTTTACCCAGTACCATCCCTAATATAGTATATTGCGACATTGTAACGGTACAGGAGGGGGTTATATACATATAAACCATCTTGTACTGTCATACATTTGGCCTGCTCAAAGAGACAGGAGTTGCTTTAGGAAGACACAGATAGACTAATTCTCCCATTGTTCTTATGTCGCTAGCTTCATACTTATCAAAAGTGCAGTGACTCCACACATCTGATCCTGACACTAAATTCCACTCACAATTTTCCTCATTTATTACCGTCAACTTAATATTGGTCGGATAACAAATTAAATCATCAATAACTTCCAGACATGAAGTTATGACAGATCGAGAGGCTCTTGCCATTTTGTCTTCGTCATGGGAAATTAAAATTGAGTGAGTTACATTGTTAATGTGGTTTTCTACCTTACTTGGGAAGGGAATTATAGACTACAAGGAAAACTTTTGAGAGTCTACAAAAGGCAGACAAACTGTTAACATTGCTGGTTCTCCTCTGGCAGTAAGAAGACTATAATAATGTTCTAACTTATTGAGAGGCACTGCTGATTTGACATTATACATTTGCAGTATCAGCCCCACGACTCTCAAACTCGCTGTATGACAATAAGGATGAAGATACCATCCCTTTGTTTAATGAATTGATATCAGCCACCAAATCTATAAAGTAATTACTGTTATAACTGACTTGCTCTGACATGGAAAGACTGTGGGCCGATATCACCATATAAACATGCCTTTCATCACAGTACTGGCTAAAAGGTTGACCTGTATGTGTTAGGTTATTTTCTGTACTAGTAATTCTCATGACATGTTTATCATGTGTTGCCAACAGATGAGAGTGTACGTTAATAGCAAATTCAAGATGATCAGCTCTTTCTTGCATGATATCAATTCGCTGGTTGACGTCATTTACATCCCCTTCTGTAGCTAAACCACGCAAAACATTATCTACAATACCAGTAGCGTCAAATAGGCCTCTTCTCCTCCTGCTACGAGCCTCAGCCTTAGGAGCTGGTGAAGAAGAGTCTACTGTAGGAGTTGGATTTGCTAGCTTTGGGAATTGATGCGTGACCAAACTCAAGGTAGACAGTATGTTATCTAGTTCCCACATCCAGTGAGTGAGTGAGGAGAGCAGGTGGTATCTAAGCAGATAAGTTCTGTACTTGGGTTAACTCAGAGACCAGTTGCTCCGAGACATACGTAAATATGTCCAGTATGTTCGTGATGGTTCGGTTTGTATCTTCGCGACGAACAACTGCCGAATGAGTGACATATTCCGTGGCGGAGTGACCAGACCAGCCTAGGCGTACCGGGTCAAACCTTCACGTTACCACAAGGACGAGAAGGAGCAACATGACGTGAGCACAAGATCAAATTAATACTAAAAATAAACTGTGCCTAAATGTGCCAGTGACGTAGGTTATAGCGACGTGATACCTCAAGTGTAGGAATGGTAAGAGGACCACCACCTGGTAAGGAGGGAGAGGAGGAAGATGAGTCGGAGTTTGGATCTTCTTGATCAACACCTTCGGGAGGTCGGGCTAGATCTTGGCACCGTAGTAAGTTACCCCCGTGTTCTTCCCTCACTTCTCCAATGTGGATATGAGTGAGCTTGTACCGGTGTCCTGCTATATACTGTGTCACCCTGTATGGACCCACGAATCTAACGTCAGTTTTAGTTCTCACAAAATTATTAATCATGACCAATTTTCCAAAAATGTCTAGTGGTGTCTTAGCTGACTTGTTGCATTCTCTAGTGTATATGTCTGTGGCCTTGTGAAGTTCAGAAGTCATCCTTTAATGAATTTGTCAAGTCACTTTGAATTTGTCTCCTATAAAGTCTTTAGAGTCAGTACATCTTCTGGCCTTCACTTCTGACCACATCTCAGAGAGGATTACTTTGTCATAGCCGTAAAGGGCGAAGTGAGGTGTGTCTCCTATCGACTGGTGGGAGCACGAGTTCAAGCAACTTTGCACGTCAGACATGGAGTCGCCCAAGTTGCAATTAGCGAAGTCTATGTGTGCTCGCAGGTGGTCCAGAATCTTTCGATTAAGCCTTTCAGCCAAGCCATTAGAGGCCGGCGCGGATGATAGGCTGCGATGTTACATTTCCTTATGTGATACAATTCACAGAGTTCAGGCAACAGCGCGTTATCAAACTCGCCATCATCGTCTGTCACTAGGTATTTTAGTGTGTTATGTCCAACTAGAACGCGTCCTTTGAAAGCTATAGCCACAGTTCTCGCTGTTTTATCCGGGACAGGAACGGGTCCACAGCATCGAGTGAATGTACCTGTAATAACTAAGTGATATCTGGTGGTACACCGGTGTGTGGTGTATAATCCACTCACAATATCCATACTCACTCACACGTTCCTAATGACGTGTTGTAACACTGGAAGATGTGGTATGGGTTTACCTTTATTCTCGTTACAAACTTGACAATTATCTATGTAGGAAGAGTCATCACGTGCCATGTTAAGCCAATTGTAACGATGACGCGTCTGTTTCATACATGTGTCTCTGCCAGGGTGAGGAGCAGACTGAGAAGCGTCATGAATCAGTGACAGTATTTCAGGGATTCAGGACTTACGGACGACCAGGTGCGTCACGGGACGTGAGGGAGCAGCACCCAGAGTTGTGTCCATGTATAATACATCTTCCTGAACTAAAGATTCCCGCAGAAGGACGGGGGTCTTGACTGTGAGATTAGCCGTATGTCCCTTAAGGTAAGATAGGGCTGAAGACCCAAAGGTGGTGGGGAGGTCCTCGGTTCTGCGCTTCACGAAGGAAAAAAGAGCAACAGTGGCTACATTACGGGATAGAGCGTCGGCGACATGATTGGTCTTACCGGGAACATATTTGAACAAGGGTTGGAACTCCTGAACGTTTAAATGCCATCTGGTGAACTTGCCGGAAGGATTCTGATCCTTAGATAAGCCAAGCAAGGCTCGATGATCAGTCTTAATGGTGACGTCATAAGTGTTAATGGTGACGTCGTACACATATATGTATATAGTCTTTAACATGTTGAAGTGGCCACACTACTGCAAGTGCTTCTAGCTACCTTACACTATAATTGACTTCTGCCTTGTTTAGTGTTCGACTAGCGTACGCAGTGGGATGGAGTTTACCTTTTACATCTTGCAAAAGAACAGCACCTAACCTTTATAATTAGCATCTCTGGTTAAGGTAAAGAACAGCACCTAACCCTTTATAACTAGCATCTGTGGTTAAGGTAAAAGGTTTCGCGAAATCGAGAAAACAGAGTGTGGGAGCTGTAACTAAACGGTCCTTGAACACCTCAAACACTTGTTGCTGTTCATCTCCCCACTGGAATGGGACATCTTTCTTTAACAGATGGGTGACAGAACGAGCAATATGACTACAATTTTGGACAGATTGCCTATAGAACCCTGCCATTCCTATAAAGGACTTGATCTCAGTAAGGTTCTTTGGCACAGGGTAATTTACAACTGCCTCAACTTTGGTATTATCTACACAAACTCCTCCCTCGTCGGCTGTATGTCCCAGATACTTACTTTTTGACTTTAAGAAACTACATTTTGATAACTTGATCTTTAAATTGGCCTCTTGGAGTCTTGACAAAACATGCTCAATACGAGCGAGATGAGTGGAGACGTCTAGAGACATGATTATTATATCATCAAGACAGACTAATATCTCACTTCCTATGATGATAGGACGGAAAACGGCAAGATGAGGCGTGGGGGCTGCTTTGTAAGCAAACGTCATACAAACAAATTTCCAATGTCCAGAAGGGGTAGAGAATGCTGTGAGAGGTCGACTTTCTTCATCCAGCTGTATTTGCCAAAACCCACTGAGGAGGTCAAGTGTGGAAAATACTTTGTTCTTACCCAAGCTCCTTATAAGCTCTCCTAACACAAGCATAGGATATCTATCAGGCACCGTAACTGAATTAAGCTTTAGAAAGACAGTACATGGCTTCCAGGTGCCATCAGATTTAGGGACTAGGTGCAAAGGAATGTTCCAAGGTGACGTAGAGGGTTGTATGACACCCTGGGCCAACATATCCTCAACAGACTTGTCTATGGTCGCCCGTTCAGAATGCGGGATTCGATAAGCCGGGCCATATATGGGACTACAGCCGTGCTTCAAATTAATGCGATGTTTAACCAGGTGTTTCCCCCTACCGGTTCATTTTACAGTGCGACACCAGATCTGTATTTATTAAGGAGCTTAACCAGTTCTGGCATGCCCTAGTAAACTCCACTGGAGTCACCATAGAAGCATCGATAACTGGGATATTAGCAACATCTTCAGGTTGAGCAACCTAGTCGACTGAAACTGAATCTGTAGACCTTAAGTATTAACTAAGCTGACCTGCAGATCTTTGATTTTCTTCCTCTTTCTCTTCCTTCAAGACTGTGAAACCAACGATCGTTGCCCCGCGTCTGAGTCTCTGGGGGAGTGACAATGGACTGGCCAGGTAAGTCACCACTGATCCACCCTGAGACTGGTGCAAGGAGCAGTCTAGATTAATCCCTCACGTCTGAACCGTGTCGGGTTCAGCGAGACAGCAAACCTTAAACCTAGGATTGGAGGTATCTACACCAATCTTCTGTAAGCAATCAGTATCTAACCAGAGTTTAGCTCGAGTTAGGGTTTCCGGAAGGAAGTATATGTCATGCGTCAGTTTAGCAAAACAGACTTCGGAATGAAAATATGCATTGTCTGTGAACCTTACGTTCTGAATGGTGAGTAGGTTTCTGTTCGTCCAGTGTCTTAGTACTGGCTGGAGGATGTCTTACGTCAGTACTCACATGAGGAGGTGAACAAGATTCGTCACTAGAAGAGGCTTTAGTTATCTGGAGATCATCGAGAGGTATAGGGATGAGATCTCCCTTAACGTTTAGCGACCTTTCATGTGGCACACAAAATATTGCCTCCACTCTCACAGTAGGGTGTTCCAACAACACATGTGCTGGCATACGTGTGCCTTCGACACGAAAGGCATTAGAATTACCTTTTTCTGGCCGAAAATTACGGTTAATGTGACTGCTCCAAATATTCTATGTTGTACCAATAATACCCGCTATTCTAGATAGTGGAATATTCAACCTCTCTACTGCGTCCTTTGGTCGTCGGGAAAGAGTCTTACTGTCATTCAGATCCACTTCTGAACCAGTATCCAAGAAAAAAGATAGAGCTGTCAGTCCGACCATTGCCCAAACAATAGGTATGTCTTTACGTCTTGTAGCAGACAAACTCAAAAAAAAGAATGATACCTCTGTGTAAGGAAGAAGAAGTTTTGTCTCTGAAGAAATTACGTGTTCCTGTTGGGAGGCTGACTGCGGGGTTCCTGCTGGGAACGCTGTAATGTGGAAGTTTGTAGATCCTTTATGGCCTTACAATCGTCTGTGTGGTGAGTGTGGATCCTGTGTTAGGTACAATACATACCTGGAGAGGTAGTGTTTTGAGTGTTCCTACTTTGGGTGTTCTTCGTCTCTACCTGACTGTGAGAACTTCTCTGTGACCTTGTACCCCTCGGTATGTTCCCTGGATTTCTCGGTGAAGCACAGGTTCCAGTTTGACCAGCCACGCCTCCCGGAGATGCAGAAAGATAGGGAGGGTATAGTAGAGGGCACTGAGGTCTCACATGTCAAGGCACGTTACAGTGATGGCACACGAACGATATTCTACACCCACTCTGAGAGTTTCTATTTATCTTTCTGTTGGTTTGAACTGAGGGTGTCCTGTCCTTGGTTGTACGAACACGGTAAGCCTCCTGCCTTTAAAGAGCCATCACAATGGAGATCACCTTTCCGGCAGGGGTTTTATAATCAATATCTGTTTCCCTAACTTCCCTTCTGAACTCCGGGCTAAAATAATTTTAGTAGAAGCTTTACAACAGCTTCTACTGACAACTGTGGAGGATCCGTACCCTGGGCTGGTGTGGTTATCCAGGCACACCTCGCTAAAGATCCTACGAGTTTGTTTGTTTTTTGCAACGGTGCGAACTTAGCTACCATCTCCGAATATAGTTCTCCCTTAACTCTAGTAAATTTACTTATTTCCTGTATCACACTATAAATATCCTCATCATCAATTTCAGATGTGCATAACTAGCGCCAATATTGTTTGTACTGTTCCCATACATGTATGAGTTTGAGATCGGCTATTTCTGACAATTTCTAGGCCCTTTGAAGAAGGGTCTTTGAACAGAATCAATCTATGGGCTTGAGCCTATCGTACGTTCATCTGTTACAGCGTTTGGATCACTACAACTAGATCTAGCAGCTTTTTGTGCTTTCTCAACCCAAGCTTCAAGTTGTTCAGAGTCCCCCGAAAACTTGGGGAAATCTGGCCGTCGGCTAATGTTATCATGTGTCACCACCGGAGACAGAGTGTTAGTGCTCGGTGGATTGGCCATGTTGTTCGAAATGATCACTCGAGATCTAAGGTTCTAACGATTACTCATGAAATTTCTACACCACCAAGTGTAGTGCAGGAAAGGTCCTAAGTTTATCAAGGACTTACACTTGTGAATTTATATAAGTTATAACTTTACCACACTCAAGGAAGACTTGTGAACAATACGTGAGTAAATGTGAGTCGTGATACTGACGTAAAAGGACAGCTGGCACGTAATCTACCGTCTATCCACCAAGGGCCTTCAACAGTTAGGTTGAGCTGCTCAGGTATGAAGTGTCTGCCATATCGCGTACAAGTGCCGTCGTCGACCTCCTTGAAGTCCCCACCGGTCACGTGACGTCGTGCAGTGGACCAATGTCCAGCGGTGAAACCCGTGTCGTCATATGACGTCACAGCGTACGTACACCAGTCCTCAGGGAGGAGCCAGGGGCCGTGCGTTCAAACAGCCACACAAGGGTGTCGCAACCACCTCGTGGATGGCTGAACGGATGTTAATGGATAAGTTGATATCCACCAGTGCTGAGCGGATGGATCGGCGGATTGCAGGAAGTCAACCGTAAGGTCGGAGGGAATGTTATGAAAATAAGCGCGGGCGGGCGGGGTGCTTCGCTGAGTAAGCGACCCCGACTGCGTTATGCTGGGAGCTTGTTGGTCGCCCAAACACAGTCGTTAAGTTGATAGCTGCTTCCGTCGACTGCCGGCTATTCATGAGTGAATGATGAATAAGTGAATAACGTTACTGCGCTACTTGGATCCCCAATGTATATTTTCATTATTATTCACTGTCTTTGGCTGGCTTCTCCACAGAGGTCTACTTGAGTGTTGGGTGATTTGAATGCGAAGGTGAGTGATGTGGCAGTTGAGGGTACAATTGCTTTACATGGGGTATTCAGTGTTGTGAATGGAAATGGTGAAGAGCTTGTTGATTTGTGTGCTGAAAAAAGACTAGTGATTGGGAATGCCGGGTTTAAAAAGAGAGATATACATAAGTATACGTATGTGGGTAGGAGAGATGGTTAAAGGGCATTATTGGATTACGTGTTAATTGATAGGCGCGTGAAAGAGAGATTTTTGGATGTTAATGTGTTCAGAGGGGCAGCTGGAGAGATGTCTGATCACAATCTTGAGGAGGCGAAGTTGAAGATTAGTAAATGTTTTCAAAAACGAAGAGAGAATGTTGGGGGTAAGAGAGTGGTGAAAGTAAATGAGCTTGTAAAGGAGACTTGTGTGAGGAAGTACCACGAGAGATTGAATGTAGAATGGCAAAAGGTGCGAGCGAATGAATTGAGGAGAGTAATTGAGGAATGGAATGTATTCATGGAAGCAGTGATGCCATGAGTAAGAAAATCATGAGGTATAAGAAAGGTGGGGGTTGGGCAGATTAGAAAGGGTAATGAGTGGTGGGATGAAGAAGTAAATTTGTCAGTGAAGGAGAAAAGAGATGCGTTTGGACGATACTTACAAGGAAGGGGTGCAAATGACTGGGAGATGTATAAGAGAAAGCGGCAAGAGGTCAAGAGGAAGGTACAATGGTTGAAAAAGAGGACAATTGAGAGTTGGGATGGGAGAGTATCATTGAATTTAGGGAGAATAAAAAGATGTTTTGGAAACAGGTAAATAGCGTTCATAAGACAAAAGAATAAATGGGAGAATCGATGGAGGAGGCAAGTGGGAAGCAATAATAGGTAGTGATGAAGTGAGAAGGATATGCAGTGACCATTTTGAAGGTCTCTTGAATGTGTATGATGATAGAGTGGCAGATACTGGGTGTTTTGGTAGGGGTGGTGTGCGAAGTAAGAGTGTCAAGGAGAATGGTTTGGTTAAGAGAGAAGAGGTAGTGAATGCTCTGCAAAAGATGAAATCCGGCAAGGCGGCGGGTTTGGATGGTCTTGCAGTGGAATTTATTAAGAAAGGGGGTGACTATGTTGTTGATTGGTTGGGAAGAATATTCAATGTATGTATGGATCATGGTGAAGTGCCTGAGGATTGGCGGAATGCATGTATAGTGCCATTGTACAAAGGCAAAGGGGATAAAGGTGTGTGCTCAAACTGCAGAGGCATTACTTTGTTGAAATTCCTGGGAATCTGTATAGGAGGGTATTGACTGAGAGGGTAAAGGCATGTACGGAACATCAGATTGGAGAGGAGCAGTGTGGTTTCCCAAGTGGTAGAGGATGTGTGGATCAGGTGTTTGCTTTGAAGAATGTGTGAGAAATACTTAGAAAAGCAGATGGATTTGTATGCAGCATTTATGGATCTGGAGAAGGCATAAGATAGGGTTGATAGAGATGCTTTGTAGAAGGTCTTAAGAGTATATGGTGTGGGAGGTACGCTGCTAGAAGCTGTGAAAAGTTTTTAGCAAGGATGTGTACGTGTAGGAAGAGAGAGAGTGGTTCCTAGTGAAGGTCGGTCTGCAACAGGAGCGTGTGATGTCTCCATGGTTGCTTTGATTTGTTCATCGATGGGATGGTGAGATAGGTAGATGCAAGGGTTTTGGAGAGAGGGACGAGTATGCAGTCTGTTGGGGATGAGAGGGCCTGAGGAGAGAGTCAGTTGTTGTTCGCCGATGATGCAGTTCTAGTGGCTGATTCGAGTGAGAAAATGAAGAAGTTGGTGACTGAGTTTGGAAAAGTGTGTGAAAGGAGAGAGTTGAGAGTAAATGAGAATAAGAACAAGGTTATTAGGTTCAGTAGGGTTGAGGGACAAGTTTATGGGGATGTAAGTTTAGATGGAGAAGAACTGGAGGAGGTGAAGTGTTTTAGATATCTGGGAGTGGACTTAACAGCGAGTGGAACTATAAAAGCGGAAGTGAGTCACAGGTTGGGGGAGAGAGCGAAGGTTTTGGGAGCGATGGAGAATGTATGGAAGGAGAGAACGTTATCTCGGAGAGCAAAAATGGGTATGTTTGAAGGAATAGTAGTTCCAACAATGTTATATGGTTGCAAGTATGATATGTACGTGTATATATGTGTATTTCTGTGTACGTGTATGTTTATGTATGTATATGTGTATTTGTTGATATGTACATGTCTATGTGTGTATATATGCGTGTATGGGCGTTTATGTATACACATATTTGTATATGAGTGGATGGGCCCTTCTTCGTCTGTTTCCTGGCGTTAACTCGCTGAAGCGGGTACGCGGGTACCGGCGACCAAGTATAATATCATGATTTAAAAGTAGTTGTCTGTATCATCATTACTCATGAGAAAAGTGATTTTTGCTTGAAATGGCTATCAGCTTAGAGAATCGCCGAATTCATCGGTATTAGAAGCAACAATGGTTGTAGGAACAGGAACGTATTACCAGCAGTAAGGTTGTATAACGGGCGCGTCAGATCTTGACTATCGGGATGTAGCGTTTCTAACATTAGTATCAACAGAGAGCTTATAAACAGACTCCGTATTACCGGTACAGCTTTGTTCAATGAAAAGCGATCACTTTGAGAATGTTAAGTGAGGTCTTATATTCGTCCTTGTTGGGATTGTATTTCCTTTCATATCTGACTATTGTTTTATCAATAGCCCCTGCAGTGATCACCTCAAAGAATGTTTGGATTTGTCTTGGGTTGAGATTACCGTTACTTTCCTGTTTACCTGTTGTTTTATGAAATGAAACCTGCGCCAATTACCTTAAAAAAAATGTTTGGGCAGACTCTTATCTAGGATTTAGTCCTGGGTGAAGGAGGCGAATTATTCAACCATCCAGATAATGCCGAAAAATTCAAAACAATAGCCTTATGTAATAACACATTGTGTATTAGTGTGGTGGATTGTTTACCTTGTCTTAGGTCCAGCGATGTAAGCGCAACGTTACTCACCAAAGCGTAGCACCGTCCACACGTTAGACCCACCACTGCCCACCACATCGCTCTTCCAGAGTCTACGTATACGGTTCTGAAAACAAATACTTGACATAGATTGTGGACGTTATAGCAAAGGATATAAGAGCTGAATAGAAAGAAATAAGACAGTAAGGATGGAATTATCTTCAGAAGGTTTTTCTTATTGATTTTCCCCTTAATCGCTATCATCATCAACCATAGCGACTTTAATTTCTTAGGGGTGATGGTAGAGCCAAGTGACAGCTCAAAGCACAAAGTCGGGAGGCTAAACAAAAACCCATTCTCTGATTATCCTTCCTGAGGATCTCCGTGCACCAGCGACCTTCCTCTGCACTCAACGCATCGAAAAACGAAGTGCGTCCTTGGATGTCTGCTCCCCAGTTGAGCCTCGGATGCGTTTCGTTCAGAGGCAGAACAAGAGAAAAGTAAATATAAAACTTACCTCATGACCAAGGGCTTGAGCTGAGGCGGAACGAACCGTAACGCCGTTACGGTCATTACAATATCTATATGTATGATATATGTCGCTCCGGATGTTCTGCTGGCTAGGAACATGACTTTCCGACTGAAAATAATTATTGTAAATCTTGATTCTAAGACTCTATGCGATTTTGCTTGTTGGAATATCGAGTGCTGAACGTTCTTTGTGTCTCATGAAGCTTTCAGCTAAAACTCATCTCTGGTGTCCAAAATGTCAAATGAGATAACCTCTGACTTTACTATGCATTGCACAATGGAGAAAATTCCTTTAGCAGAAAATCATTAATTCATTTGTCTGTAAAACTGCGGAAGGAGCTTGGAGGAGTTCATGTGTGATATATTTCTTTATATCGATTCGTTGCTGAGCAATTGTTCTCAGACAAGTACTAATGACCGTTTTAGAATACCCATTGATATAATCTTAACCTGCTGTTTAAAAGCTGAATTGTTGGTACTCGAAAACAAGAAGTCAAAAAGATGTGACTCCGAGAAGTTACTTTCTTAATGTTTCGTGTGTTGCATCTTTCTCATTTTTAGGAAATTTGAGAAACTATCTTCTTTTTTCTCTGAAAGGACATATTATCTCGGAAATTAGGTATAATCCACAAGCAACTGTAAAGGTGAAAGAAAAATCAGTTGCCCTCATGCGGGTTAATTTCTTTTCTGTCGAATATTCATAATCTAAAAACTGATTATGAAAACTGAAATTTTAAAGTTGATCAGTACGTACAGGCGAGTTCCTTACGAAAATTGTATCGGATAGAGTGAACGCAAACAGAAAAAAAAAAAAAAATCAATACAGGCGGTGATTCATAGGTCGCTGGCCGTTAAACCCAACAAACCAACCAAACCAGGAGGTGTGATGAGGCTTTGTTCTCAACAGAACAATTCATTCCTTTCGTGGCCACGATTGTGTGCCGACATGGGGTCTCTCTAGCTGCATTTCATAGACTCCTAAAGATTACCGGCAGTATATACTACTTCATATACTACGCTGATGATAATGAGGCAACAGCACATGTGGAGATGTGTGTGTGTGTGTGTGTGTGTCTGTGTTATTATTGTTGAACCATGTCATACGGGACACCGAGAAACCCGATAGCCACCAAATTAGCAGAGTTTATTTACCCTTAGTGTGAGCTAGGCCAGCGGTCGGCCGCGGCACCTGTGCTATTGGAGTGAGTTTCCCACACATTAGTAAACAAGACGCGTGCGACTCAAAGCAAAATGCATAGGACCAAGAGGATGCATGACGATGGACGGACCTCCATGCCTTCAGAGGAAGAGGTGGAGACAGCAACTGCTTGTAAGGTGGCTAAGTTTAAGCTCCCAGGTAAACTGAACAAGGACACATCAATGAAACTATTGAGATTCCTCAGAATCATTAAGCGGAAAATCTCTCGATACATTATAACCTCAAGGGACAGCCGGTTCTCAGTGCACACGACCAGAAAGCCCAAGATGTCTTAGAGAAGGAGCATCAGTTGACAGGAAAGACAAATTATCCCTGGAAAAGTAAACAGCGATGAGAAGGTGACCCGAGACGATTCTCCACTGATACGGTGTGGATCATTCCATCTGTGATAGAGAAGTTGCCGCAGGTACAGCTAGCAGAACAAAGGAATTGTGGGTAAGGACGTCAAGGTAAGCAGTGAGGTCATTCTTCGCTGGCTGGGAGAGGTGCCAGAGACACTAAAGGTTGGACACGGGGGATATTTCAAACACTGAGTGTACGTTAAAGAGCTGATAAGGTGTTACATGTGTCACAGGTATGGGCATGTGAGAGCCATCTGTACATACAGGAAGAGGTGCGGAGTTCGCTCCAAGCAAAACCCGACGGGGTACTGCACTTAGAATCTGTGTGTACCTCTCGCTCGGGGATCATTATGCTTGGAATCGAATCTGTCCACTGACGCCAAAGGCGAAGCTCGGTCGAGAGCGAGAGTGTATGAGTCAGCCGTTCATCCTTGCTACACAGCCTCGAACTTCAGCCTGGGTTCAGGCAAGCCATCAGCTGTATGTGAACCCTCGAAGTACGATGGAATCCCCACCTCTCCTGACAAGTGAAAGAGATACAAATTAACCTCCCTACCTGTGGACTGAGGCTTCACAACCTAATGTCTAAACTTTTCTATATTCCGCTAGAATGAGTATAGCAAACTTCCGTGAGGGCCACTGAGAACCAATCACAGACTGCGCAAGAATTCGATCATTGGTTATCAAAGGGATTAATAAACAGTATAGTAAATTACTTAAAAGCAAAACTCTCGAAATATACCTTCCAGCAGCTAGGCGGCACTGACTTCGATAGCTCGCAACAAGTCACACTCAAGTCAAAATCCTACGAGAGAAAAATGTACATCACTAACAAATGCAGGAAACGTAGATAGGAAGTAATCACCTAAGGAGCCACCTGACATGCGACCAGAAATCATCCCAGACAAACGCTAGCAGTGCAGCAGAGTGTCATAAAGTCAGGAACACCATACAGTTCACAGTTACATCTATACGAAAGCTCAAGTTCACACAGGCTCTGGCAGCACCATCTACCAACACTGTCACTGGACCAGACTCAAATCAGCAGATTACAACAGTGTAAAATAATCACTCCACATCACCGATTCAGCAACTTTTTCACTTCAGGTGCGACTGAATTCGGAACGGGCATCACAGGCGTCTGTGGTAATGTCACAAGCGATAATGGATCAGACAGAGTGATTAAGTTCACGGAGATGAAAGAGTTGCAGGATCACTCCTCATGACGGTCCACTGAAATGATGGACGACGACAGAGTGAAAGAGTTACAGGAGACGACACACGACCTTGAATGGAACTCTCAATGTTACTTACGATCGACGACGGAGTGAACATGATGACTGAGCTGACGGATCTACAACATCCGACACACGACCCAGGGCACTTCACAAGATTGTAGTGACTGAGGACGGCACACATGTAGTACCCATGTGGCACTACTGCCGACGTGACAGCCTAAAGCTCTACAACCACAAAAGCTTTCGACTACACAGAGAGTACCAGGCAAGTTAGGTGGTATGACATCTATATCAAGTCTCTTATAGTGCATGATCCTACACACTGTGGTCATAATATGAATGTTCAAGTCGTGAAACTTTAGTCATAGAATGAATCAGCCCACGTACATAACATCTATAGACTCAGTGGGGCAGTCTATGGCCCCTCGTCCAGGTGCTAAGAAGCTCCGGGTTTTTGCCTGACTCTACTGCCAATGAGAGGGAGGGCTTTGACAGTAGTAATAGTACCGGCCCCTTTCGTGACCTTTCCCTCTCTGTGAGACCTTCCTCTTTTTCTATTCACTATACCAACATTCGTGGTCTCTCTAGTATCTTCACAATTGAACACCATCTGTCTAGAACCTCTTCTAATATCTTACTCTTCTCGGAGACACAATTGTCTAATGATGTTCTCAGTAGACCATTTTTCATATCCAACTATAACCTCCACTCACGGTACAAAGGTGGTGCTTGTACTTATTGCCACATCATCACACCTGTTACACGCCTCAGGGACATTCAGTCTCCAAACTGATGTTATGTGGCTCAAGATCAGTCTCCCATCTGCCACATTTTCCCTTTGTTTTGCCTGTTTCTCTCCCAATTCCATAAATGTTATACCTTTCCTCTCTATCTAAACACCTGCCATGAGACTGTGACATCCTCTCACCCGCAGGCCGAGATCCTCTACCTCTGGGATTTCAACATTTACCATAGGGTATGGTTGAATTCCCCCAAACGGAAAATGGAGGGATAGAAGCCCTCACGTTCTCCATTCTCAATGATAGAGTAAACTATCTCCCACCCTACCCATATTCCTGACCGCTGTGACCACTCTCATAACATTCTGGATTTGTTTTTCACCTCTAGTCAGTCCTGCTGTAAGTACACAATCTCGGCCCCAGTTGGTTCACCCATATAAATCTATCTATTCTAACCACCTCCCCCTCCTCCAGCAGCTCACGTAACTTCTTTTCTGACCTTCCTTGGGTAAATTACTGTCCCTTATGTGGTGATGCTTCTGTCACCGCCACACGCATAGCAGAAGTTATTCTTACGGGAATGGAAGCATTTATCCCCTCTTCCTTCGAGAATACCTCTTCATCCACTCCATGGTTCAAACGTTCCTGTCCTGAGGCCATTCAGGTAAGGGATCACGAACTCTGCTTCCTCTGGCTCCCATTCAGTTTTTATCACTGCCCGTGATCCCTGCAAACACGTTATCTGTGAGGCGAAGTGTTCCTCTATTCAAAGGAAGTGCGATAAGATTTCCTCGTCAGCCACTGATAGGTTTTTCTGGTCTTTAGCCAAGGACATCTCTAACAACTTCTGTCGCTCTACATTTACTTCACTTTTCCGTTCTGACTCTCTTTGGTTCCCGTTTCTTCCTCTAACTCCACCTTGGATGACTCAAACATTCCTTCACTCCCTGATGCTCCTTTTATTAATCCTTTGCCACTTCCCGTAACCTCTTTTCGGACTGTCCGAGAAGCGCTTCTTTCTCTGGACACAAGCAAGACTTATGGCCCTGATGGCATCCATCCTCGTGCACTGAAAGAGTGTGCTTCTGAACTTGCACCTGTGCTTGCTTGTCTGTTCCGTTTCTGTTTAAAAACCAAAACGTTCCCTTTTCCTTGGATGCATGCATTGATACATCTCCCTAAGATGGGTGACCGTTCTGACTCCTCTAACTATCGTCCTATTGCTCTGACATCTACCATTTCCAAAGTCTTTGAATCCCTCCTCAACTCCCATAACTTCAGACATCGCGATTACCAGTATGGCTTCCGTAAGGCAAGATTCACCGATGATATTTTTTCCTATTATACTAATGCCTGGTCATCATTCCTGAAAGATTTGGGGAGACATGTGTATTTGCCCTTGAGATATCTAAAGCTTTTGATAGGGTGTGGCATCGGGGTCTCATCTCTAAGATCCCTCTTTTGACTTCCTTCCCTCACTTTGCCCCTTCATATCTAGCTTCCTCTTTGGCCAATCAGTCTTTGTGGCTGTTGATGGATCAGCCTCCCCATCCTCCCTTTTCTCCATCGGTGTCCCTCAAGGTTCTGTCCTGTCCCCTACACTTTTTCTCCTCTATTTTCAACGATTTTTTCTATTCCACAAATAATCAGATACATTCATATGTTGGCGACTCAACACTGCATTCATCCATAACCTTCAATTCTGCTCCTTCTTCTCTCACTCGATATGCATCTCGTCTTGACAAAACTTCTTAAATAAACTCAGACTTGGGATATCTCAGTTGGGTAGACGAAATCTGGTTAAGTCTAATGCCTCGAAGACCTAGTTTCTACCCATCTCTCCAAAGAAAACTCCTCACAACACTTCCTTGCTTTGACGGTTCAGTAATCCCACCTCTTGACTGAACATACTCGGTATTACTGTAACACCCACCCTCTCTTGGAAACCCTACATTACAGGAATAGCTGAGTCTGCCTCTAAAATACTGGGTGTTCTGTTTAGATGTCGAAATTTCTTATCCTCTGAACAGTTGCTCCGTTTATACATAGGACTGATTCGTCTATGTATGGAGTATTGTTCTCACATCTGGGGTGGTTCTAGCTCTGCATTCTTATTTGACAGAGATAAGTCGAAAGCGGCCGAACTTGTACACATAAACGCCGCAACGTTGGTTCACTTTCCATTTTCTATAGGCATTACTTTGGCTTCTGCTCCCAAGAGCAGGCTGCTTGTGTGCCCACGCCACTAGCTAGACCACGCAATACTCACCAAGTTGCTGCGTCACATGATTACTGTGTGGCCATTGCCAACTCAGGAATGGGCCGTTTTGACAACTGCTTCTTTCCCTATACGTCGACGCTTTGAAACTCTCTACCTTCTTATGTCTTTCCCAATAACTATGACCTGGCACATTTCAAAAGACAGGTTTTACAGTTTCTCCAAATTCTTAAATACTCTCCTCTGTCTTTTCTTTTTCCGTTTCATGATTTCTCTCTATATTTCAATCAAGGCCCGGTCTTCATGTGGACTTTCGTCCGTGACTGGAGCCTTCACCATAAACAAAGATGAACAATTGGCTCCAGTCATTATTATTGGTGGGGACCTTCATGCTAATAGTCTGGTTTTCAATTCCAGGACGACCACCTACAACCCTGCAGGAACATATACCTTCTGTGCTTTGCATGAGATCTCTGACATCTGCTTGGTCAGTCCAGACGCCCGGACACATAGCAGTGTATTTCCTGTGTGTCGTAGAAGGCGACTAAAAGGGGAGGGAGCAGGAGGCTGGAAATCCTCCCCTCTCGTTTTTTATTTTCCAAAAGAGGAACAGAGAAGGGGGCTAAGTGAGGATATTCCCTCAAAGGCTCAGTCCTCTGTTCTCAGCGCTTCCTCGCTAATGCGGAAAATGGCGAATAATATGAAAGTATGAAAAAAGAACTTTGGTGAAAGATAAGACTAACCTAACAAATGATAGTCGTGCCAAACGGACGGCTAGAGAGAGATGTGCATTCGCTAATGTTCTTCTCAGGTCTAAGAAGAATAAATGGTGATGCGAAGTGGTAGCCTCTCCGAAGAAAGCTTGAAGCCTGGACTCTGAACTATGTTCTCTTGAATGATTTACGGCGATTAGAGGTGGATTTTACCACGGCTTTTACGAAGGCTGTAAATCTGTCTATCCATTCACAAAGGAGGAAGGATTGCTGGTTCTATAACACCTGATGTTAAAAGACTCAATGGTATTCAAAACTCTCCTATTAGAATCTATTAGTAACACCATCTGAGAACTTAAGAACATATTCCAAAAAACAGAATGGGATGGTATGAGTGAAATAAAGCTTTTGTCATCTATCCGAGCTCTGGAAAAAAAAGTCAGAATTTCTTTGGGTGAAAAGAGTGATCCAACGACTCACACGGACCTAGACGGTCGTGTGGCATCTCGAGTGGAAGGACTTACAAGCCAGTGTCCGTAGACAGGAGGAACTACTGCCCAGGAGGAACTATCCCACACAGACAACGAGAGGTGTGCCAGGCTACCACTGTCTCGGACGGTACGGATCACCCCTTTTAACCTTGGCTGACCTTACCGCTGAGAGGAAGACACTGCCCAGGTCAGGATATGTTCACACATTCCATGATTAGGGAGCTCAGCTGCTGTGAAGGGAACAGCTTGTACGAAACCTTATCAACAGATCTTACACTACAGGCCGACTACCCGATTTGGGGAAGTGTGATGATATAGTAGCTGTTCCTAAACCAGGCGAGGTGGATAAGTTTAGCCTCACATGTGTCCTGTACCGTTAAGACGGCGGAGCGCAAGTTAGTTGCCTGACTCAGTAAGAGTACTTTACCGGGTGATACCAGACCCCTCAGTATGTGGACGACTTAGCACGTATTAGATGCGGACTTTCTCTCCTGACCAGTGGACACTGTCTGCCTTTAAGACAATTGAGAAAAGGTATCTTGATCTGCGAGTACAAACTGTTGTAAAGCCGAGGGCGACTAGTCTGCTTTGATTCAAAAGGATTCAGTAACACATATTTGGGTGCAAAATATAAATCTTGTCTGTGTTCCATGTCATAGATATGTAGTGGTTTGGACTGACAAAAAATGAAAAATTCTGTTGAGCCCATAAAGTAGGTAAAGGAAAGAACAGCAAACAGGTAGAATTTGATGACAGTTACGTGGAGTAGCATGACTGGGGTCCAACCACCAGGACCTGGGACATGCAACTCACGCTGGGAGGTGTGACTGTAACATGACTGGGGCCAACCATCGGGTTCTCAGGACATACAACACTCATACTATGACGTCTGCTGGTGACTCTTCCGACCCACCACATATGACGTTATCAAAGTACGCAGGAAAAGCTCTTGAGAACATACAAAATAGGGTAATGGAAAGTATTACAGGAGCTCCATGATAGTCTGAAAAAAGAAAATCTATGCATAAAACACACCTCCAACCCTTAGTGTCACTTTCCCCCTGGCCGTTAAGATACTCAAGAGAGTTAATTAACGCGGCTTTCAGAGGATAGTGGAGTCAGTCCTCGCCCCATGGGCACAGCTGCAACACAGTGAGACCTGGATGACAGCAGGATACAGCAATCTCAGGTCCCTGAAAGTTTACACACTTCCAAGATTCACCTCTGATCCCTTCCTGTTGCCAACCTACCGCTATTCCAGCCAGCCACCAGCACATCTCTTCAGAAACCATAACAATTAAAGTCACAAGCCCCTGTCAGCTATTCACCATAACGTTCCTCTATACTCTGTGATTTCTTATACTGATGGTCCTGTGGGCCAACAACGCCTGCTGCTGAATCTATTCACTAATCTCTTACTTCCAAAGTTTGTAGAGTAACTGCCAATACCTCCGCACTACAGACCGAACTAATTACCATTGTGATGTCTCTTGTACTACATCCTACAGCTCGTAATTATGACGTAGTGATATACTCTGATTCGAATGCTGCTATTGAAACTTTGAAGCACATCGATCCGACAAACAATGTTAATTTGATTATGAAATAGCATTATCACTCCGTAATCTACGGTTACAAACAGGGTAGATGTTTCATCCTCAGTCGGGCTCCTAGTCATGTAGGGCTTCACGGGCAGGACGTTGTTGATAGCTGAGCAGAATGAGGAACACGTGGGTCGCAGAACGAACCCCAAAGAGAGTGAACCAAATGGAACGAAGCAACGGATGATCCAAGAACGAATCCTAGCGAGTGTGAACCAAATGAAACGAAGCGGTAACATATGGTCCACGAACAAATCCCAGCGAGTGTGAACCAAATGTGACGAAGCAACAGATGGTCCAAGAACGATTCCTACCGAGTATGAACCTAATGGGACGAGGCAAAAAATGGTCCAAGAACGAATCCCAGCAAGTACGAATCAAATGAGACGAAGCAACAGATGGTCCAACAACGAATCCTAGCGAGTGTGAGCTAAATGGGACGAAGCATCAGATGGCCGAAGCCGAAGAACGAATCCTAGTAAGTGTGAACCAAATGGAACGCATGCTGAAGAGGAGCTACGGGCGTCGTCAGCTTCAACACCATATAATCCTCTGCAAGTTTCTCCTTCGGTCGTCTAATATAAGGCCGTACATAACGTATACTAGCCTTCTGGGACACCACTGAATGTGGTCGTAGAATTATCCTCAACACCTGAAAGATGATGCACATCTGTCGCCTTGTGGATGTGGTGGGAGCTTGATGTTGACGACCTTAACGACCCTGGCAGTTGACAAGCCTAACGTTCAAACAAAATCCAGTGTTTGGTGACAGGACCACCAAGGGGTGAGAAGCGTCTCGCAGACCGTCTTCACCTGGGCTACCCTTACATCGTCTTCACCTGGACTACCCCTACATCATCTTCACCTGGGCTACCCCTACATCGTCTTCACCTGGGCTACCCCTACATCGTCTTCACCTAGGTTACCCCCTATGCTTTGAAGCTTGAGCTGAAAAAGTTAACTGGATTGTAAGAAATACAAAAACTGCGTACATATGAACGGGCATCTATTATTAGAGCCTGGATGTTAAGACATTTTTCATCTTTTAAAAAGGCAGGCAAATAAGCAAGACAAACCGCCGAATTAGGTCAATTTAATAATTTTTTTACAGTTAAACGAATTACTTTGTTTTCATAAATCTTTTGACAACCTTCAGATGCTACGACTTCTCTTTATAGATCCTTATTTAGATTTTGATTTTTCTTTTTTATCATTATGTTTATGTTAACGTACTGTAACGTATGATTGCCACTCTTTACGACCGTAAAGCGAAATGGTAAGTTACTATCATAAAAGCTGCCAAATGGTTGTCGTAGAGACTTTTAGTTATTTTCACCAGGTGTATATATATATGTCAATCCATCGACAGCACGTCATCCCCGGTATACCACATCGATCCAATTCACTATATTCCTTACACGCCTTTCACCCTCCTGCATGTTCAGGCCCCGATTTCTCAACGTCTTTTTCACTCCATCCTTCCACCTCCAATTTCGTCTCCTACTTCTCCTCGTTCCCTCCACCTCTGACACATATATCCTCTTTGTCAATCTTTCCTCACTCATTCTCTCCATGTGACCAAACCATTTCAATACACCCTCTTCTGCTCTCTCAACCACACTCTTTTCATTACCACACATCTCTCTTACCCTTTCATTACTTAATCAAACCACTTCACACCACATATTGTCCTCAAACATCTCATTTCCAACACATTCACCCTCCGCAAAACCCTATCTAACGCCCATGCCTCACAACCATATAACATTGTTGGAACCACTATTCCTTCCATCCGCTGCCAAATCCACTCCCAGATATCTAAAACACTTCACTTCCTCTAGTTTTTCTCCAGTCAAACTTACCTCCCAATTAACTTGTCCCTCAACCCTACTGAATCTAATAACCTTGTTCTTATTCACATTTACTCTCAGCTTTCTTCTTTCACACACTTTACCAAACTCAGTCACCAACTTTTGCAGTTGCTCACCCGAATCAGCCACCAGCGCAGTATCATCAGCGAACAACAACTGACTCGCTTCCAAAGCCCTCTCCTCCACGTGGAACAGACGGCATACTTGCCCCTCTCTCCAGAACTCTTGCATTCACCTCCCTAACAACCCCATCCATAAACAAATCAAACAGCCATGGAGATATCACACACCCCTGCCGCAAACCGACATTCACTGGGAATCAATCACTTCCCTCTCTTCCTATTCGTACACATGCCTTACATCGTCGATAAAAACTTTTCACTGCTTCTAGCAACTTACCTCCCACACCATATACTCTTGGTACCTTCCACAGAGCATCTCAATAAACTCCATGATATGCCTTCTCCAGATCCATAAATGCTACATACAAATCCATCTGCTTTTCTAAGTATTTCTCACATACATTCTTCAAAGCAAACACCTGATCCACACATCGTCTGCCACATCTGAAACTACGATATATATATATATATATATATATATATATATATATATATATATATATATATATATATATATATATATATATCGTAAGAATATAAATACGTATATGGTTTTTAAGAGCTGTCATTGTGTTCTACACATTGGATACATTGCTAGTAACTAATGTTGTTTGTTTTAGGGCTACCCTCCACTGTTGCCTGACTCCGGGTGATTGTAGGGTGAAATTAAGTGATACTCACTGCATAAGGTGCTGGAATAAATATTGGTATTTATAAGTGCTTCGTTATTATCAGGAGTTTGCACTAACTGATAACCCCCAGCCTCCTTACACAGAGGTCATGAAGACATTGAATAAATACAATCAGCAGCTGCCTCTGTTGAGGAAGGCTCAGGCTCAGAAGTGTCACACTAAGTTTCACACACTTTATGTAAGGCCTCTCTTGCTCTTAATTTCTTTATGCTGACCAGACTAATTTTCTGTGGTCTACACATATTGGCAAAATGATTACTAAGGCCACATGATACACACTTTATACCATAAGCAGGACATTCCTCTATATCAAGACATGCTTATACCTACAGGACTTACAGTCTGCCTTCACTTTGTAGTTCTTCTCCTTATAACCTCGGTTTTCTTTGGTTACCTCATTCTGTTTTAAGCTGCTGCATACTCAGCAGCTTTGGAAATGGCAATACATTACTCCAGTGAGAGGTCCCTCACTGTGAGCAGCTCTGTTTGCAAACTTGGGTCTCTAACACCCATGACAATACGATCTCTGACTATTGATGGTAGGCAGTTATCACAGTAAGCACATGTCTTTACAAGAGATCTAAGATTAGAGGAGAACTGCTCACAAATTTCTCTATCATGCTATTAAAAACAAACCTTTCATACGTTACATTTAATGTTCCTATGGCGTACCCCTCCAATTTTTTCTATGATCTTAACCGTTCTCTCAGATTCCTCTGCTGTACACACAAAACTATTGTATACTTTAAGAACGTCATCATCCAATACATGTTTAAACAAAGTTACCTGTATCACCTTTTCATGCTTGTCCAACAGAGAAAGATAAGCATAGTCCTTCCACTTCTGCTTGAAGATGTAGTTCGCGACTACGTTGGGACCAAGTGACAGGGGTTGTGGTGGTTTAATTCAAATTATAGGGTTGGGCGTCATTATGGCTACGGGTAAGTACTAAGCTTCAGGTTCCAGCGCAGGCGAAACTTGTCAGTCGTCTTCACCAAGGGTAGGTGAAGACAGCAGTCACAGCAGGTAGGCAGACACAGCTAACGCCGTCGATACACATCTTCCATGCAGCTGCTGGCGGTCCTCTCTTACCAGAAAGCAATAGCAGTGATGTTTTCGTGTCACTTCTTATTCAGCCTGTCTCTTCTCCGTCATGTATTTCACCTTCTGCCACCATGTTTCGTGTCGAGCATATCAGGCAATGGGAATAGTTAGGTGATAAAGATACATAGAAAGAGGAATTATGCTTATTTTGCCGCCATCTCGCTCCAACAGCTTACAAATGAAAGAACACTTGGATGCGCAGTGCGCTTCTGTTTAAACAAATCACATAACAATATGGCAGAACCATTTGACAAGACTGACTTTCATATGTAGTGGACGATGGTATGGCCTTCAGCGTGACTGTACGCCTTTGGGTACGATGGCCTGGGCTTTCAGACCTTTAATGGTCAGCTCAAAGGTGACAGCTTCGATACTCAAGGGGTTTTCATTAAAAGTGCAATACCTGGAAATCTTAGCTCCACTCTGGATTCCAATGAGTTGCATTTTAAAAGGTATCATTAAACTTAAGAAATTTTTACACTTAAGCAATAGCCTAACATTGAATTATTTGCTAGATATATGTAAATAAGATCCATTCTTGTTGATGTCGTAGGGGTTTGTCATTTTTAGGTATTATCAGCGATAGAAGAAAAGGAAAACATCTTTTTAGTGTGATAAATTTAATAGAAGAGATGGAAAACATCTTTTTAGTGTGATAGATTTAACTAATGTCAAGAAAGAAAATCCCAACGCTAGTACGAGGAGGGAGGCATGGAAACTTTAGCACAAAGGATAAATTTTCTCAAAACTTGGTATACGGTATGGGAATGATAAAAAACTGAACAATTGAAATTATTGAAGCGCGTGAAGATATATATTAATAAAAATAGATTTCTCTCACAACTTAAGAATTATGGTAATCGATTCTTTTAAAGTACTTATGCTTATGATTAGACTGTTAAGATTAGGTTAAAGCTGTGTTGACCTACTACGCTAAAACCGAAAATGAAGTTTCTCAGGGAAATGTATAGAAAAATAGAATGACAGAACTAAATATTTGAACACGCTGTAGAAAATGTTTCAGTAACTAGAATGATGAGGAAAAAGCTAATGTAAAATAAGACTTGAATAAGAAATGAGTTGGAATGATGACGTGTATGTTCCGTAATGATAGAATTCAACAGTGCTTAACAGCAACTGATATTGTGACAACTGTATACAAGTGAGTGATGAATTATGTTTCAGTTATTAGCAACTAGCAGAACAAGTCGCAAAAACACAGTCCTTATTTACTGCATATTATTGCCAAACTTTGATATCTGTTGCCTTTGCATTAACATGTTTATTCTTATATCCTTTATAAAAAGTATAGCGAAATCACTTAGTGGTCCTAACCACGACGAACAGGTGTTACGAATGCCCTAATATTTGTGACCCTTCACTTTCGTTTTAGTTTTTCATTCTGAAACAACTATTGAATGCTATAAACAAGTAGTGTTTGAATTGATAACATTTGATACTTTGAAGGGAAGAGCGGATTGATAGAAACAGGAATCCGATGTTGTTCATGTTTTATATCTTTTCAACGATAGATAGGAGACTTCGTTATTAGTTACAGTAAAGCACTTTAGTATTTGAACGTTATATCAATTACACACATCATTTTATTTTTAGTTCTATGGCTGATTAATATCATTAATTCAAATTAAGCGCGCTGAGAGGGTAGTTATCGTGTTCGGCAATAGATGTCGCCAGATTGTTTACAAACAAATGAAGGCATAAAGTATATTGTTGTGAGGACTGTGGTGCTTATTTATCGGTCTTATTTTGCTACTCGATGAGCTTATTTCTTGATAAAACTCTGGTGTTAATTGTTCTTGTTTCCCCAAGGTCTTAAGGGGAGAATATTATGATATATGAACGAGAGAATACGAATTTGCCTGATTTTTGGAGGACCAGCTAAGTTGCTGCTAGGAAAGCCAAGCCCCCTTAACGGTGGTATTGGCGTCTCTCGGGAGGTAATATTCTTATGATATTTACTCGTACACCACTCGCTAGTTCCGTAGTACTATAAAAATACAGCATTTTTGTTTAATAGATGTGCTTGAAATTGAAAGCAATTGGTCTCATTCCTCGTGTATATATATATATATATATATATATATATATATATATATATATATATATATATATATATATATGAATTGTAATACAAGTGTTCATTCAGGCCAGACGTTGAATGAAAGGGTGGAAGGGATGGGAAAAGAAAGGAAAGTAGTTATGTAGTCTAGGGGTATCGCTGTTGATTCGTGGTTTTTGAAGAGACATATGAATGGACATTTTTTGCTTAGTTAATTAGGAGGCTGCTGGTGAGATTGTAAGGGTAAGTCTAAGATACAAAACCTGTTTAACCATGTATTGAAACAATTTCTGGATAATGAGTGACACTGTTTTGCAATGCTAGTGTAGTGTTTAGAGAATCTATTAAGAGTTATTCTGCAGTATTTCCTGATATTCACTGTAAGGTGATACTGATATGGGTTTTGAATATTAGAAAAAATGAGATATGTAGTGTAAGAATACTGATATGTTTGTAAAAAATCAATAATATTAATGGAAGTGTTTCTGATTATTGAAATTTATTTTGTTTGATAATGATTTTGGACTGTACGAGATCCTCCCATGATTGAGTATTGTGCAAACTGCCAATGATATTGCATGCATCTCAGCTAATGATTGCAATTGAGATTTTGATTTGTTGATATTTTATAAAATTTTCTTTTGCTCTTACAGTTTTCATTGACATATTTTTTAAAAAAATTTTATACACTGACAGTTTTCATTGGTTCTGTTGATTTTTACGTACGTTGTAGTACTTTTCTGATGATTATTCTCATAGTCTCCAAACTCTATAGTAGCATTGAAGAAGGAAATCACTCAGTATTCAAAGCTAGTTTCCATTTGTAGCAACACTATTGATTTACCAAGTTCAGTTTTGCTCTGAACTTTACTGCTTTACTTTTCGATAATGAGTGATTTTCTTCACTATTGATATAGTGTTGCAGAGCATGATTAATTGCGTTGTTTTAATTCTTATTATTTGATAAGATGATAGTAGTGAAAGTTATGAATTTCAGAGAAACTATGAAGATGATTAAAGCAGGTTAAACACTTATTATCAACCAAGAGAACTTACGGAAACCTCACTTTACCTCCCAAGCAGCTTAGATTTATGGTATAATTATATCACCATTTGGTTTTCTGTTTGAAACTGTGTGGAATGGCTGCTTGTGACGAGGTTGAGGAATGGCATGAAAAGCTGCATAGTCTTTTGTTTGTGACTGTTAGCATTGAGACTGATGTCAGTATTGGGTATGTCTGGTCACTGTATTTGGTAATATATCAGGAAGGAGAAGCACATGTTCTAGCTTTTGTATCTTCATTCTCCTCATATTTTTTTTTTTCAGTATAGAAATAGGATACTAAAGTGTCATTTTTCATTAGCTCTAATATTTTTTTTATCTTTCAGTAACAGGTCACCTGATAGCAGGGAGGGTTATGGAAGAGGGGAAAATATGGTGTTAAATGATTGATATGAGAAAAATATATGGTAAATTATTCATTGGCAGACACATGTTCTAGGTTTATGATCTCCGTTCTCTTTTGTTGCCTTTGTACAGATGATTCTCATATGAGATTTTTCCATTTTCACCGTTGAAACCTGTATTTTGATATTAGATAATTCTTTATCTTTAGGGCTATGAGGGATTGGAAAAAACATTGAGTTGAATTGTGATAGTAATATATGAGGAAGCTTTTTATATTATATTAATACCAAACAGTAAAATAAGTCAATTTGTGCATTTTGATGCTGCAGAACTGTGTGAGTAGTTTATTCATACATAAACCCAATTGTTTCTGAGGCATGTACCATTGGTTTTTGCTTTTGTACATAGTGGTTGACTTCATTTTTTATTAGTATTGAGAGGAGAAAAGAATTCCTTAACACATAGATGTGATGATATGTCTTTTGAAGGATTTGATATTTGTACCCATAGATTTAGGTGTCTTTTTGATTGATTGTGACTCCAGCACAGTACATATTGCCAGTTTGTTTACATTTTTTAATGGAAAACAAATTCGTGGACAGTTTGGTAATATCATACTTGAGAGCTTGTTCCAAGGAGAACAAAGGAAAAATAATGACAATTTTTTCTATGAAATTAATTTTCATAACTTTATGATTTATAACATACTTTTTCCCATATTTTCTGGCTTCTCATCATGAGTGAAATGTGTTAAGAGTGTAATTATGCTAGTTTTGAATTTTGCAGACTGTTTAACAACTATGAGGCCTTAGTTTTATTTATTTTGCGACTGTTTGATAGACTGTGTTACTAAGTGTTCATGGTTTAATGCCATCATTCATTTAAATTGGGAAACAAGTTTTGTTGTGATAAGGCAAGTGTGGACCAACTGAGAATAAAGTTATTTTGATATGTTATATCTATTAACATAGCTTGTACATCGATTTATGTAGAATCTTAACAAAGTGACAGTTTGAGGTTTGATTTTGATCTTTTGCAGGATGTTACGCTTTGAATATCAGGATGTTTGAAAATGACATTTGGATGCCACAGGCATTCTTCCTTTCTTGGTATTGTAGTTGATAGATTTTGACAAAATTGGTATCAATGGACTCCTTACAATCTGATCTGTTGATATGAGTAATTTTGCTCCATAGATCTGTTGATATGAGTCATTTTGCTCCATAATTTCTTTCCACTTTATGAGAACCTGGAATTGTTGGAGTAGAAGGTGATAGATGACCCAACAGACTTGTTCCTAATCAGTAATCTCCCAAGTGTATACAAAGCAAATATAACAAACCCAAAAGAAGATTTGTAGAGGGTCATTGAGAGCCTGCCCATGCACTCTCCTGATATTCTGGATTTGTTTTTCACCTCTAATCCTTTGCGTTGCAACTACACAATCTTGCCTCCATTTGGTTCATCTGACCACACTTATAAAAGTATCTATTTTAATGGCACCTCCCCCTCCAGTAGCTCCTTGTAAGCGTAAATATTGTCACCACGACAAAGCTGACAGGAATAACGTATGAAAATTTTTATTGACTTTTCTTGGGTAAATTACAGTCTCATGTGTAGCGATGCTTCTGTCTCTGCCAGATGGATGGCAGAAGTTATTGTTTTGGTAATGGAAGCTTTTATTCGCTCTATCTCCAAGACGACCTCTTCTTCCAATCCTTGGTTCAACCGTTCCTTCCTCTGATTTCCTTTCAGCAGTTACTACTTCCCATAACCTTTGCAAGCATGTTATCCATGAGGCAAAGCATTCCTTTAATCAAAGGAAATTCAACAACATAATCTCTCTTCGTTATCCATTGATGGGTCTTTGTGGTTTTTATTTAAGGATATTGCAAACAACTTCTGTCAATTTCCTTTTCCTTCACTTTTCTGTTCTGACAGTACTATAGCTGCCTCTCCTTTAGACAAAATGACTTTCATTCCCATTTCTCCTCTGATTACCTTAGATGACACTAACATTCCTTTACTCCCTAATGCTCATCTTACTAAACCTGTGCCACATCCAGTTATCTCATTTTGAACCGTCCAAAAGCCCTGCTCTGTAATTACATGCACCTATGCTCGCTCATCTGTCCTTTTCTGTTTAAAAACCAAAACTTTTCCCTCTTCTTGGAAGCATGCTTTTGTACATCCCATCCCTAAGTGTCCTACCTTTAACCGTGATTCTTTCGTTTTGACATTTATGATTTCCAAAGTCTTTGAATACTTTCTCAACTCCCATATTCTGAGACATCTTGAATCTCTCTCTTTTTTCTGATCACCAGTTTGGCTTCCATAATGTGAACTCCACTGGTGATGTTCTTTCCTGTCATATTAATGTCTGGTTATCATCCATGAAAGATTTTGGGGAATTTTATGTAATTGCCTGTGACTTATCAAAAGCTTTTGATAGGGTGTGGTATCGGGGTCTTATCTCTGAGCTCTGCTGTGGTGTGGTATCAGGATCTTATCTTTAAGCTCTGCTCTTTTGGCTTCGTTCCCTCTATTTGCTCCCTTATAGCTTCATAATTGGCCCATCTATCTCTGTGGTTTTTGATGGACCTGCCTCTGCCTCTTTCTCACAATATTGTTGGTGTCCCTCAAGGTTCTCTCCTCTCTTTTACAGTTCTTCTTTTTATCAGCAGTGTCCTTTCTTTCATAAATAATCAAGTGCACTCATACACTTATGACTCAACAGTGCATTTTTTCACGTCCCTTGATTGTACGCCTTCTTTTCTGTTGGCACAAATTTCTTTATAAAATCAGACTTGGACAGGCTACATCTGTGGGGTAAATGAAATCTGGTTAAGTTTAATGCCTTTAAGACCCAGTTTCTATCTACCCATCTATTAAAGATTCCTATCAACATTCGTCTCTCCTTTGACGGTTTTGTATTCCACCTCTTGACTCAGTAAACATACTTGGTATTACTGTAACATCCATTCTTTCCTAGAAACCTCACATTATGGAAAGAGCAAAGCCGTTTCTAAGAAACTGGGAGTCCTGTTTGGTTGTCGATGTTCTTTTCTTCTGAGCATTTGTCCTGTTTATAGAAAGTATTGATTCGTTCTTGTGTGGAGTACTGCTCTCACATCTGGGATGGTTCTCATTCTGCATATTTACTTGACAGAGCTGAGTTGAAACCTTTCCAATTTATAAACTCTCCCAAGCTAACTTCAAAACTTGACCCACTTCCCTTATGCCTCAATGTTGGTTCATTTTCCTTCTTTTGTAGGTAATACTCTGCTTTTTGCTTCAAAAAACTGGCTGCTTGTGTATCCCAACTACTAGCTACACTGTGCAGTACTTGACATACTGCTGTGTCACATGATTGCTGTGTGTCCTTTGGCAACTCAAGGATGGGACCTTTTGATGTTTTCTTTCTGTACACCTTGAAGCTTTGGGAATCTCCGCTCTCTCATGTGTTTCCCAACAACTATTCCCCTGTACATTGTAGAAGACAGGTTTTTAACTCTTTCCAAAGTTTATAGATACTTTCCCTTATCTTCTCTTTTTTCCTTTCATTAAACTCTATGTATTTCAGTGAAGGCTTGGCCTTAATGTGAAATTTTATCTGTAACTGGAATCCCCAGTGCAAAAAAAAACTCAGACCTAGGCCCAGATGCATAGAACTCAGTCTTCATAAAGAAGTGAGAGACACCTTTAGTATTTGTATATTTATATTTATTTATACTTGATCGCCATTTCCCATATCATCGAGGGAGCGTCTGGAAACAGGTGAAGAACAGCCCATCCACTTGCATACACATATATGTACATTAATGTCCTTACACGCACATATATATGTACATATACATATCAACATGTTAATTGGGAGCTAAGTTTGAATGGAGAAAAACTGGAGGAAGTGAAGTGTTTTAGATATCTAGGAGTGGATTTAGCAGTGGATGGAACCATGGAAGCGAAAGTGAGTCACAGGGTGGGGAAGGGGGTGAAGGTTCTGGGAGCGTTGAAGAATGTGTGGAAGTCGAGAATGTTATCTCGGAGAGCAAAAATGGGTACGTTTGAAGGAATAGTGGTTCCAACAATGTTATATGGTTGCGAGGCATGGGCTATAGATAGGGTTTGTGGAGGAGGTGGATGTGTTGGAAATGAAATGTTTGAGGGCAGTATGTGGTGTGAGGTGGTTTGATCGAGTAAGTAATAATAGGGTAAGAGAGATGTGTGGTAATAAAAAGAGTGTGGTTGAGAGAGCAGAAGAGGGTGTTTTGAAATGGTTTGGTCACATGGAGAGAATGACTGAGGAAGATTGACAAGGAGGATATATGTCTTGGAGGTGGAGGGAACGAGGAGAAGTGGGAGACCAAATTGGAGGTGGAAGGATGGAGTGAAAAGGATTTTGAGTGATCGGGGCTTGAACATACAGGAGGGTGAAAGGCATGCAAGGGATGGAGTGAATAGGAACGATGTGGTATACCGGGGTCGATATGCTGTCAGTGGATTGAACCAGGGCATGTGAAGTGTCTGGGGTAACCAAGGAAAGTTTTGTGCAGCCTGGATGTTGAAAGGAAGCTGAGGTTTTGGTGCATTACACATGACAGCTAGAGACTGAGCGTGAACAAATATGGCCTTAGTTGTCTTTTCCTAGTGCTACCTCGCGCATGCATGGGGGGAGGGGGGTGCCATTTCATGTATGGTGCGGTGACAACGGGATGGATGAAAGCAGCAAATATGAATATGTCCATGTGTATATATGTATATGCCTGTGTATGTATATGTATGTATACGTTGAATTGTATAGGTATGTACATGTGCATGCGTGGGCGTTTATGTATATACATGTATATGTGGATGGGTTGGGCCATTCTTTCGTCTATTTCCTTGCGCTACCTCGCTAACACGGGAGACAGCGACAAAGTATGATAAAGAAAATAATAACAACATATACACATACACAGATGGGGTTGTTAGGGAGGTGAATGCAAGAGTTTTGGAAAGAGGGGCAAGTGTGAAGTCTGTTGGGGATGAGAGAGCTTGGGAAGTGAGTCAGTTGTTGTTTGCTGATGATACAGCGTTGGTGGCTGATTCATGTGAGAAACTGCAGAAGCTGGTGACTGAGTTTGGTAAAGTGTGTGAAAGAAGAAAGTTAAGAGTAAATGTGAATAAGAGCAAGGTTATTAGGTACAGTAGGGTTGAGGGTCAAGTCAATTGGGAGGTGAGTTTGAATGGAGAAAAACTGGAGGAAGTGAAGTGTTTTAGATATCTGGGAGTGGATCTGGCAGCGGATGGAACCATGGAAGCGGAAGTGGATCATAGGGTGGGGGAGGGGGCGAAAATTCTGGGAGCCTTGAAGAATGTGTGGAAGTCGAGAACATTATCTCGGAAAGCAAAAATGGGTATGTTTGAAGGAATAGTGGTTCCAACAATGTTGTATGGTTGCGAGGCATGGGCTATGGATAGAGTTGTGCGCAGGAGGATGGATGTGCTGGAAATGAGATGTTTGAGGACAATGTGTGGTGTGAGGTGGTTTGATCGAGTGAGTAACGTAAGGGTAAGAGAGATGTGTGGAAATAAAAAGAGCGTGGTTGAGAGAGCAGAAGAGGGTGTTTTGAAATGGTTTGGGCACATGGAGAGGATGAGTGAGGAAAGATTGACCAAGAGAATATATGTGTCGGAGGTGGAGGGAACGAGGAGAAGAGGGAGACCAAATTGGAGGTGGAAAGATGGAGTGAAAAAGATTTTGTGTGATCGGGGCCTGAGCATGCAGGAGGGTGAAAGGAGGGCAAGGAATAGAGTGAATTGGAGCGATGTGGTATACCGGGGTTGACGTGCTGTCAGTGGATTGAATCAAGGCATGTGAAGCGTCTGGGGTAAACCATGGAAAGCTGTTTAGGTATGTATATTTGCGTGTGTGGACGTATGTATATACATGTGTATGGGGGGGGGGGGTTGGGCCATTTCTTTCGTCTGTTTCCTTGCACTACCTCGCAAACGCGGGAGACAGCGACAAAGTATAAAAAAAAAAAAAAAGAAAAAAAAATTATATATATATGTTTATGTGGAAGGTATTAAGAATATATAGTGTGGGAGGCAAGTTGTTAGAAGCAGTGAAAAGTTTTTATCGAGGATGTAAGGCATGTGTATGTGTAGGAAGAGAGGAAAGTGATTGGTTCTCAGTGAATGTAGGTTTGCGGCAGGGGTGTGTGATGTCTCCATGATTGTTTAATTTGTTTATGGATGGGGTTGTTAGGGAGGTAAATGCAAGAGTTTTGGAAAGAGGGGCAAGTATGAAGCCTGTTGTGGATGAGAGAGCTTGGGAAGTGAGTCAGCTGTTGTTCGCTGATGATACAGCGCTGGTGGCTGATTCATGTGAGAAACTGCAGAAGCTGGTGACTGAGTATGGTAAAGTGTGTGAAAGAAGAAAGTTAAGAGTAAATGTGAATAAGAGCAAGGTTATTAGGTACAGTAGGGTTGAGGGTCAAGTCAATTGGGAGGTAAGTTTGAATGGAGAAAAACTGGAGAAAGTAAAGTGTTTTAGATATCTGGGAGTGGATCTGGCAGCGGATGGAACCATGGAAGCGGAAATGAATCATAGGGTGGGGGAGGGGGCGAAAATCCTGGGAGCCTTGAAGAATGTGTGGAAGTCGAGAACATTATCTCGGAAAGCAAAAATGGGTATGTTTGAAGGAATAGTGGTTCCAACAATGTTGTATGGTTGCGAGGCGTGGGCTATGGATTGAGTTGTGCGCAGGAGGGTGGATGTGCTGGAAATGAGATGTTTGAGGACAATGTGTGGTGTGAGGTGATTTGATCGAGTAAGTAATGTGAGGGTAAGAGAGATGTGTGGAAATAAAAAGAGCGTGGTTGAGAGAGCAGAAGAGGGTATTTTGAAATGGTTTGGGCACATGGAGAGAATGAGTGAGGAAAGATTGACCAAGAGGGTATATGTGTTGGAGGTGGAGGGAACGAGGAGAAGTGGGAGACCAAATTTAAGGTGGAAAGATGGAGTGAAAAAGATTTTGAGTGATCGGGGCCTGAACATGCAGGAGGGTGAAAGGCAGGCAAGGAATAGAGTGAATTGGATCGATGTGGTATACTGGGGTTGACGTGCTGTCAGTGGATTGAATCAGGGCATGTGAAGCGTCTGGGGTAAACCATGGAAAGTTGTGTGGGACCTGGATGTGGAAAGGGAGCTGTGGTTTCAGGCATTATTGCATGACAGCTAGAGACTGAGTGTGAATGAATGGGGCCCATGTTTGTCTTTTCCTAGTGCTACCTTGCACACATGAGGGGGGAGGGGGATGGTATTCCATGTGTGGCGAGGTGGCGATGGGAATGAATAAAGGCAGACAGTGTGAATTGTGTGCATGGGTATATATGTGTGTGTCTGTGTGTGTATATATATGTGTACATTGAGATGTATAGGTATGTATATTTGCGTGTGTGTACCTGTATGTATATACATGTGTATGGGGTTGGGTTGGGCCATTTCTTTCGTCTGTTTCCTTGCGCTACCTCGCAAACGCGGGAGACAGCGACAAAGCAAAATAAAAATAACAATATTTATATATATATATTTATTTTGCTTTGTCGCTGTCTCCCGTGTTTGCGACGTAGCGCAAGGAAACAGACGAAAGAAATGGCCCAACCCACCCCCATACACATGTATATACATACACATCCACACACGCAAATATACATACCTACACATCTCAATGTACACATATATATACGCACACGGACACATACATATATACCCATGCACACAGTTCACACTGTCTGCCTTTATTCATTCCCATCGCCACCTCGCCACACATGGAATACCACACATGGAATCCCGCTCCCCCCTCATGTGTGCGAGGTAGCGCTAGGAAAAGACAACAAAGGCCCCATTCGTTCACACTCAGTCTCTTGCTGTCATGCAATAATGCCCGAAACCACAGCTCCCTTTCCACATCCAGGCCCCACACAACTTTCCATGGTTTACCCCAGACGCTTCACACGCCCTGATTCAATCCACTAACAGCACGTCAACCCCGGTATACCACATCGATCCAATTCACTCTGTTCCTTGCCCGCCTTTCACCCTCCTGCATGTTCAGGCCCTGATCACTCAAAATCTTTTTCACTCCATCTGTCCACCTCCAATTTGGTCTCCCACTTCTCCTCGTTCCCTCCACCTCCGACACATATACCCTCTTGGTCAATCTTTCCTCACTCATTCTCTCCATGTGCCCAAACCATTTCAAAACACCCTCTTCTGCTCTCTCAACCACTCTCTTTTTATTTCCACACATCTCTCTTACCCTTACGTTACTCGATCAAACCACCTCACACCACACATTGTCCTCAAACATCTCATTTCCAGCACATCCACGCCTCGCAACCATACAACATTGTTGGAACCACTATTCCTTCAAACATACCCATTTTTGCTTTCCGAGATAATGTTCTCGACTTCCACTCATTCTTCAAGGCTCCCAGGATTTTCGCCCCCTCCCCCACCCTATGATTCACTTCCGCTTCCATGGTTCCATCCGCTGCCAGATCCACTCCCAGATATCTAAAACACTTTACTTCCTCCAGTTTTTCTCCATTCAAACTTACCTCCCAATTGACTTGACCCTCAACCCTACTGTACCTAATAACCTTGCTCTTATTCACATTTACTCTTAACTTTCTTCTTTCACACACTTTACCAACTCAGTCACCAGCTTCTGCAGTTTCTCACATGAATCAGCCACCAGCACTGTATCATCAGCGAACAACAACTGACTCACTTCCCAAGCTCTCTCATCCACAACAGACTTCATACTTGCCCCTCTTTCCAAAACTCTTGCATTCACCTCCCTAACAACCCCATCCATAAACAAATTAAACAACCATGGAGACATCACACGCCCCTGCCGCAAACCTACATTCACTGAGAACCAATCACTTTCCTCTCTTCCTACACGTACACATGCCTTATATCCTCGATAAAAACTTTTCACTGCTTCTAACAACATGCCTCCCACACCATATATTCGTAATACCTTCCACAGAGCATCTCTATCAACTCTATCATATGCCTTCTCCAGATCCATAAATGCTACATACAAATCCATTTGCTTTTGTAAGTATTTCTCACATACATTCTTCAAAGCAAACACCTGATCCACACATTCTCTACCACTTCTGAAACCACACTGCTCTTCCCCAGTTTGATGCTATGTACATGCCTTCACCCTCTCAATCAATACCCTCCCATATAATTTATCAGGAGTACTCAACAAACTTATACCTCTGTAATTTGAGCACTCACTCTTATCCCCTTTGCCTTTGTACAATGGCACTATGCACGCATTCCGCCAATCCTCAGGCACCTCACCATGAGTCATACATACATTGAATAACCTTACCAACCAGTCAGTACTACAGTCACCCCCTTTTTTAATAGATTCCACTGCAATACCATCCAAACCTGCTGACTTGCCGGCTTTCATCTTCCGCAAAGCTTTTACTACCTCTTCTCTGTTTACGAAATTATTTTCCCTAACCCTCTCACTTTGCACACCACCTCGACCAAAACACCCTATATCCGCCACTCTATCATCAAACACATTCAACAAACCTTCAAAATACTTACTCCATCTCCTCCTCACATCACCACTACTTGTTATCACCTCCCCATTAGCGCCCTTCACTGAAGTTCCCATTTGCTCCCTTGTCTTATGCACTTTATTTACCTCCTTCCAGAACATCTTTTTATATATATATGCACATGTACATATTCACACTTGCTTGCCTTCATCCATTTCCTTTGCCACCCTGCCCCACAGGAAACAGCATTGCTACCCCCTGCCTCAGTGAGGAAGTGCCAGGAAAGCAGACACAAAAGGCCACATTCGTTCACACTCAGTCTCTAGCTGTTATGTGTAATGCACCGAAACACAGCTCCCTACCCATATCCAGGCCCCACAGACCTTTCCATGGTTTACCCCAGATGTTTCACATACCCTGGTTCAGTCCATTGACAGCATGTTGACCCCAGTATACTACATCATTCCAATTCACTCTATTCCTTGCACGCCTCTCACCCTCCTGCATGTTCAGGCCTTGATCACTCAAAATCTTTTTCGTTCCATCCTTCCACCTCCAATTTGGTCTTCCACTTCTTGTTCCCTCCACCTCTGACACATATCCTCTCTGTCAATCTTTCTTCACTCATTTTCTCCATATGTCCAAACCATTTCAACACAACCTCTTCTGCTCTCTCAGCCACACTCTTTTTATTTCCGCGCATCTATCTTACCCTTTCATTACTTACTCGATCAAACCACCTCACACCACATACACAGGCGCTATCATGAACTAGTTGAATAATATCAAAAACCCTTGGAGTGATAATATCCAATAACGTAACCTATAGCAAACACATCAAAACAATTATTGCCTCTTGCTGAAGGATGACAGGCTGGACCTAGTAAACCTTCAAGACAAGGGAAGAAAAACCAATGATGATATTATTCAAGATGCGAATTCTTTCTAGAATTGAATATTGATGCATTCTAACATCACCCTACAAGGCAGGTGAAATTGCAGAATAGAAATTTAAGAGATCACAGCCACTATTGACGTAGTAAAGGAAGTGAATTACAAGAGTGGTTGAAATCTCTGAGTGTATACTCCCTTAGCTACAGACAGAAGAGGTATATCATCGTCTATACCTGGAAAATCTTAACTGACATTCAGAAATATAATCCTGCTGCCATGACAAGCATGGAAGACAATGCATATTACTTCCTCGGAACTCCAAAGGTGTAATATGCACAAAAAGAGAGAACAGCCTAAACATCTGGGGCCCAAGACTCTTCAGCACTATGCTGGCTACCATCAGAAACAGAATGGGACACACAGAAGAGAAATTTAAGAATGCACTGGACAAGTATCTGCAAAGTGTACCAGATCAACCAGGCTGTTTGGGCTATGCAGGTCTGAATGCTGTGGTTTCCAACTGCTTGGTTGACCAATGACCCAGTCTGACAGCTTCACCAGGTATCGTGTAGAAAATGTAAGGAATCTAATGATATTACTTTTGTCAAGATCTGTCAGTAATGCACATGCATCCATAAATGGATAAATTACTAGAAAAGCTTAAAAAGTATATTTTGGTACCTTGCATATAGGTTCTGACTCCTTACATAATGCTGTTTTGTTCTTTGTGATAGGTGGAATAACTTTAGAATGTCCAGTAGGATTTGAAGTCTGTTCTAGTAGGATTTGAGGTCTGTTTTATGGGGGAGGGGGAAAGGGTAATTACTTTTGTTGATGTATGATGATTTTTTCCATTGAATCATTTTGAAATGCCTTTGATCACATGTCTTTTGACATTGAACATGTTGATACCCAAATATGGACGGATGGAGCAGTACTTCGTTAGTTATTTAGTGGAGTCTCTGTTCAGAAATTGTTACTTCTAGCAAAAGGAACAGTTACACCAGTTCCTCATCAATGAAGGAAGATTGTATAACCAACAGCAAGGTCAGTATATAATATATTTCAGTAATTTCCTGTATGTAATTTTGTGCTGGCCACAGGAGGAATGCCAGCTGACAACATACATCTACTCAGAGTTCTGTTGAGATTCTTTGGATTGCATATCAGATTGCAAACCAAATATGCCTAGAGATTCTAAAAAGAGCACCAGGTGGATGTTTGTTGTTAGCCATCTGCCTGACCAGTATTTTGCAAAGGGCCTCACATAACATGTGAGGCCCAAGCATATTATGTTCAGGACACTGCATTTGTCCTTCCTGTTTATGTTAGATGGATTTTGACAGCTGTGGTACCTACTGTATAGATAGTCTGATTTTTTTCTATTTATGAATGGCTCTCCTAGTTCTAATGAGGGCAAAAGATATTTAGAATCATAACCCATGTATTCTTAGTACTGGTACCATTAGTCTTCATGAACTTTTTCATTATAGAAACAAATTTTCATAATTATGTTGATGCACATTACAGTAATGCCATTTTACCAATACAGATATATGTTCAGAATTTGTAAACTATTTTCCAGTCCTTGAGGGAACTTTCCACGATAGAAAGATCGGTATCATATTATATATTATCATTGTATTGATACTGTACTGTGCTACAAAAAGAGAAAACATTACAATTTTTCTTAAAAAAAAGATGAAAATAAGAACACACACACACACACACACACACACACACACACACACACACATACACACACTATATATATATATATAATATATATATATATATATATATATATATATATATATATATATATCTTTCTTTCGTACTATTCGCCATTTCCCGCATTAGCGAGGTAGCGTTAAGAACAGAGGACTGGGCCTTTGAGGGAATATCCTCACCTGGCCCCCTTCTCTGTTCCTTCTTTTGGAAAATTGAAAAAAAAGAGAGGGGAGGATTTCCAGCCACCCGCTCCCTCCCCTTTTAGTCGCCTTCTACGACACGCAGGGAATACGTGGGAAGTATTCTTTCTCCCCTATCCCCAGGGATATGTATATATGTATATGTATATATGTATGTATATTTTTTTTTTCTTTTCTTTTTCTCCGCTCCGCCGCCGCCTCCCTGCGCCTGCGAGGCAGCGCAAGGAAACAGACGAAAGAAATGGCCCAACCCACCCCCACACACATGCACACACACACGTCCACACACGCAAACACACACACCCACACAGCCCCCCACGGCTCACCCCAGACGCCCCACACACAGCTGTGTAGGTATGTATATTTGCGTGTGTGGACGTGTATGTATATACATGTGTATGGGGGTGGGTTGGGCCATTTCTTTCGTCTGTTTCCTTGCGCTACCTCGCAAACGCGGGAGACAGCGACAAAAAAAAAAAGAACAATTTATGGTGTGATCCTGATTAGGTGTTCTTTAACTGACTCCAGGTGAATTTATGGAAAAATTTTGGATTATCTCTTGCCTTGTCCATAGTATTCTTTTCAGTTTCTCAGTTTTTCCGTTCTTATTCTGGATGGCTAGAGTGACCCCTTTATCTTCGCCATGGCATATTATTGAAGCTCCTTTGGTTTTTGAAATCTTTTATCAAATCATTCTATCCTCTTTCTTACCATTTCTTCTGGGTTAAAGGCTAGAAGTATCCATGTTCTTACACCTTCATTGTAAATTTTACAGAACCTCTTACCTCATATCCTTGGTTTGTGACTACTGACCTTTGTACTCCACTCAATATTCCCAAAGAAATTGTTGAGGTTTGTGTATTTTCGACAGTTATATCCCCTCTTTAGGTCTTGTCTCATCTCTGTACCTTTTTTTTTTTTTTACCACATAGTTAAATGTAAACATCACAGATCACTTTTTCCAATTAGTGTCTTCCATACTTTTCTCAGTATCTATGCTGGTATGTGTAAAGTTAAGATCTAGCAATGATGCTGTATCAGTCACTCATCCTTGTTTGCATATTGACATTTTGGTGTCGGAAATTTTCCTGAGAGCACTCTAAATACCTGTATCTCCATGATTCCATGTTACCAGGAAAATCCAAATTCCTCCAGTCTGTTTGTTTATGATTGAATTCCCCCATTATCATTACTTCATCATCTCTCTGATGATAATCTTACTACTTCATTTACATAATGATTATTCACTCATTGTTATCTTTATGAATTTGTTTTTGGTTTTTGAAATTCTTTGGAGGATTGTATAATAATAACACCACTGTACACTTCTTTTCTAATGTTACTCTTTCCATTATGTATTATCTGAATGAGCCATCCTCCACAATTCCTTGAAACTTACTGCTAACATTTATTAAGGGGGCCAGTCCTCTCACTCCTTTGTCAACTTTCCCCCATTCCAATGTGCTCGTATGGGCAGAACATGTGAGATCTTCTCTTTTGTAAGCTTTCTTTCAGTGAATCAAACAATATCAGATGCAGTTTCTCTTATATGACCCTTGAATTACAGCTCTTTTCCATTAACTCCTTATTTCATTATATATATTATATTGTACTTTGTGGCTGTCTCCCACGTTAGCGAGATAGCGCAAGGAAACAGACGAAAGAATGGCCCAACCCACCCACATACACATGTATATACATACACATCCACACACGCACATATACATACCTATACATTTCAACGTATACATATATATGCGTACACAGACATATACTTATGTACACATGTACATAATTCATACTTGTTGCCTTTATTCATTCCTGTCGCCACCCTGCCACACATGAAATGACAACCCCCTCCCCCATACGCACGCAAGGTAGTGCTAGGAAAAGACAACAAAGGTCACATTCGTTTACACTCAGTCTCTAGCTGTCATGTACAATTACTTATTCATCAATATTTGCAAACATTACTTTCAGTCTGATGTTACATTTTTCTGCCCTCTTTGCACTCTGTGTGTGTGTGTGTGTGTGTGTGTGTGTGTGTTTGTGTTTCATGATATTGTATTTGCCTCTCAGCTTCGTCCATCTTTCTTTCTGTATGTTTGTTCATCCATCTGTCTCTCTGCATATGAAAAAATTGCTTTTTTAACCCCTTTCCTGATGCTGCTGCTTATGGTATAGGACATCTTGAACAGTTGACCGTAAGAGTGTCGTATATGGTCTGGGTTACTTAAAAATCCCAGACATGATAACTAGCAGAGTAATAAGTCAGCAAGCAATTACTGGCCACTCATACATTGTTTACACAACCTTTGCCCATGTTAGTCTACTCAGTTTTTCAGTCACCATCAGAATGCTGTGGAGGATCATTTAGGCACTTCTCAGGCAGGAAAGGAAATGTACATAAATAACATCTATCTGTTTAGATGAATAATGGCTATGAAAGTATGAATTATGTACATGTGTATATATGTATATGTCTGTGTGTGTATATATATGTGTACATTGAGATGTATAGATATGTATATTTGCGTGTGTGGACGTGTATGTATATACTTGTGTATGGGGGTGGGTTGGGCCATTTCTTTCATCTGTTTCCTTGCGCTACCTCGCAAATGCGGGAGACAGCGACAAAGCAAATAATAATAATAAATATAGATATTGATGTTTGTATATAATATGCCTAGCATAGTATGTCTGGCAGTGTTTGGAGCCAGAACTTGTATTCATTTGATAAACTCACCATGTGCATAAGTAATGTTTTACTTTATAGATATTCTATATTTTTTTTTTAGAAAAATCTTAAGTGGTAAAAAAATATTACTAGATGTTTTTGAAAAATATTGAAAAGTGCCACAGTAAGGGTGCACTAAATATGAAAAGTAGCTGCAGTCAATGGGTAATGCTTAAATGGCAGGAATTATCATGTGAGAATTTGTGGAGCAGGTAGCAGGAATCATCAAATTTTTAGGGGGCCTTTTATATTTTTGGAACTCATCAGTATTGGGATATTTGTATTGCTGTTATGTATTTTTTTTTATTATGTTGGATGCTCCAGTTACGAACAAAAGTCCACATCAAATGCAGGCCTTAATTGAAATAGGTTCAGAGACCACCACTGCCTGGAAGTAATTCTGAAGTGCAGATGCTGTATTCAGGCAATCCCTGCAGAACAGTGGTTCACAGAGCGATGTTTCATCAAAATCAAAGGGATTTGGTAACAGACACATTTGTGTCATATGCAGAACACTTTTTTTTAGAAAATACACACTAATGAATCGGTGTGTCTTATCAGCTGAAGCAATGATTCGATGTAATTCAAATTTTCTCACAGAACAACCACTGCAAGACTCCAGACAAATTGATACTATTGTTGGTGGGGAATCACCCATTGCATGTATAAAAATTCCAGATCACCACATTAAAATCTCATGTTCCAAATTCTTCTCTCTTAATAATGATTTAGGTGTGTTACGACTATAATTTTCTTTAAACAATGTCAAGCATAAAACTAATCTATAAAAATCTTTACTTGTACACTTCAAATTTCAAGTAAAAATAGCTAGTCATTGTCCATGCAGCTTGTTCTATGTCTGAACTATGATATGTTGAGAAAGCCGAGGGCATATCTCATGTTGGGGGGTTAGGTAAGTTTGACTGATTTGACTGTTTTAACTGCACTTTTTCATTACTGTACTTTGTAACAATTTCCATTGTCTTTCATTAATTTCTGATTAATCATTCTGTTTCTATAGAAGGAAAAGGGTTGCAGTGTTCAAGATTCACACATTTCTTTGATGAGACTTTTGAAAACCTGAATTAATTATTTTGTATTTAGCAACTCACAGTGGAATACCTCAAATTTTTTAGGGAAAATTAGAAATACATTTCCTTTGCGTCAGGTTACATATTCATAGGAATTTGGGTAAGTGCAACGACTTTTCTTTTAAAGGGTGACTGAATAATCTGGTAATAAGTGGCACAAGGAAAGTGCTTTTTTCCTTACTATGTGTGGGATATTTTCTTGGAAATGTATATCCTGTACAGTGAATGCTAACAAGGAGAACCCGATAGAATCTGAGAAAAATATGAACCAATCCCCAAGTCCTATTTTTTCACTCTTGTCAGAGAAAAAGTGTGCTCATCAATTTTATAGATACAATTTACATACAGAAGAGAGGCTCTTGGATGTCAATGTTCTTAGAGGTGCAGGTGGTGAGATGTCTGATCATTACCTGTTGGAGACAAAGGTGAAGATTTGTTTAGGTTTTTGAAAAAAAAGTGATGTGAGTGAGAAGAGTTTGGTGAAATGTGAGCTTGGAAGTGAAAGTTAAATGAAGAAATAAATGGGGAGCTTGAGTGTAGAATGCCAAACAGTAAAGTAAATGAATGTAGGGCTTATTTAAGAAAGCATTGTTGGCATGTGAAAGAGAAGTGTGTTGCATGCAGAAGGTGGACAGGTGACAAAGGTTAATGGTGGGATGAAGAAATAAAGTTGCTAGTGAAAACAAAAAAGGAGGTGCAAGAGCAGTTTTTACAGGGAAGAGGTGTGAGTGATTGGGAGATGTACAAGAAAAGTTGGCAGGGGTTCAAGAGGAGGTTGCAAAGGCTGAAAAAGAGGGCAAATGAGAGTTGGGATGAGTGACTATCAGGAAACTTCAGGGAGAATAAGATGTTTCGGCAGTTTAATAGTGTGAGGAAAAAAGAGAATGAATGGGAACATCAGTGAATGGGGCAAATGGGGAAGTGGTTACAGGAAGTAATGAGGTGAAGATTGAGTACTTTGAAGGATTGTTGAATGTATTTGATGATAGAGTGTAAAATGCAGGGATTTTAGGAGCGGAAGGTATGATAAGAGAGAGAATCTTAACAGGTAGTTTGGTGTAAAGAGAGTTGATGAAAGCTTCATGTAAGAAGAAATGTGGCATATGATGAAATATGGCAAGATGAGTGGATAGTATTGCAACTGATTATCTTAAAAAAAGGGTTTGTTTAGTTTATTTATTGGTTAGGATTTTTAGTGTCTGCATAGATATGCAGAGTGCTAATAAAGTGCCATTTGTTAAAGGCATAGAGAACAAAGGCATGTTCACATTACAGAGATATATCTTTTGAGCTTACTCGGTGAGATGTTTGGGAGAGTGGTAATTGAGAGGGTGGTGGCATGCACAGATGTGGAAGGTGTTGCAAATATTTGGTTAGGGTGAGTAGTTTCATGTGAGAGATTAGTCTGTCAAATAGTTGTGTAATATCACCATGGCTGTTCAGGTTGTTTATGTATGAGGTGGTGAGAGAGGTACGTACATAGGTTTTTGGGAGAGAGGCAGTTATGCTGTCTTTAGGGGATGAGTCGGTGTTTTTTTCAGATGACACATCATTGATGACAGATTTCAGTGAAAAACTGCAGAAGTTATTGTTTGAGTTTGGGAGAATGTGTGAAAGGAGAAAGTTGCAATTAAGTGTGAATGAAGTTTAGTGAAATGAGACAGGTTAGCTGGGCTGAGAGTGTGAATGGGGAAAGCTTGGAGGCACTAAAAATTATCAGATACTTGGAAGTGGACATGACAGTATTGGAACCATGGAAACTGAGGTGAGTGAGGGGACAAAGGTTCTGGGAGTATTGAGGAATGTGTGGAAAGAGAGGTCAGTATTTTGGAGGGCAAAAATGAGTTATGTTTGAAGGTATATTAGTTCCAATGATGCTGTATGGATGTGAAGCATGGGGTATAAGTGAGAATGTAAGTAAAAAGGGTGAATGTGTGTAAATGATATGTTTAAGGCCACTGTGTGATATGAAGAGGGTTGGTTTGTAGATGATGATAGGGTAACAGAGAGATGTGGTAAAAAGGAAATTATTATGGAGAGAGATAAAGAGAGAGTGTTGAAATGTTTTGGACATGGTGAGAATGAGCGTTGAGTTTGAAAAGTGGATATATATATATCAGAAGTGGAGGGAACAAGGAGAAGGGAGTGACCGAATCAGAAATAGAAGAATAGAGTTAATAATATTTTGAGTGCTTGGGTCATGAACATATAGGAGGATGAAAAGCATGCCTGGGCTAGAGTGAATTAGAGCAATGTGTTATACAAGGGGTACCGTGCTGTCGTTCAACTGACCAAGGGCATTTAAAGGAGCTGGGAGAAACCATGGATGGTCTATGGGGTCCTGGAAGTGGATAAGGGGCTGTGATATCAGTGCAATACACATGACAGCTAGGGAATGGATGTGAGCAAATGAAGTCTTTTCGTCCTCTGTTCTTGCTAATGCAAGAAAAGGCGGACAGGCATAAAGAAATATAGACATTACATATGTACATTCTGATCCTAGGGCAGTGCAGAAATAATGTTTTGTCTTCCACTGCATTCTGACAGTTATTGACCAAGTTGAAGAAATATGTGCAAAGGATGAAGAAACATTTTTTGAGTTGTCACTAATCCTTTTTAACTCACTACTTGACAACTTACCATATCTAGGATTTTTAGATGACCCAGACCACTTACAGCAGACTTACAGTCAACTGCCAAAGGCCTCTTGTTCCATATACATGATCAACAAGCAGTGGTTTATGAAAAGCAACCATCTCATACACTCGGAGACAGATTGAGAGAAAGAAGGAAAAATATTTGAGAGATATATATAGTAGCCAGAAATACACACACACAAAGCTTGGAAGTAGACTGGCAGACTTAGATGGTAAATATGACAGCAAAGGAAGACTTTAATTTTGATACAAGGGTTTCTGAAAGGAGGTTGATGATGCCAAAGGTACCATAGGTTGTCAGGCAGCTAATAGACAGACCTTTTTGCCCCCAAATTGTGTAGAAATTGAGTGCCAAATTTATGTGTTGACCTAGTGCTCATTTACTCCAGACTGGTTGGCAGTGACCAAGTTAGGTCTCATTTCAGTTGTAAAAGAAAAGAAATAATACTGAAATTATTTAGATTGGTTTAGAAATAATCTTGTTTGTACAGAGAGAATATTGTATGTTAGTGAAATGGAGAAAAATTTCCCTGAGATGATGTACAACAGGCTGTCACATGTTCCTCTGGTGCCCAGCATCCTGGACTGAGGTCAAGAACTCATGGACCAATCTTTTACTTCCTAGACTCAGTTTGCTGGGTCCTTACCTTACCAGACTAAATTTGTGATAAAAAGTCTTTAACAGAAATTTCTGTTGTCTTTAAGTTGGTTCAGTGGGGCCCTAAGGGTTCATTAGAAACTGGATTCCATTGAATTGAAGTCCATTAGAATGAGGTGTACTTTATAAGGTTTGGAAAAGAGGCCTTTGGTGGCATCAAAATGGCCTTCAATACCAGTTTTCACTAGCTTAAAACCTTGCCCTGATTCTGAATTACATATATCCAAAATTTGGAGTCTTTGTATATTATTGTGTGGCTGTGAAAGAGTACTGCACAAACTTACAAACATTCAAAAATATATAAATTTGATAAATAGATACTGAAATGATTTAGTGGAAGCTAATGCTTGAAGTTCATAGTTTCATGAATGGAGTGGGTCATGGTTTTAGGAACTTACAGATTTTAGAAATACTTACTTTCTGTATTTTACTGTGCCTGTAAATTATTTTAGAAACGGGTGGAAATCAAAAATATATAAATTTGATAAATAATTACTGAAATGATTTAGTGGAAGCTAATGCTTGAAGTTCATAGTTTCATGAATGGAGTGGGTCATGGTTTTAGGAACTTACAGATTTTAGAAATACTTACTGTCTGTATTTTACTGTGCCTGTAAATTATTTTGGAAACGGGTGGAAATCATGACCCTGACACAAAGGCCAGATACAAAAGAAAAATACACTCAGGTCCCATATATGTCCCTGATTAATGTTGGAGAAACCTTCCTGGAAAACACTACTTAGTAGAATCACCCATTACCCTTTGTGCCAAATGAATAAAGGGGCTACATTTCTGGGAAAGATTACTCAACCTAAGTATTTATTTTATTTTGCTCTGTCGCTGTCTCCTGCATTAGCGAGGTAGCGCAAGGAAACAGACGAAAGAATGGCCCAACCCACCCACATACACATGTATATACATACACGTCCACACACGCAAATATACATACCTATACAACTCAATGTATACATATATATAGACACACAGACATATACATATATACACATGTACATAATTCATACTGTCTGCCTTTATTCATTCCCATCGCCACCTCGCCACACATGGAATAACAAACCCTTCCCCCCTCATGTGAGCGAGGTAACGCTAGGAAAAGACAACAAAGGCCCCATTCATTCACATTCAGTCTCTAGCTGTCATGTAATAATGCACCGAAACCACAGCTCCCTTTCCACATCCAGGCCCCACAGAGCTTTCCATGGTTTACCCCAGATGCTTCACATGCCCTTGTTCAATCCATTGACAGCACGTCGACCCCGGTATACCACATCGTTCCAATTCACTCTATACCTTGCACGCCTTTCACCTTCCTGCATGTTCAGGCCCCGATCACTCAAAATCTTTTTCACTCCATCTTTCCACCTTCAATTTGGTCTCCCACTTCTCCTCTTTCCTCCACCTCTGATACATATGTCCTCTTGGTCAATCTTTCCTCACTCATTCTCTCCATGTGACCAAACCATTTCAAAACACCCTCTTCTGCTCTCTCAACCACACTCTTTTTATTACTTACTCGATCAAACCACCTCACACCACATATTGTCCTCAAACATCTCATTTCCAGCACATCCACCTTCCTGCGCACAACTCTGTCCGTAGCCCGCGCCTCGCAACCATACAACATTGTTGGAACCACTATTCCTTCAAACATACCTAAGTATCATACAAAAAGATGTCAGGAAAATACCAGAAAGCACACAATACTATATGAATACATTATGAATCTATTTTTTTAATATAATTCTTAGCTTAGAATAGTGCAGTAATAAAAGCATGCATTGTTACGTCCCATCCCTGAGAAGGGTGACCATTTTTACCCCTCTAGCTATCATCCTGTTACTATGATTTATTTCATTTTTAAAATCTTTGAATCTCTCCTCAACTTCCATATTCCCAGACATCTTGAATCTCATAGTCTTCTCTGTGACGACCGTATGGCTTCCATAAGATGATATGTTTTCTTTCATATCTTACTAATATCTGGTCATCATCCTTGAAAGATATAGGGAAATCCTGTGTAGTTGCCCTTGATGTATCGAAAGCTTTTAACAAGGTGTGTCACAAGGGTGTAATCTCTAAGCACCCCTGTACTGGCTTCCTTCCCTTACTTTGCTCCCTCATATCTAGCTTCCTCTTTGCAGTCTATCCCACTGGTTGTTGATGGATCAGCCTCTCCCCCTTTCTCCATCTACAGCAGTGTCCCTCAAGGTTCTGTCTTGTCTCCTACATTTTTTCTTTTTATTAATGATCCCTTTCTACAAATAACCAAATGCACTCATGTGCACTACAGTGCATTCTTCCACACCCTCAAATCATGTTCCTTTTTCTCTCTCGATCTGCGACTTCCTCAGTAAACTCTGACAGGATATCTCAGTGGGATGGATGAATTCTGGTTAAGTTTAATGTTTCCTCGACCCAATCTCTGCCCATCTCTCTGTTGAAAATTCCTCACAACTTGCCTTTCTCCTTTGACGGTGCTGTGATTCTACCTCTTATCTCAATGAACATACTTGGTATTACTGTAACATCCACTCTGTCTTGGAAACCCCACATTATGGAAATAGCTAAGTCTGCCTTAAAGAAACTGGGAGTCCTGTCTTGATGTAAAGGATGCAAAAATTTATTGTTCTTCCAAACAGCTGCTCTGTTTATACGAAAGATTGATTTCTTCCAAACACTTGCTCCGTTTATACAAAAGATTGATCTATTATTGTATGGAGTACTGATCTTGTGTGGATCTAGCTCTAAATCCTTACTTGACAGAGTGGAATCATTTTTTTTTTCATGATGGAGGCTCCAGTCATGGACAGAAGGCCACATCATTGCTAGGCCTTAATAGAGAAGTTAATGAAAGGGAAAAAGAAGAGACAAGGGAAAGTATTTACGAAATTTGTAGGAAGTGAAAACCCTGTCTCTTGAAATGTGTCAGGTCATAGTTATTAGGAAAGACAGGAGATGGTAGAGATTTCCAAAGCCTTGAGGTGTAGGGAAGAAACAGTTATCAAAACAGCCCACCCTTGAGTTGCCCACTGCTACACAGTAACCATATGATGCATATTCCCTGAAGTCATCCATGACTGTTTCAAGATATCCATTGCCTCTGCCAATTTCTTGACACTTATTTCTATTGGTGATTATGTTTCTGCTCTCATATCTTCCTCTGCTCATTGTTGTTCCAGATGTTTGAGATTCTCATGGATAAGTTTGCTCTATGGAACTCAAGTAACTCCACCACATCTTCCACCTCTGTACATTATCCATTCATATATGTTTTGTATGTTGTTTTTTATTTTTTTCATTTTTCTTTCTTCACTATTAAATGTTTTTACTTTAGCACCATATAAATGTATGACTAGATAATGAAGCAATGGATAGTGGGCTCAGTGTTTAAATGACCCTAACTTACTTTTGTGACATGGTAAAGGATCAAGTCATCCTCCCACAAGACATTCTGTACATTCATACATGAGTGCTTGTATAGCATAAAGCATGGTAAATTGCACTTCTTAGAAGTTTTCTCTCCTTAAACAACTCCCATCTTAATACTTATCTTTGTTGAAAATTGTTTGTAGGTGTAGCTAACGACATTTCATTTATTTAGTATACTTGATCACCGTTTCCCGAATCATCGAGGTGGCACCAGGAAATTGAGGAACGACCCATCCACTCATGTACACACATATATACATAAAAGCCGATGATATCTTACCCTAAAATTTCACTTACCTTTCAAACACTGCCCTCTTCTGTCATGAATTTATTTTTAAGAAGCTAAGATCATAGATAAGAACAAAAATGACCTTTAATCATTCCTTTATTAGCAAGTGTAAGCTGTAAGAATGATAAAAGTCTGTATTTAGAAAAATATTAGTCATAAACCTTATATTATTCTTATAGCTGAAATTTAAAGTAATTTAAAACCCAAGAGCTAATGCATTGATCTCTGAATTTATCATAAGTTTTAGAGGTCTATTGGTGACTTACTATGTAATTTGCACCTTGTCTTTCCTTCTCTGTGATTTTGATGAAAATTTTGTTGACCTCCAAAACTAGGTGTGGCATAAGTCTTTACTTTCTAAACTCCCTTCCTTGGGTTTTCTATTACTCTGTTCCATAATATATACTTTCCTCTCTGGCCATTCCATTACAATAGTAATTGATGGAGTAACTTTCTCTTCCTATCAACAATGGTGTTCCTGGTGGTTCTGTCCTAATGCTTGCTCTCATTCTTCTCTTAGTAAGTTGTCTCTCCTCTGCTTGTAACCCTTTTCACTCCTATGTCAATTGTTCCTCTGTACTTACATACTTTGTCTCATTTTCCATCCCCTTCTCCCTCTAATTCTTCTACTATCCCTAATACTGAACTCTTGATTTGTACATGTGCTGCATATCAAAATGGGAAGCAGTAAAATAGGAAGACTTAATGTTCTAAAATGCAATTTCTCCCTAAATTTTTGTTTCTATGTAAGAATCATTTGTTTCCCTCTTTCAATTTCAAAATATCACATTTTCTCCTGTAATAACATAAGCATGTTGGGCATAACTATATTCTTAACTCTGTCTTGGTAACCCCACATACTCAACCACAAAGTTTGCTCTTCAAAAGTTGTAAGTGTTGTTGTATTGATGTTATTTTTCCTGTGAACTGATGATGTTGTTATTTTCCGTGATGTTATTTTTCCTGTGTATTGGTGATGTTATTTTTCCTGTGTATTGGTGATGTTATTGTTTTTCCTGTGTATTGGTGATGTTATTATTTTTCCTGTGTAGCTGCTTTATATCTACGGGATTTATTAACCTTAGTATTTAGTACTGCTCATACAATTAGAATGGCTCTTCCTCCACCTCTTTATTATTCAAATTGGAATAAAAGATTTGCCATCTGGTATCATCTGTCTTCAACCATGTCTGGGTAGAGGCCATGATGTCTCTCTCTTCTACAAGTATTATTTTGGCCACTTCTCATGTGCTATCTGCAAGTGTCCTACCTCCCCAAGGCTTGAATCTAAGGCATGCATCTTCCTGCTGCTTTCCATGGTATCTGTGTGAAGACTGGCTGCTAGAGGATTGAATGATATGATACCTCTTTCGTCCCTTGGACAGCTAAGCTCTGGAATTCTCTTCCTGTTTTTATCTTTCTCATTTCCTGTAACCTCTCTAGAAACCTCTAAGAGTCATCTCTACAAACACTAGCAGAACCTTGACTGATTTCTGATTTCTTTTTCTCTCGACAAATTTGTTTCACCTGAGATGACTCATGATTTAGACGTGTCTTGGGTGTACTCGGCTGGCCACTGTATGTATGAAAAGGAATAACTGATTATGGTTGCTTTAAAGATCATAATGACATCAAATATTTCCACGGTGTCAGGGTATTCATCTGTGATTCCTGTTCCTTTCTCAGTTGTAGTCTGGCCATGTAAAAAAGTGTGGGTGAAGCACAGCAACGGAAACGAGGTATGAAATGGACCCCATGCCAGGAGCTTACAAGGGAAAGGGCAAGAAGTCTCTAGGAACTGATACTGGTAATCCCAGATGATTTTTGTGTACCTGGAAGTGAAAAGAGCTTTCAAGTTTTGGATACAAGAAGAGCTCGCAAAGCTTCCATGCTGTGAATGAGAACGTCTGCAGTGTTTTTGACTCTGAGAGAATGGAGCTTTTGCTATGCTTGAGCACTGTCAAGGGAAAACTCCTGCACATATTTAACTCTGACTACTTATGTTTTCTTTGGTTTTTTATGTTGTAGAAACTATTAATATCTGTAAACAAGGCAAACTTGCCTTAAAGTGAAATGTAATGCGATTTTTTTTCATAGCATTATAGCATTTTGAATTTTTCAGGCAGGATGGATAGTGAGTTGCTGGCGCTACAGTGGATGGAGCACTCACGAATCTTCAGCCAGGCCATCGGAAGCCTGCGTGGCAAGGTATTGTATGATACTGTTGTAATAAGTACTTTTCTCTGAAATGCTCCATATTAAACCTTTGGTTGTAGAATCAATTTCCTGAGATATGTAAGTTTTGTAGTGAAAAATGAAAATGGTGACTGTTTTCTTATCTCTTTTTTAACAGGATGAAATCTTAAGTTTACTGTATCTGGCATTGATTTTTTTTAAGACATCATCTGATAGCAAGTAAAATTAAAGAAGAAAAATGAATAAGTACTTATGTTCTGGTGCATGCAGAATGGCATAAACTTCTTCAGACATAGATATTTTTAGCTCACTCAAAATGATGAACACTTACTTGTAAAGGGCTTGGAAGAAAACTGGAAATGCCAGATTTAAAGGGACTCCAAGCAGCCCTTTGTTCTTGCTCATGAGCACTTGTCAAAAGTATTATATGGTATGATTATTTATGCTGTAGTTATTTAGGAAGTACCAGAGTGCAGAATGGAAAAGGGTGAGAGCAAAGGACGTAAAGGGAGTGGGGAAGGATAGGGATGTATTTAGGGAAGCAGTAATGGCTTGCACAAAAGATGCTTGTGGCATGAGAAGCATGGGATGTGGGCAGATTAGAAAGGGTAGTGAATGGTGGGATGAAGATGTAAGATTATTAGTAAAAGAGAAGAAAGAGGCATTTGGATGATTTTTGCAGGGAGGTGTATAAAAGAAAGAGGTAGGAGGTCAAGAGAAAGGTGCAAGAGGTGAAAAAGAGGGCAAATGAGGGTTGGGTTGAGAGAGTATCATTGAATTTTAGGGAGAATGAAAAGATGTTTTGGAAGGAGATAAATAAAGTGCATAAGACAAAAAAACAAATGGGAACATCAGTGGAGGGGGCTAATAGGGGTGTAATAACAAGTAGTGGTGATGTGAAAAGGAGATGGAGTGAGTATTTTGAAGATTTGTTGAATGTGTTAGATGATAGAGTGGCAGATATAGGGTGTTTTGGTCAAGGTGGTGTGCAAAGTGAGAGGGTTAGGAAGAATAATTTTGTAAACAAAGAAGGGATAGTGAAAGCTTCGCAGAAGATGAAAGCTGGCAAGACAGTGGGTTTTGATGGTATTGCAGTGGAATTCATTAAAAAAGGGGGTGACTGTGTTGTTGACTGGTTGGTTAGGATATTTAATGTATATATGACTCATGGTAAGGTGCCTGAGGATTGGCAGAATGCATGCATAGTGCCATTGTACAAAGGCAAAGGGGATAAAGGTGAGTGCTCAAAGTACAGAGGTAAAAGTTTGTTGAGAATTCCTGGGAAATTATATGGGAGGGTATTGATTGAGAAGGTGAAAGCATGCACAGAGCATCAGATTGGGGAAGTGCAGTGTGGTTTCAGAAGTGGTAGAGGATGTGTGGATCAGACATTTGCTTTGAAGAATGTATGTGAGAAATACTTAGAAAAGCAAATGGATTTGTATGTAGCATTAAGTATTTGGAGAAGGCATACGATAGAGTTGGTAGATATTCTCTGTGGAAAGTATTAAGAATATGTGGTGTGCGAGGCAAGTTGCTAGAAGGAGTGAAAAATTTTTATCGAGGATGTAAGGCATATGTTCGAGTAGGAAGAGAGGAAAGTGATTGGTTCTCAGTGAAAGTTGGTTTGTGGCAGGGGTGCATAATATGTCCATGGTTGTTTAATCTGTTTATGGATGTGGTTGTTAGGGAGGTGAATGCAAGAGTTTTGGAGAGAGGGGCAAGTATGTAATCTGTTGTGGATGGGAGGGCTTGGGAAGTGAGTCAGATGTTGTTCGCTGATGATACAGCGCTTGTGGTTGATTCGGATGAGAAGCTGCAGAAGCTGGTGACTGAGTTTGGTAAAGTGTGTGAAAGAAGAAAGCTGAGAGTAAGTGTGAATAAGAGCAAGGTTATTAGGTACAATAGGTTTGAGGGACAAGTCAATTGGGAGGTAAGTTTGAATAGAGAAAAACTGGAGGAAGTGAAGTGTTTTAGATATATGGGAGTGGATTTGGCAGTGGATGGAACCATGGAAGTGGAAGTGTCAGGGTGGGGGAGGGGGCAAAACTTCTGGGAGCGTTGAAAAATGTGTGGAAGGCGAGAACATTATCTTGGAAAGCAAAAATGGGTATGTTTGAAGGAATAATGGTTCCAACAATGTTATATGGTTGCGAGGCGTGGGCTATAGATAGAATTGTACAGAGGAGGGTGGATGAGCTGGAAATGAGATGTTTGAGGACGTCTGATCGAGTAAGTAATGAAAGTGTAAGACAGATGTGTGGTAATAAAAAGTGTGTGGTTGAGAGAGCAGAAGAGGGTGTTTTGAAATGGTTTGGTCCCATGGAGAGAATGAGTGAGGAAAGATTAACAGAGAGGATATGTTTGCCAGAGGTGGAGGGAATGAGAAGTGGGAGACCAAATTGGAAGTGGAAGGATGGGGTGAAAAAGATTTTGAGCAACTGGGGCCTGTACATGCCTGAGGGTGAAAGGCATGCAAAGAATAGAGTGAATTGGAACAATTTGGTATACTGGGGTCGACTTTCCGTCAGTGGATTGAACCAGGGCATGTGAAGCATCTGGGGTAAACCATGGAAAGTTTTTTGGGGCCTGGATGTGGAAAGGAAGCCGTGGTTTTGGTGCATTACACATGACAGCTGGAGACTGAGTGTGAACGAATGTGGCCTTTGTTGTCTTTTCTTAGCACCACCTCGCATGCATGTGGGGGAGTGGGTTGTCATTTCATGTGTGGCGAGGTGGCGATGGGAATGAGTAAAGACAGCAAGTATGAATTGTGTACATGTGTATATATGTATATGTCTGTGTATGTATATATATGTATATGTTGAAATGTATAGGTATGGATATGTGTGTGTGTTGACATGTATGTATATGCATGTTGGAAAGGATCGCAATTTTGCGCATGATCAAGATATTCCTATGAGTCCATGGGGAAAATGAAACACGAAAAGTTCCCAAGTGCACTTTCGTGTAATAATCACATTATCACGGGAGAAACAAGAGAGAAATATAACAGTCAGTTGATGTACATCGAAGAGACAAAGCTAGGACGCCATATGGTAAACGTGATTGTCCAAAACATACAAAGAGCGTTCATAAAATTATCATTTTTACAAATTTTATCAACAATAAAGTTATCTAATTTGTATAGACCATCACTAATATTAAGTTTATTATTCTTTGTGTATTTAATAATTGAAGATTCAATGATATTTCTCTTGGTAATAGAGTTAGAGTTAATAACTGAGATGGCGTTACTCCAGTCAATACAGTGATCATAGTTTTTAACATGATTAAACAAGGCATTTGATTCTTGTCCCATTCTTATACTATATTTATGTTGCTTAAGTCTAACAGAAAGATCCTTACCAATCTGACCAACATGAAATTTATCACAGTTTCCACAAGGCACTTTGTCCCCTTCATTGCCATATATGTATGGACTTATCAAAACACATAAACAGAATTTTCCAGCAAGCCCTATAGTGAGATCAGTAGGCTCCATCACATATGAATTGTCAAAATGGTTAGTTTCTTTATTAAGCCCTTTAGTGGGTTATTTTTATATTTTTTTTTATTATACTTTGTCGCTGTCTCCCGCGTTTGCGAGGTAGCGCAAGGAAACAGACGAAAGAAATGGCCCAACCCCCCCCTTAGTGGGTAAGGTATCAAATTCTAATATCATGAACAATGTAGATTTAGTCAACAAGCTAAACAATATCAATGTTAATTTTGATTTCAAACTAGTTAAGTTTGATGTTTCCTCACTTTTCACTAAAGTTCCAGTTGATAACCTTTTAGAATATTTATTTGATGTCGTGGATGATATTCATTTACCTGTTTCAAAGTCTGATTTCATTGAACTGATAAAATTGTGTATAAAAGACTGTGTATTTCAATTTAATGGAGATTATTACGCTCAAAAATTTGGTATGGCAATGGTTAACTCTCTTTCACCTGTACTAAGTAATCTTTATATAGAATTTTTTGAAACAAAATTACTAAAGGATATCTTACCTTCTAATGCAATTTGGTTTAGGTATGTAGATGATGTTCTTCGTGTTTGGCCAACAAATGAAAATTTACAAATATTTCTCCCCATACTTAACAATTTAAAAAGCGAGATATACATAAGTATACGTATGTAAGTAGGAGAGATGGCCAGAGAGCGTTATTGGATTACGTGTTAATTGACAGGCGCGCGAAAGAGAGACTTTTGGATGTTAATGTGCTGAGAGGTGCAACTGGAGGGATGTCTGATCACTATCTTGTGGAGGCTAAGGTGAAGATTTGTGTGGGTTTTCAGAAAAGAAGAGTGAATGTTGGGGTGAAGAGGGTGGTGAGAGTAAGTGAGCTTGGGAAGGAGACTTGTGTGAGGAAGTACCAGGAGAGACTGAGTACAGAATGGAAAAAGGTGAGAACAATGGAAGTAAGGGGAGTGGGGGAGGAATGGGATGTATTTAGGAAATCAGTGATGGATTGCGCAAAAGATGCTTGTGGCATGAGAAGAGTGGGAGGTGGGTTGATTAGAAAGGGTAGTGAGTGGTGGGATGAAGAAGTAAGATTATTAGTGAAAGAGAAGAGAGAGGCATTTGGACAATTTTTGCAGGGAAAAAATGCAGTTGAGTGGGAGATGTATAAAAGAAAGAGACAGGAGGTCAAGAGAAAGGTGCAAGAGGTGAAAAAGAGGGCAAATGAGAGTTGGGGTGAGAGAGTATCATTAAATTTTAGGGAGAATAAAAAGATGTTCTGGAAGGAGGTAAATAAAGTGCGTAAGACAAGGGAGCAAATGGGAACTTCAGTGAAGGGCGCAAATGGGGAGGTGATAACAAGTAGTGGTGATGTGAGAAGGAGATGGAGTGAGTATTTTGAAGGTTTGTTGAATGTGTTTGATGATAGAGTGGCAGATATAGGGTGTTTTGGTCGAGGTGGTGTGCAAAGTGAGAGGGTTAGGGAAAATGATTTGGTAAACAGAGAAGAGGTAGTAAAAGCTTTGTGGAAGATGAAAGCCGGCAAGGCAGCAGGTTTGGATGGTATTGCAGTGGAATTTATTAAAAAAGGGGGTGACTGTATTATTGACTGGTTGGTAAGGTTATTTAATGTATGTATGACTCATGGTGAGGTGCCTGAGGATTGGTGGAATGCGTGCATAGTGCCATTGTACAAAGGCAAAGGGGATAAGAGTGAGTGCTCAAATTACAGAGGTATAAGTTTGTTGAGTATTCCTGGTAAATTATATGGGAGGGTAATGATTGAGAGGGTGAAGGCATGTACAGAGCATCAGATTAGGGAAGAGCAGTGTGGTTTCAGAAGTGGTAGAGGATGTGTGGATCAGGTGTTTGCTTTGAAGAATGTGTGTGAGAAATACTTAGAAAAGCAAATGGATTTGTATGTAGCATTTATGGATCTGGAGAAGACATATGATAGAGTTAATAGAGATGCTCTGTGGAAGGTATTACGAATATATGGTGTGGGAGGCAAGTTGTTAGAAGCAGTGAAAAGTTTTTATCGAGGATGTAAGGCATGTGTACGCGTAGGAAGAGAGGAAAGTGATTGGTTCTCAGTGACTGTAGGTTTGCGGCAGGGGTGTGTGATGTCTCCATGGTTGTTTAATTTGTTTATGGATGGGGTTGTTAGGGAGGTGAATGCAAGAGTTTTGGAAAGAGGGGCAAGTATGAAGTCTGTTGGGGATGAGAGAGCTTGGGAAGTGAGTAGTTGTTGTTCGCTGATGGTACAGCGCTGGTGGCTGATTCATGTGAGAAACTGCAGAAGCTGGTGACTGAGTTTGGTAAAGTGTGTGAAAGAAGAAAGTTAAGAGTAAATGTGAATAAGAGCAAGGTAATTAGGTACAGTAGGGTTGAGGGTCAAGTCAATTGGGAGGTATGTTTGAATGAAGAAAAATTGGAGGCAGTAAAGTGTTTTAGATATCTGGGAGTGGATCTGGCAGCGGATGGAACCATGGAAGCGGAAGTGGATCATAGGGTGGGGGAGGGGGCGAAAATCCTGGGAGCCTTGAAGAATGTGTGGAAGTCGAGAACTTTATCTCGGAAAGCAAAAATGGGTATGTTTGAAGGAATAGTGGTTCCAGCAATGTTGTATGGTTGCGAGGCGTGGGCTATGGATAGAGTTGTGCGCAGGAGGATGGATGTGCTGGAAATGAGATGTTTGAGGACAATGTGTGGTGTGAGGTGGTTTGATCGAGTAAGTAACGTAAGGGTAAGAGAGATGTATGGAAATAAAAAGAGCGTGGTTGAGAAAGCAGAAGAGGGTGTTTTGAAATGGTTTGGGCACATGGAGAGAATGAGTGAGGAAAGATTGACCAAGAGGATATATGTGTCGGAGGTGGAGGGAACAAGGAGAAGTGGGAGACCAAATTGGAGGTGGAAAGATGGAGTGAAAAAGATTCTGTGTGATCGGGGCCTGAACATGCAGGAGGGTGAAAGGAGGGCAAGGAATAGAGTGAATTGGATCGATGTGGTATACCGGGGTTGACGTGCTGTCAGTGGATTGAATCAAGGCATGTGAAGCGTCTGGGGTAAACCATGGAAAGCTGTATAGGTATATATATTTGCGTGTGTGGACGTATGTATATACATGTGTATGGGGGTGGGTTGGGCAATTTCTTTCGTCTGTTTCCTTGCGCTACCTCGCAAACGCGGGAGACAGCAACAAAGCAAAAAAAAAAAAAAAAACTTAACAATTTAGTACCTTCCATCAAATTTACTGTAGAAAATGAAAATAATGGTATATTACCATTTTTAGATTGCATGATCCATAGACAATGACACAAGTTTAAGTTTAGCATATACAGAAAACCCACCAATGTATGCTCATATATCCATTATTACTCATCTCAACATGACAGAGATAAATTATCATCATTTCAATCTATGTTCCTTAGGGCATTACATATTTGCAGTCCAGAGTTTATTGATGATGAGTTTGAGAAGATATATTCTGTTGGATCTAAGTTAAAGTACCCTAGATCTTTCATTGATAGATCCCTTAAGTTAGCAAAGAAATCATAGAGTTGAGCCCAAACCTCCCATTGACACCAAGAATCTTTTAGTTCTCCCTTTTAATAATAATTTCACTTTGCTTCCCATGTTGCTTAAATCCTTTAATGTAAATGTTGCCTTTAGCAACAATGATACTATAAAGAATATCTTAATCAGGAATTCACTAGAAAATTCTCTTGGATGCATCTATAAATTGCCTTGTGGAAACTGTGATAAATTTTATTTTGGTCAGACTGGTAAGGATCTTTCTGTTAGACTTAAGCAACATAAATATAGTATAAGAACGTGACAAGAATCAAATGCCTTGTTTAATCATGTTAAAAACTATGATCATTGTATTGACTGGAGTAATGCCATCTCAGTTATTAATTCTAACTCTGTTACCAAGAAAAATATCATTGAATCTTCTATTATTAAATGCACAAAGAATTATAATCTTAATATTAGTGATGGTCTATACAAATTAGATAACTTTATTGTTGATAAAATTTGTAAAATGATAAGTTTATGAATGCTCGTTGTATGTTTTGGACAATCACATGTTTACCAAATGGCGTCGTAGCTTTGTCTCTTCGATGTATATCAACTGACTGTTATATTTCTCTCTTGTGTCTCCCCTGATGATGTGATTATTACATGAAAGTGCACTTGGGAACATTTCGTGTTTCATTTTCCCCGTGGACTCATAGGAATGTATTATACATGTGTATGTGGGTGGGTTGGGCCATTCTTTTGTCTGTTTCTTTGCGCTACCTCGCTAACATGGGAGACAGCGACAAAGTATAATAAGATGAAATAGATAATTAATGCAGTATAATACATAACACATACTCATGATAATGATTGAACTGTAATGGATGCAGAGAGAAAATTAAAACAGACTTAAATGGAGGCCAAGTTGTTAACTCATGACGATTCACTAAAATAGGGAATATTATCATTGTATGTATTACACTTTTATGCGTTATGATGCTTGGCGTAAAAGCTTATCTTGGTATTATAATGTATATGATTTGCCTAAATTAGTTTGAAAACAAGGAAGAAATAATTGAAATGCTCTTTTGGTGGTGATAGCAGGTTTAGATGGTGAATGATTCATTACTTTGGGTGGGACTTTTAACCTGGAATGGAAATGTTGGACTCCTTTATAGTAAGAAGTTGTTCAGCAAAACTGAACTGTTTCATCAACGCACTATGATATAGCTCTGCCAGAGGTGACTCTTCACTTGCAGTGTAACCACAGGCAGTTGTAATCTGGGAACACAACCTCTCAGACTTATGTATTTATATTTATTTATTTATTTATTGTTCTTTGTCGCTGTCTCCCACATTAGTGAGGTAGTGCAAGGAAACAGACAAAAGAATGGCCCAACCTACCCACATACACATGTATATACCTAAATGCCCACACACGCACGTATACATACCTATACATATCAACGTATACATTCATATACATATACAGTCATATACATACATACATATGTCCATCTTCATACATGCTGCCTTCATCCATTCCCGTCGCCATCCCTCCACACATGAAATAGCACCCTCTCCCTCCCGTGCGCATGCGAGGTGGCGCTAGGAAAAGACAACAAAGGCCACATTCGTTCACACTTACTCTCTAGCTGTCATATGTAATGCACCGAAACCACAACTCACTTTCCACATCCAGGACCCATGAAACTTTCCATGCTTTACCTCAGAAACTTTACATGCCCTGGTTCAATCTATTGACAGCAGTCGACCCCAGTATAACACATTGTTCCAATTTACTTTATTCCTTGCACACCTTTCACCTTCCTGTATTTTCAGGCCCTGATCGCTCAAAATCTTTTTCACTCCATATTTCCACCTCCAATTTGGTCTCCCACATCTCCTTGTTCCCTCTACCTCTGACGCATGTAACCTCTTTGTCAATCTTTCCTCACACATTCTCTCCATGTGACCAAACCATTCCAGTACACCCTCTTCTGCTCTCTCAACCACTCTTTTTTATTACCACACCTCTCTCTTACCCTTTCATTACTTACTCTATCAAACCACCTCACACCACATATTGTCTTCAAACATTTCATTTTCAATGCATCCATCCGAGCCCATGCCTCGCAACCATATAACATTGTTGAAACCACTATTCCTTCAAACATAACCAATTTTGCTCTCTGAGATAATGTGCTAGCCTTCCACACATTCTTCAATGCTCCCAGAACCTTCACCCCCTCCCCCACCCTGTGACTCACTTCTGCTTATATTGGTTCCATCCACTGCTAAATCCACTTCCAGATATCTAAAACACTTCACTTCCTCCAGTTTTTGCCATTCAAACTTACCTCCCAATTAACTTGTCCTTCAACCCTACTGAACCTAATAACCTTATTCTTATTCACATTTACTCTCAGCTTTCTCCTTTCACACACTTTACCAAACTCAGTTACCAACTTCTGCAGTTTCTCACCCGAATCAGCCACCAATGTTGTATCATCAGCGAACAACAATGAACTCACTTCCCAAGCCCTCTCATTGACAACAGACTGCATACTTGCCCCTATCTCCAACACTCTTGCATTCACCTCCTTATCCATCCCATTGATAAGCAAATTAAACAACCATGGAGACATCAAGCACCCCTGCCTCAGACCGACATTCACTGGGAACCAATCACTTTCCTCTCTTCCTACTCGTACACATGCCTTACATCCTTGATGAAACCTTTTTACTGCTTCTAACAACTTACCTCCTGCACCATATACTCTTAAAACCCTCCACAAAGCATCTCTATCAACCCTCTCTTATGCCTTCTCTAGATCCATAAATGGTACATACAAATACATCTGTTTTTATAAGTATTTCTCACATACATTTCTCACAAATTAATTAACTATGGAGATGTCACGCACCCCTTCCACAAACCGACATTCACTGGGAACCAGTCACTTTCCTCTCTTTCTACTCATACACATGCCTTACATCCTTGATAAAAACTTTTCACTGCTTCTTACAATGTACCTCTCACACCATATACTCTTAATACCTTCCACAAAGTATCTCTATCAACCCTATCATATGCCTTCTCCAGACCCATAAATGCTACATACAAATCCATCTGTTTTTTAAGTGAAGAGCAGTGAAGTGAAGAGTGAAGAGCAGTTGCAGAAAGTTGTATGTTTTATGATGTAGGTAAGTAGAGGAGATTGAAGGTAAATGCAAATAAAAGTAAAGTAATGGTGTTTGTAAAGAAACAGAGTGAAAGTATAGATTTTGTAAAACCACATAGAGTGAAAGAAGAAAGTGTAATAAATTGTGATGTGGATATGGGGGGAAAAAGATTGAAAGAAATGAGGGAATTTAAGTGTGAGCTATCTTGGGTAAGTATGCTGAAATGGAAGGAGAGATAAGGGAGAGAGCAGTACAGGGTTGAAGATTCACTGGGTCCCTTAATGAAATAATGAAGGGTATAGGTATAAGTATGGAAGGGAGAAGAGGACTAAGGGACAGCATAGTCCTCCCAACCCCAACCTATGCAGCCGAAATATGGACTTGGAATAAGCCACAGAGGTCAAGAATCCAGAATGTGGAAATGAGCTGTTAAAGAGAGCATGTGAAATAAAGAAAAAATGAAAGCATGTATGAGCGGTATGTTTTGGGAAGGAATGAAAAGAAAATGAATTGTGGTGTGGTAAAATGTGTGAAACGTAATACTTTAAGGGGGTTTGGTCATGTGGAAAGAATGCAAGGCTGGGAGTTTACAAGGAGCTGATGTGAATGGAAGACCACATGTAACATGGGCAAATAGGGTGGAGGAATTCTGGAGGGAGAGAAACAGAGGAAGAATGTGAGGAATGGTGCATATGAGGGAGGCATGTAAGGATAGGGATAAGCAGAGATTCTTTTGCTGTGGCTACCTCTTGATAGGAGTTCCCAGAGGGATCAGACGTCAGAGAAATAAATAGATAGAGTATGGTTGAGAGAGCAGAAGAGGGTGTGCTGAAATGGTTTGGAGATATGGAAAGAATGAGTGAGGATAGATTGACGAAGAGGATACATGTGTCAGACGTGGAGGGAACAAGGAGAAGTGGGAGACCAAATTGGAGGTGGAAGGATTTAGAGAAAAAGATTTTGAGCGATCAGGGCCTGAACATATAGGAGGGCGAGAGGCATGCAAGAAAGAGTGAATTGGAATGATGTGGTATACCATGGTGCTGTCAATGGACTGAACCAGGGCATGTTAAGCATCTTCGGTAAACCATGGAAAGGTCTGTGGGACCTGGATGTGGATAGGGAGCTGTGGTTTTGGTGCATTACACATGACAGGTAGAGACTGAGTGTGAACGAAGGTGGCCTTTTTGTCTGTATTCTTGGCGCTGCCTCACTGAACCAGGGGATAGCGATGGTGTTTTCCTTTGGGATGGGGTAGCAACAGGAATGGATGAAGGCAAGCAAGTATGAATATGTGCATGTGTATGTATGTAATGTCTGCGTATGTGTATGTATATGTATGTATATATGCATATGAAGGCATTTGTGTATATGTATGTCTATATGAGTGGATGGGCCATTCTTCGTCTGTTTCCTGGCGCTACCTCACTGATGCGGGAAACAGCGATTATGTATAATAAATGATAGATAAGATAGATAGATAGATGAGAGAGCAGTCCAGGGTAGAATAGTCATTGGTCCCCTTGATAAAATAATGAAGGGTTGAGGTGTAGGTATAGAAGTGAAGAGAGGATTATGGGACAGCATGGTCCTCCCCAACTCTGACCTATAGAGCTGAAACAATGACATGGAATGAGTCACAGAGGTCAACAATCCAGGCTGTGGAAATGAGCTATTTGAGAAGAGCATGTGTTTTGGCTAGATGGAATGAAGAGTAAATGAAAGGTTGTATGAGAGATGTGGTACAGCAGGGAATGCAAAGGAAAGACTTGTGGAGTAGTAGAATGGGTGAAATGTAAAACTTTGAGGTGGTTTGGGCATGTGGAAAGGATGCCAGATTGGGAGTTTAGAGGGAAGCTATTTGATAATATAGTGAAAGGGGTTGGTGCGAGAGATCACCTGTGACATGGGCAAATAGAGTGGAAGAATACTGGAAGGAGAGAGAGAGAAATGGTGGAAGAATGCGTGGAATGATGTCTGTGAGGGATGGATGTAAGGACAGGGAGAAGTGGAGACTCTTTTGCCATGGACACCACTTGATGGGAGTTCCTGAGGGAACAGGCGTCAGAGATATAGATACATAGATAGAGAGTAATGAATTGTTACTCTTGTCGTGGGTAGTTGAGGAACCAATTAAGTGGTGTCCCGCAGGGTGAGAAGACATTTGAATGCTTTTTTCACATATATTTGCTGCTTAATTTTATATGCTTTGGTTGATACATGATGTAATTTAATAAATATAGTTTCTTATGAGTAGAAAATTATTTTGAACTGAGTTTACTTTGTTGAAGTTATCAATATTTCATAAGTTAGAGAATATGTATTCATATGTCTTTATCTTTACAGGCTGCGTACACTGATGCTACTTTGGCTTGTGAAGGACGTTTCTTTCCAGTGCACAAATTTGTGCTGTCTACCTGCAGTGAATATTTTAATGCAATTTTCGATTGGACTCCATGTGTGAATCCTGTGGTTGTTTTAAACAATGTTGCTTGCAAAGAACTTGAAGCTCTTTTGGATTTCATGTACATCGGAGAAGTTAATGTAAGGGAAGCACAGATTCCAGATGTAATGCATGCTGCAGAATGTCTGAGGATCCGAGGATTAGCTATGGTTGATGATGATGGTGTAAAAACCCAAATATCTGCCAGGAGTCCTTCGGACTTGGATGGACCATTGAAAAAGAAGAGACGTCCAGATGTTCAAAGGAGTGTAGCAACAACCTCACAGATGCAGCTTCCTCCTCCCACACATCCTGCTCCGCATCTTAATTCTCATACGCCCCGTCTCCCACCTCCAACAGTTGTAGCTACAACATCTGCACACCATTTATCACCAGAACCAAATTTCTCATCAACTGTTGACAACACAGACCATCCCCACCACTCTCAACTCCCAAAACCTCATCACCATCATATACAGCAGCAGCAAACTTTCCCCATTCAGAGTAGTTCAACAGTAAACCTTCCACACCCTCAACCATCTCATACTCCACAACCATCACTGACCACACAGCATTCTCAGTTGGGAATGAACCAAAACCTCCAGATTAAGACCTCTCCTTCACACCTCTCAGTTTCACAGCATGTCAGTCCTACAGATCTTTCAACCCATGGGCAGACTCAAGAAATCAATATCCCCCCAGCTCTGACACCAATTGATAAGGTCATGCAGGAAGTCAAAGTGAAATTTGAAAATACAAGCAAGCAGCAAGTACTTGAAGCCCAGCCTGAGGATGGATCTGTTGGAATTCCTGACTTGTTGGACAGCTTGGTTGACATGCGGCCACTTTACGATGCCAAAGGAACGCAAGGAGAAGAATTTGCAACATTTCACTCTGTGGTAATATTTTCCATTACTTTGTATACTGATGATAAGTCAGGCTATTGGTTTTATGGATATTAGACAGACTACTATATCCAGTAGACTTTTTAAAGCTAGAGTATTTACAGTCAATAAGAACAATAATAAACTGATAATTGCAGGCTATCATTTTTTTCTTAAGTTGGGTTCCAGTCACAGACAGAATATAGAGAGGTCAGTGAAAGGGAAAAAGAAGAGACAAGGTAAAGTATTGACGAATATTGGAGGAAGTAGAAGACCTCTCTTTTAAAATGTGCCAGGTCATAGTTATTGGGAAGGACATGAGAGTAGAGGATTCCAAAACTTTGAGGTGTATGGAAAGTTTTCAAAATGGCCCACCCTTATAACTAAGAGTTTTGGAGAGAGTAGGGGGTATGCATTCTGTTGTAGTTGTGGGGTGCATGGGAGGTAAGTCAGATGATCTGGTGTTGGTGGTAGATTCGAGTGAGAAGTTGCAAAAGCTGGTGTCTAAGTTTGGGAGAATGTCCGAAAGGAAAAAGTTTAGGGTAAATGTGGATTTTAAAAGTAAGACTGTTAAGTTGAGCAGTGAAGAGGTAGATTATTTGGAATGTGATTTCAAATAGAGAGAACCTGGAGGAAGTGGAGTGTTTTAAATACCTGGGAATAGACATGGCAGTAAATAGAATCATGGAAGTTAAAGTTAGTTATAGGATGTGGGAGGAGCAAAGGTCATTGGGCGTTGAGGAATGTGTGGAAAGAGAGGGCATTATCTGGGCAGGCAGAGAGGGGCATGTTTGAAGGTAGAGTTGTCCCGATGGTGTTGGATGGGTGTGAGGCTTGGACTAAAGATAAGAAGGCAGATAAGAAGGTATGAAGAGGGTCAACTTGTTGGAAATGGAATGTTTGAGGATAATGTGTAGTGTGAGAAGGGTGAACCTTAATGCTTTGAGGTGATTTAGAAATGTGGAAAGAATGCAAGATGGGGAGTTTACAAGGAGAGTGTATGATAGTATGATAATAGAGGTTGGTGTGAGAGGAAGATCACCAGTGACATGGAGAAATAGAGTTGAAGGATACCAGAGGGAGAGAAATGGTGGAAGAATGCATGGAATGGGGTATGCAAGGAATGCATATAAGAACAGGGATAAACGGAGACCCTTTTGCCATGGCCACTCCCTTGATGGGAGTTCCTGCAGAGAACAGGCATTAGTGATATAGATGTATAGATAGATAGATAGGAGGGTTGATCGAGCAATAGATGATAGGGTAAGAGAGTGATATGGTAGTAAGAGGAGTATATATGAGAGAGTTGAAGAGGGTGTGCTGAAATGATGTAGACATATGGAGAAGATGATAGAGGAAAGGATGACTAAGAGAGTTTATATGTCAAAAGTGGAAGGAACAAGGAAAAGGGGGAAATAAGGAGGAGGTGGAGGGATGTAGTGAAAAATGCCTTGAAGGCTTGGGTCCTGAAAATTCAGGAGGGTATGTGGCATGTAATGAACAGAGTAAATTGGTGTAATATGGCTTACAGGGAATGACATGCTGTCAAAGGGCTGAACCAAGGCATATAAAATGGTCAGTGGAAACTGCAGATAAGTCTGTGGGACCTGATTGTGGATGCATTATACGACAGGTAGAGAGTGAATGTGAGTGATTGATGCCATATCTCTGTCTGTTCCTGGTGCTACCTCACTAATACAGGAAATGGCAAATATGTAAGAAAAAAGGAAAGAAAAATAACTAAGACTACCCTGTATTATCATTTGCTGCTATACTTTTGTTCTTCTTTCATATAACCAAGAAGGTACATATTATAAATAGTGCTGGCCAGTACATAGAAAGTGCATGTACTATTTTCATAGACATTGCCACTTAATGGATTTTTTCAGTGTTTGATCAAATACCTTGGAATTCGGTGACATGTGATATGGTGCTTGAATATCAAAAGAGACCTCCCACCCACATCATGTCGCACTTAAGCTGACTGAGTCATTCAACCTCATGGTTTAAGGTATTAATTGCCTAGCTGAAGGCAAGATTAACTGGCTTTTTACCTGATCTTACCTGTTGAGACATAATCCTTTTGATCACGGAGAAGGGAATTGTTAAGTAGGGTAAGTGTATATGATTTTATGATAATCTAGATTCCTTTAAAAGAGGATTCTGATTTTCCTTTGAATTCCACTGGGGTCATTTTCTGCACTGAGGTGTACACTAGAATGAAGATATCATTCTAGGCTTTAAGTTAAAAAGTAGGAATCAGAATGTATTCTTATTTGGATGATATTATGATGAATCCTGGTGTAAAGATGCTCTTTTAAGGGATCTAAATTCAGTAATTAGGCTTTTCAGAGACTTAAACTGTACACTCATTTGTGAAAATATCAGGTAGGTCCCTATTAGTTTTTTGTATTTCAAGGACATCTTCAGGTTAGTAATTTCTCATAAAGCTTTCCCCTGAAAAAGCTGAGGATAATCAAAAATTAGGGAAATGATGAGGTGCGGAAAATTTATCCAGGGGATAGCTAGAGATGATATTAATGTGGATGGGTATTAGAACTACACCCACATGTTTCATATAGGTGAAGCTGTTGTATAACTGTAGGTGGAACTGAAATGCTTGTCATACTAGAAAGTTTGGCTTAGGTAGATGCAAGTTTATCACATTAAGTAGGTATGTGTTTAGGTGACCAGTTTTCTATCATTTGTTTCTATGAATTCTAAGGATCCAAATCTTAATCTCAAATTTTTTTTAAAACAAGACAGGAGGTTGTGACTCCATCCACATTTTCTTCAGGGATTCTTAGAACAATTCTGGTGAACCTAGCACAGTGCCTTTTTTAGACATGAAAGCAATTATATTTACCTTGCACAAGTTTGCTCCAGTGTTAATGGAGAAATCAGTTGAGATGTATTTGAATAGTTCACTTTTGATTTGAGATACTTTAGACCTTTTAAGCTCCTAGGTTTGACAGAACATATTTATTGCCTTAGATTATGCTCTCTTTTTTTTTCCCATTCACATTTTAAAGATGTTGAAGTGTTAAATGTCATTGCAACCAGTATTCTGAACATACAGAATTGGAATGTGATTAATTGCTGTCATTTAATATAACTCCCCTACTTGCTTTCCACCTTCATGTAGCTCATTCATCATCCCTTGGATTAAATTAGTTGAGGGAGAATACATGCCATAATCATGTTTAATACACAAGGAAAATATAGCTATAATGTTTTGTTATAGCTCTCTTAAAATCTTTTATAAAATCACAGCAGGAAGAATCTGCTGAATTATACCTCCAGGCAACCCTCAGCTCAGCTGACATATTGCCAGTCTCTTAAAAGCAATGAGAAGGAGAAATAGTGAGCCCCAGTTAAGGCTATGTTTGTAAATAAGTTTGCCAACTCTGAGTCTCCATTTGATTTCAAGTAGTGACGTGCAGTATCTTAGGTGTTATGATATGATACCTTTTGATAAATGAATTTATCTGGTCACTGTTGGTCTTCCAGTGTAATCAGAGTTTAAACAATACCTGCCATGGTGATTTTTCTATTTTTTCTTGTGAAAATCAGTAATAAATGGCTAGTAGGGAGTAATAGCTTACTAACCATTTTTTTTCAGATATTAAATGGATATGAAATTTTTTATTTCCATACATGTTTGTCATTTTCCATGAGTGAGGTATCGTCAAAAACAGACGACAAGACCTTAGAGGGCAAAATTCCTCACTTGGCTCCTTGCTCTGTTCCTTCTTTTGGAAAGTAATTTAGGATGGAAGGATTTCCAGCCACCTGCTCCTGCTCCTCTTAGTCATCTTATATGACACTTAGAGAATACGTGGGCATTATTCTTTCTTCCCTATCCTTATGGATATGTTGATAATTTTTTTCATAATTATCCTCAAATATTGATACTTGGACCTATACTTCTATGATTCACAATCCCATAAATGGATTTATTTCCATCATATCTCACCATAAAAGATTGCTCACCACTGCAAGCATGCAGACACACCTCAGACATCACCATTCACAACACTTATCCAAACCCCATTGCTCCCACTACATACAAGTAACAGATACCAGTATAAAACACACACTCATACCAATTGAAAACAAACATTAGTATCTCTCAGAGCCCCAGTCACACTCTAAACATTATCCATCCATCCATTATTCATCGTTGTCATCAAAATCACGCTCATACAACCAATCATCTTACTCAAAAAACACTACATACAAATAGTCCTTATGCAGAAAACTGGATTAACACCCTCATTCATCCTCACTCCTATAACTACACAACCCTAGACAAGCCAGGTAAAACAGACAAGAAGGAGGATTTGTAATGCGTATTTATCACGGCAAATCATACGCTGACACCAATAGACATAAAGCATCTTACAGACTCTGTTAATGCTCTTGAAATCCCTTCCATAAATTTTTTGTTCATACATCTTTGTCATTTCCCATGTTAGCAAAGGAGATTCAGGAATAGATGAAGGAATGGCCTCATTCACTCACATCCACTTTCTAGGTGACATGTCAAGCACTGAAACCAGGACCCCCTATTCATAATCAGACCCCATATACCTTTCTGTGGTTTCCCCTGAAAGTTTTATATACCCTGGTTCAGCCCATTGATAGCAGTTTGTTCCCTGTAAATGATATCATTCCAATTTGTTGTGTCTCTTGCATGCATTGCCCCCTCTTACATATTCAGGCACAAGATGATCCATAGATATACATGGACGAGGAGTGATGGAAGAGAAGAGCAAAATGTTTTGATTGACTATGTGGTAGTGGATGAAAGAATGAGAAAGGCTGTACTAAATGTTAGAGTTGTGAGAGGATTTTTTTGGAGACTCTGACCATTTTGCAGTTCTTGTGGAGATGAAGATCAGGGAGAATTGGAGGTATGATGTAAAGAAGGATGGGGAGGTAGAAGTGTTGCCAAGTGAGAAGATGAATCAGAAAATACATGGAGGAATGTTATAAGAAGGTATCTGAAAGTGTAGATGGAAGTGCAGTAAATGTTAATATGAATGAAGTGTTTGAAATGTTGAGAGAGATACAGTGAACGGTTGTAGAATTTGTAGTTGGATACAAGGATGTGAAATACAGGAATGTAAAGGGCAATACATGGTGGACACATAAGATGAGAATTGCTGTGGAAGAGAAGAAAAAGGGATATTGTAGATTGCTTGATGGAAAAGTACTGTTCAGAAGAGGAGGAGGGAAGAATATTACATATTTAAGTGGAATTTTAAGAAGCTGTTAGAAGAAAGCAGTGAAAGAGTAGATGAGAATTTTTGAAGAATGTTAAGTGAAAAATTTCAGAATGATAAAAAACAGTTGTGGAAGGATATGTAAAAGGAAAGATGTGGATATAAGAGTGGAAATGTTGATGTGAGAAGTAAGGAAGGGGAAGTGCTGAATCAAAAGGAGGAAAAGAAAGGAAGATGGAAAGAGTATTTTGAAGAACTGATGAAAGTGGAAGAAATGGAGGCAGCAGTTTTTACATGCATGGGTATGGAGGATGGAAGGAAGAGGATACAAGTGTAAGGGCCTGTAGCAAAGAGGGAGGTAAGAAGGGCAACAATGAGGCTGAAGGAAGGAAAGGCACCTGGAGTGGATGGGATAACAGGTGAATGGCTGAAGTATGGTGGAGAAAGCAGGGTAGAGTGGATGCATTGGGTATGTGATTTATCATGGAAACTGAAGGTTGTGCTTAAGGATTGGGTGAAAGCTATTAATGTTCCATTATTCAGAGGGAAAGGTGCTAAGGATGTATATAGCAATTATAAAGGAAAAAGTCCGTCAAGTATACCAGGAAAAGTGTATGCAAGAATGTTAATTGATCGAGTGATGGAAGTGGCTAAATGCAGAATAAGTGTAGAGCATGGGTGTTTTTGGAAAGGTAGGGGATGTATGGATCAGATTTTTTTTAGTAAAGATGAACGTGGAAAAGTATTTAGCAAAAGGTAAGAAGTTGTATGCAGCTTTTATGGATCTGGAGAAAGCATATGACCGAGTCAATTGAATGCTTTATGGGATGTGTTAAGGATATATGGTGCAGGGGACAACTGTTGTATGGTGTGAAAGCCTTCTATAGAGGAGCAAATGTATGTGTAAGAGTGGATGGAGAGTTGAGTGAAAGTTCTGTGATACATGTTGGTGTGTGACAGGGCCGTTTGATGTCACTGTGGCTTTTTGAAATATGTAATGGATTGAGCGTGGAAAAGTATTTAGCAAAAGGTAAGAAGTTGTATGCAGCTTTTATGGATCTGGAGAAAGCATATGACCGAGTCAATTGAATGCTTTATGGGATGTGTTAAGGATATATGGTGCAGGGGACAACTGTTGTATGGTGTGAAAGCCTTCTATAGAGGAGCAAATGTATGTGTAAGAGTGGATGGAGAGTTTAGTGAAAGTTCTGTGATACATGTTGGTGTGTGACAGGGCCGTTTGATGTCACTGTGGCTTTTTGAAATATGTAATGGATTGAGCGATAAGAGAGATGAAAGTAAAACTAGGGAAAGAGGGTGCAGAGATGAAGTGTGGCATTGAGATATGGTGGCGAGTGGCAAACCTGTTTGTGGATGATACTGTGTTTTTTTCTGAGAGTGAAGAGGAGTTACAGAAGATTGTAAGTGTGTGTAAGCATAGATGAATGAAGGTAATTGCAAGTAAAAGTAAAGTAATGGTGTTTGAAGAGAAACATGGTGAAAATATAGATTTTCTAAAATCTTAAAGAGTGAAAGGAGAAAGTGTGCTAAATTGTGCTTTTGATAAGAGGGAGAAAGACTGGAAGAGGTGAGAAAATTTAAGTTTTAGGAGCTGTTTTGGGTAAGTTTTTAGGAGCTGTCTTGGATAAGTTTGATGATATGGAAAGAAAGATAAGAGAGAGAGAGCAGTACAGGGTAGATGAGTCATTGGGCCCCTTAATAGAACAATGAAGGATTGAGGTGTAAGCATAGAATTGAAGAGAGGATTAAGGGACAGCTTAGTCCTCCCAACTGTGACCTATAGAGTTGAAACAATGATATGGAATGAGTCACAGAGGTTAACAATCCAGACTGGAAATGAGCTATTTGAGAGGAGCATATGGTGTGGCTAGATGGAATGAAGAAAGATATGAAGGGGCGTATGGCAGGGAATGCAAAGGGAATAAATTGTGGAGTAGTAGAATTGATGAAATCTAATACTTTGAGGTGGTTTGGGAAGCTGGAAAGAATGGAGTAGACTGGGAGTTTGCAGGGAGAGTATGTTGTAATGACTGTGAGTTTGGTGGGAGAGTATACGATAGTACAGTTAAAGGGCTTGGAAGACCACCTATGATATGGGCAAAAGAGTGGAAGAATACTGGAAGGAGAGAAATGGTGGAAGAATGTGTGGAATGATATATGTGAAGTAGGGATAATAGGACATGGATATTTGGATAGGGATAAGTGGAGACTTTTGCTGTGGCCACCTCTTGATTGGAGTTCCTGAGGGAACAGGCAACAGAGATATAGATAGATAAATAGAGCCTTCACAACAGCTTTCACTCCATCTTTCCATCCCAACCTAGGTTTCCTCTTTTTCCTCTGTTCCCTTTACCTCTGACATGTATACCCTCTTAGTCATCTTTTCCTCACTCATCATATCCATATGTCTAAACCATTTCAGCACATCTTCAGCCTTCACATACATACTCCTCTTCACTATTACACCTCTCTCTTGCCTTATCATATCTTATTTGATGGGTTGTCTTTTGCCATAAATTGGCCTCAGGCATTACATTTCCAACACATTCTCCCTATACCTTACACATTTTTGTCTGAAGCCCCGTGCCTCACATCCACATAGCACTGATGGGACCATCAAACATATCCATCTTTTCCCTTAAAGATAGTGATGTTCTCAATCTACACATTCTGTAATGCACTCATGCCTTTGCCCCCTTGCCCATCCAGTAGCATACTTCAGTCCCATAAAAATAAAATCTGTGTAATACCTACTACATAATACCAAAACATATTCATCAACTGCATACCCACTTCTACCACTTGTCCTTTCAGATACATTCCCGATCTATGGAACCTAACACACTTAACCAACACTTTTCTGTGTGAAGATTTCAACACCCACCACCCTGCCAGGCTCATCATCCACACCCAAGATCTCGAGGTGAACTACTAAGAAATTAATTGAACCCTTTCAGTATGCTTAAACTTGACAAATGGCCAACTAGATTCCCAGCTCACCACCTCCCTATGTTAGTCTCACTAGAGATTTCCAGACTACAGAAATGCATATTGGCCAGTCTTTACACAGTACATAGATTCCAAGCTCCAAAACTTCACTGTAGGTAACTTTTCAACCCTAGACCATACTGTCTCCCAGTCCAACAGTGTCATTAAACAAGGCAGCGAAAAACATGTGCCACAAGTTACACAGAGGGGATTTTAACCCAAACTTCTCTGCATAAAGGAAAACAGCATACTCAAGCAAAGTAGCCCACAATCAACACTGACCTTAGAACATAGCCAAACTGTGATCATCATCATCATAGTAATAATAACTGGAAAACAAACAGCAAAATGGCATTTGTAGGTTAACAAGATGAACCACCTAACCATTGGTGCCCAACTCTGGTAAACATTAACCCTTTTGGTGTGTCAATAATCCAACAAAAATTGGAATTATGAATTTTGCACTATCTATTACTTCAGTATCAAGAGGTAATATATTTTTTAGATTTGTCACAAAAATTCCTTGAAATCCTTACTGGATAGAGAAATATGATTTACATCAGGATATGCAAAAATATGTAAAAGTTGATCTTCTATAAATGGTACATGAATTCACTCAACTAAATCAGTAAATGTCTAAATTCATTATTCATTGTGAAAAGAATAAATTTGAATACCAATATACTGCATAATGATATTTATGTAAGATGTGAAAGATGATCTTGAAAGTGACAGATATCTGGTGAAAAATGAAAGTGATTGTTTTACCATAGTTTTAATTAACTTCTGCTTCAGACTAGATTATGATAATGACAGGACTAAGTATAATATTATGTTCATTAAGAAATGTTCATATCTAGATTTAATGAAAAATATGGAGCGATGTGGTATACCGGGGTTGACGTGCTGTCAGTGGATTGAATCAAGGCATGTGAAGCGTCTGGGGTAAACCATGGAAAGCTGTGTAGGTATGTATATTTGCGTGTGTGGACGTATATATATACATGTGTATGGGGGTGGGTTGGGCCATTTCTTTCGTCTGTTTCCTTGCGCTACCTCGCAAACGCGGGAGACAGCGACAAAGCAAAAAAAAAAAAAAAAAAAAAAAATGGCCAATATCATAAATATGAAAACTGATACCTGTAGCTAATATCAAATCTTTCACATCAATCAGATGCATCCTAAACCTGAGAGATTTAGCCTTGGACATTCTTAGTCATACATCATTTGTGTACAGGAACTAGTGTAGCTGCGCTAGTTAATGAAACTTTCTTCTTTCTTTCATACTATTCGCCATTTCCCGCGATAGCAAGGTAGCGTTAAGAACAGAGGACTGGGTCTTTGAGGGAATATCCTCACCTGGCCCTCTTCTCTGTTCCTTCTTTTGGAAGAAAAAAAAAAAGAAAATGAAACTAGGTCATATTTTTCCAGCTCACTATCACCCATTTGTACCTGTGAAACTTCATAATTAGTATTCATCATCTCTGTCCCAAAACTCACTCCCAGGCTCAGACACTGCCAAGATGGATTTAATTTCTGCATTTTGGAAGTCATAACCACAGACATAATCTGTAACCCATATCAGCATAAGAAGGAAGATAAAGCATGATCATGCAGTTACATAGTTACTAGTTAAGTGATATCTGGTTAATGAATTATTATCATGATCAAACACCAGAGGTAAACAACACTAGTTAAATGGCTGCTCACTCACTACATAATTAATCTGCTGATCAAATGTACACAAACATTACTCTGCTGATCAGATGTACACAAACATTACTCTGCTGATTGAATGTATGCAAACATTACAAGCTGTGCTGACGACAGACGGCAGGCTTGAAAACATGTGGCATGTGGCTTATAAATGCTTAGAAAAATATATAGTATGCATGAACATCACTGGATGATATATGTGACTTCCCTACAAATGAAAATCCAAGCTCCAACATTGTATGTGTAGACTTTGATTGAAGACACACATGCAAAACCTGGAAACACTGACATATATAGACATTTTGGGAGTTTATTACAAACCTTCTGAGATATGATTGTATATCAGAGGATAGTTATTTTGATATTGAACATATCTGTAAGATATAAGATTAAACTCACTAATAGATCAGTGAAATCAACCATGAGATACAGAGAGTTATAGACAACATCCTGCTCTGAGCTTTATGTTTACATTCATACATTTTCGGTGTCTAACTGTGTGTGGATGTAACCAAGATGTGAAAAAAGGAGAGATAGGTAGTATGTTTGAGGAAAGGAACCTGGATGTTTTGGCTCTGAGTGAAACGAAGCTCATGGGTAAAGGGGAAGAGTGGTTTGGGAATGTCTTGGGAGTAAAGTCAGGGGTTAGTGAGAGGACAAGAGCTAGGGAAGGAGTAGCAGTACTCCTGAAACAAGAGTTGTGGGAGTATGTGATAGAATGTAAGAAAGTATCTCGATTAATATGGGTAAAACTGAAAGTTGATGGAGAGAGATGGGTGATTATTGGTGCATATGCACCTGGGCATGAGAAGAGAGATCATGAGAGGCAAGTGTTTTGGGAGCAGCTGAATGAGTGTGTTAGTGGTTTTGATGCACAAGACCGGTTTATAGTGATGGGTGATTTGAATGCAAAGGTGAGTAATGTGGCAGTTGAGGGAATAATTGGTATACATGGGGTTTTCAGTGTTGTAAATGGAAATGGTGAAGAGCTTGTAGATTTATGTGCTGAAAAAGGACTGGTGATTGGGAATACCTGGTTTAAAAAGCGAGATATACATAAGTATACATATGTAAGTAGGAGAGATGGCCAGAGAGCGTTATTGGATTACGTGTTAATTGACAGGCGCGCAAAAGAGAGACTTTTGGATGTTAATGTGCTGAGAGGTGCAACTGGAGGGATGTCTGATCATTATCTTGTGGAGGCTAAGGTGAAGATTTGTATGGGTTTTCAGAAAAGAAGAGTGAATGTTGGGGTGAAGAGGGTGGTGAGAGTAAGTGAGCTTGGGAAGGAGACTTGTGTGAGGAAGTACCAGGAGAGACTGAGTACAGAATGGAAAAAGGTGAGAACAATGGAAGTAAAGGGAGTGGGGGAGGAATGGGATGTATTTAGGAAATCAGTGATGGATTGCGCAAAAGATGCTTGTGGCATGAGAAGCATGGGAGGTGGGTTGATTAGAAAGGGTAGTGAGTGGTGGGATGAAGAAGTAAGATTATTAGTGAAAGAGAAGAGAGAGGCATTTGGACGATTTTTGTGGGGAAAAAATGCAATTGAGTGGGAGATGTATAAAAGAAAGAGACAGGAGGTCAAGAGAAAGGTGCAAGAGGTGAAAAAGAGGGCAAATGAGAGTTGGGGTGAGAGAGTATCATTAAATTTCAGGGAGAATAAAAAGATGTTTTGGAAGGAGGTAAATAAAGTGCGTAAGACAAGGGAGCAAATGGGAACTTCAGTGAAGGGGGCTAATGGGGAGGTGATAACAAGTAGTGGTGATGTGAGAAGGAGATGGAGTGAGTATTTTGAAGATTTGTTGAATGTGTTTGATGATAGAGTGGCAGATATAGAGGGTGTTTTGGTCGAGGTGGTGTGCAAAGTGAGAGGGTTAGGGAAAATGATTTGGTAAACAGAGAAGAGGTAGTAAAAGCTTTGCGGAAGATGAAAGCCGGCAAGGCAGCAGGTATGGATGGTATTGCAGTGGAATTTATTAAAAAAGGGGGTGACTGTATTGTTGACTGGTTGGTAAGGTTATTTAATGTATGTATGACTCATGGTGAGGTGCCTGAGGATTGGCGGAATGCGTGCATAGTGCCATTGTACAAAGGCAAAGGGGATAAGAGTGAGTGCTCAAATTACAGAGGTATAAGTTTGTTGAGTATTCCTGGTAAATTATATGGGAGGGTATTGATTGAGAGGGTGAAGGCATGTACAGAGCATCAGATTGGGGAAGAGCAGTGTGGTTTCAGAAGTGGTAGAGGATGTGTGGATCAGGTGTTTGTTTTCAAGAATGTATGTGAGAAATACTTAGAAAAGCAAATGGATTTGCATGTAGCATTTATGGATCTGGAGAAGGCATATGATAGAGTTGATAGGGATGCTCTGTGGAAGGTACTAAGAAAATATGTTGTGGGAGGCAAGTTGTTAGAAGCAGTGAAAAGTTTTTATCGAGGATGTAAAGCATGTGTACGTGTAGGAAGAGAGGAAAGTGATTGGTTCTCAGTGAATGTAGGTTTGCGGCAGGGGTTTGTGATGTCTCCATGGTTGTTTAATTTGTTTATGGATGGGGTTGTTAGGGAGGTGAATGCAAGAGCTTTGGAAAGAGGGGCAAGTATGAAGTCTGTTGTGGATGAGAGAGCTTGGGAAGTGAGTCAGTTGTTGTTCGCTGATGATACAACGCTGGTGGCTGATTCATGTGAGAAACTGCAGAAGCTGGTGACTGAGTTTGGTAAAGTGTGTGAAAGAAGAAAGTTAAGAGTAAATGTGAATAAGAGCAAGGTTATTAGGTACAGTAGGATTGAGGGTCAAGTCAATTGGGAGGTAAGTTTGAATGGAGAAAAACTGGAGGAAGTAAAGTGTTTTAGATATCTGGGAGTGGATCTGGCAGCGGATGGAACCATGGAAGCGGAAGCGAATCATAGGATGGGGGAGGGGGCGAAAATCCTGTGAGCCTTGAAGAATGTGTGGAAGTCGAGAACATTATCTCAGAAAGCAAGAATGGGTATGTTTGAAGGAATAGTGGTTCCAACAATGTTGTATGGTTGCGAGGCATGGGCTATGGATAGAGTTGTGCGCAGGAGGATGGATGTGCTGGAAATGAGATGTTTGAGGACAGTGTGTGGTGTGAGGTGGTTTGATCGAGTAAGTAATGTAAGGGTGAGAGAGATGTGTGGAAATAAAAAGAGTGTGGTTGAGTGAGCAGAAGAGGGTGTTTTGAAATGGTTTGGGCACATGGAGAGAATGAGTGAGGAAAGATTGACCAAGAGGATATATGTGTTGGAGGTGGAGGGAACAAGGAGAAGTGGGAGACCAAATTGGAGGTGGAAAGATGGAGTGAAAAAGATTTTGAGTGATCGGGGCCTGAACATGCAGGAGGGTGAAAGGCAGGCAAGGAATAGAGTGAATTGGATCGATGTGGTATACCGGGGTTGACGTGCTGTCAGTGGATTGAATCAGGGCATGTGAAGCGTCTGGGGTAAACCATGGAAAGTTGTGTGGGGCCTGGATGTGGAAAGGGAGCTGTGGTTTCGGGCATTATTGCATGACAGCTAGAGACTGAGTGTGAACGAATGGGGCCTTTGTTGTCTTTTCCTAGCACTACCTCGCACACATGAGGGGGGAGGGGGATGGTATATCATGTGTGGCGAGGTGGCAATGGGAATGAATAAAGGCAGACAGTGTGAATTGTGTGCATGGGTATATATGTATGTGTCTGTGTGTGTATATATATGTGTACATTGAGATGTATAGGTGTGTATATTTGCGTGTGTGGACGTGTATGTTTATACATGTGTATGGGGGTGGGTTGGGCCATTTCTTTCGTCTGTTTCCTTGCGCTACCTCGCAAATGCGGGAGATAGTGACAAAGCAAAATAATAATAATAATCATACATTTTCTCTGTACCCTCAGATGTCAACATTTTTGGATTTTTGACATTCAATTTGAAGAGCCTTAAGTGTTATGGTATAGCTCACTGAAGAGAAACCTTTTTCTACCACTGTGGCATTTTTGCCATGAACTCAGCAGAGGGAAATGAAAGGCCCATTATTTGAATGTAACATGTTCAGCTAAAGGGTTAAAGAAAACTTACACCCAGACAACCCCAGCCCCTGCACATGAAGCACTGCTGATCCAACTAAGCATTTTCCTATTTCTTAAAAAACACAGATGTACTCAAGAAACTCTACTATAAAATCAACCACAGGCTTACCACACTTCTGAACAGGACACTTCTGAAAAATCTACATGAAACACTCCCTGTCACAACTGCTCTCACTTCTTTCACTACTGCTAATACTCACAACTCCAAACCCTAAAAAGGTTATCACATAACATGCCATGACAACATGTCAAACTTATGCATAAAGCAGAAACCAATACCAATCCACATACTGACATCTGGAATCCATTTACACTGTAAAATCCCGTACATCTGGAAAATCACTGACATGATACTCCACCTGAAACCCCTGAACCCCCAACTCCCCTCCCTGTATTTCCTCATATCACTTTTATCATCAGTATCCAAATTTCTTTGAAAAATTGATGCACAGCAGAATTAGCTAAAGATCACACTAACCCATCCAATTTGGCTTCATACCCAAATATTCCACTGCCATGCTGCATACAAACCTCACATGACACATTTTAGATAGCTTTAAACCAACCACAATCCCCTTCATACACAGTATTAGTGCCAATTAGCTCCATGTTAACAGTGAACATTTTTCCCCAACATATCTCCACACAAAAGAAACTTGATTTGCTTGAAAAACTCACAGAAATGGCTGACCAACTTCTCAGGTAGCCACAAAATTTTTCTTTCCGAACTCTCAAGGTATATATTGGTGTTTTTAAGGGAGCAGTTTTCTCTCCATCCTTCTTTAATCTTTTCTGTACCAACATGACCTTCCTCCACCCCCTGCCAACCACAGTGTAAAAGGCCTCTCATTTGCAACCGCACAGTTACATCACAGCATCCTGACACTGTACGAAGATCTGACTTGAACTCTGGCTTACTCAAACAGAATGTCTGCATTCCCATAGAAGTCCATCGTTATTCACTTAACTCCTAACAGACATGAATCCAAACTGTACACTGTCATTATTGTGAAGGATAACAACTCCCACTTAATAGAGAACCAGTCATATATGGCACGCTCTTGATATTCACTCCTCACTTCACAAACATCAGTGTAAAGGCCATAGACAAAGTACCCTCAGAATGCTTAAAGTCACCAGTTTCTGACAAGAAAAAGAATCTCATAATTTTCTCTACAAACAGTTTATCTCCTCTGCTTTAAACTATTCCTCACCTGCCTGGTTACCTATCCTTTCTTAAGCATATATAACAAGATAACAAACCACACAAAATGGGGTGTTCAGACAGTTAGTTCACTTTGCAACCACAAACATTCAGGAGCTTCATAACAAAGCAAAAATACATCAGGCCTGTCTCAACATGCTTAGTATCATAGTCCATCCAACAGCACTAACCTCCCCCACTTTAGTCATATCATAATAATCCAACAACTCCCAAACGATAAGCAGCCTGTACTTGCAGATATCTTTACTCCCAGCAAACACCATATGAACAAAGCTTATCCACACCTTAATTATTCAAAAGCATTAAACAACCACACCCCAATCCAGTCTTGAATTGCACTCTGCCAGACATGCACCAAACTGATATGTATGATTCACACTTTTATGTCTATGATCTGGACACTGCTTATTTCTTACACATTAAACATCATATCAGTATATCACAGGATCTTTCATATCCTACCCATGGTATGGAAGAAATTTAACACCTGTTCCTTAACTGCCTCTACTCGCCCAGTATGACAAATATTCAGCTTCACCACTTTTTATCCTTGATGCTGGATGACTGGGTACTTCAGGAGCACCATAAATGAGGATCCTAGAGCAGGAGTAAGAGGGATTCATGAACAGTGATAACAGTTGCCCAAGGGAGTTACAGAAGGCAGTCTCATTCTGTATGAAGAGAAGGCACAGTTTTGGACATGATTTTTGATAAGAAATTGACATGGCTGCCTCATATTAAAAGCCTTAGAAGTAAATAACAGTCACAAAGTATTTTGAAAGTCATATGTCCAGGGAAGCGGATAAAAAACCATGTTGTGATTGTTTCATTCATTACGTCAATTAAAACTGTATTATGGATGACATATATTCATCGGCCTCTGATAACATCTTGAGTATGGGTGACGTTGTCCATAATCTTGGTATTAAAATATGCACAATTGCATTCAGGATTTCTAAAGTTGAAAGGTTCTATGCCGAATCTGGCAAAACTCCTTTCATCTGAAGATGTGAAGACCTTGGCTTTAAATATCTCTTGGCTTAAATGTACATGATCTAATCTTACAGTTAAGTGCATTTTTGCTGCTGAGTGGATGGATATTTGATCAGAACCTTTGGATGTAAAGATAAAAAAGTACTATTGATAAGAGTGGTTCGGACATAAACTTACTTTAGGTAGAGGTGTGAAACTCAATAAGGAGATCTTTGCTCAGAGAAATTGCTTGCCTCATGTAGCTCTATGTCTGGAAGAGTTTAAGGGTTAGTCTGTTTATCAATGGGATGATGAAGGAGTCTTGAAATTTTTCATATTCTGTGAATAGTCAATAGTGTCACAAAATTCTTAATCTAAAGTAGTCTTAAGAATGCATTTCATAATCTTGTACAGGAATTCTCTTTAGAGCTCTCCCCATACTAAGTGCATGTTATTCTGTGCTCTTTATTATCAATTTTTTTCTTTGCAATAAAATTTTCTGCACATGTTCTCAATTGAAGCAAACAAGCATGCAAGCAAGTAAGCAAGTAGGGTGCTGTTGTATTCAGTTAAGGCAAAAGGTTTTTCCATTAGTTGAATTCTACATGCACTGTAGTCTCTGTTGGCTGACTGTAAATGGCAACCTATACAAAGGGTGAGTCATTGGAGCTGCTTCAAGGCCTTAGTGACTTGCAAGTGACCTCACTAGGCAGTTGTGCACATTTTTTAGGGACTCAATGTGTCTGTGACATCCACCACTGCTTGCACCATCTACTTCTGCACCACCATTGCATCCACTCTGAATTAATCACTCTGGTTAAAGGAATTTTGTTTAGGAAAGTTTAACTCTTAGTTCTTAAAAAGGGTAAAAGATCCCAATTTTTATATTTTTTGTGCATGTAATATGAATGGAAATTTCATGAAATTTTTTTTGCATACATAGGATTTGTCAGTCAGATTAACAATATGATTTTTCCTCAGCTGGGAACAGCACATAATTATTTAAATAAAAGGACATTGTGAATTTTTTTTTCAGACATTGGATCTGCCATTTCAGCAAATGATGTATTTTTTCCTAAGCTAGAAACAGTGAAGTCTATGTATGAAAGAAATAGATTTTTTATGAACTTTATATGAAAAAGAATGCTCTTTTTGCTACAGTTTCTCATCTTTTCTTTTAGTCTTGCTTTAAAAGGATAATTTTTGTTTATGCCTTTAAAGACTATATGAATGCTCCAGAAACTATAGAGATATTGCATACTTTTGCAAACTTTCAATTGAGTTTGCTGTTCCTTTCAGGAAGCGAGTGAGAACCTGTATGACTTTACAGAAGAATTTCCTGAGACTTCTTCTTCCTCACAATCAGATGCTCAATATCAGAGGGTCAGTTACTTGCATGATACTGCCAGTTGCAAAATAAGATGAGAAAATTGAATGTATTTCAGACCTAAATTCTTTAATTCTTATCATTAAGCATAATAACCACATATAGTTGGAGTGTCAAGAGGTTCTCATTTCACAGGTGTTTCATTATGTTTTTATTTAAGTTAACTTTTGTGTAGGACAAAGGAACAATTAGAAACTTCTCAGGTGAAATATAATACCATTTACCTTAAATTTCTGATAGATTTATTAGTAGAATAATACTTCTGTGATTGTAATTCATTGTAAAGCAACAGTGAAGTTTTCTTATTTTCTTTTGAAATTATGAAAGATAATCTTTTTTTCTTTCTTTTCCTGTAGAACCATACAACATCAAGCTCTCTTGTAAAAGTTGAGAGGGATACTATTGGGGAAGCAGCACGCTTTAAGTGTCAGTGTTGTAATCGCAGCTATCAGAAAAAGGAGAGCCTGACCCGGCACATGCATGTTCATACCAATGAACCTTATACCTGCACACATTGTGGTCATATTAGCAAGACCTACAGAAGCCATCTTGAGCACAAGAGGGAACATCACTCAAGACACACTCAACAGAAAAAAGAAACTTCAGCAGTTCATAAATGTCATGTTTGTAGCTTTACCAGCAACCGTCATGACAATGTAAAGCGTCACATGTTGAGCCATACTGGAGAGAAGCCTCATAAGTGCCCACATTGTGACTTCAGGGCAAAACGCAGTCAGTACCTCCATAAGCATATAAAGAATATTCACAAAAAGAAATAGTGCATGACTTAAAACCATTTATGTGTCTAACTTGATTGTAGTGGTAGATAAGGATTTGGTTCATAAGGTCTTGGTTCTGTGAACTGTTCCTGGATCCAGTCCTCAACTTATCTTAAATTCCACAAACAGAAAGGAAGAGTTGATGAACATACAACCACTCAGGGCACTCACTGACACTGACATTTGTCTAGGATAACATAATCCTTTTGGCACTTGCCATTATCTTAAGAATCTGAAGGGCTACTACTATGTATTTTGGGTGTCAAGTAATGGTACGTAGTACAATGAGCATGTATTGCTCACATGTAATTGAAGAAAGGTTGCTGTGAAAAGGTGAATTTGTTGAACCTTGTACAATGTACTCTTAGATAGATTTTCTGTACGCACATTTAATTCAATTAGGTTAACTACAGTTACAAAGTAGAAACTCAAAATATGAATCTGCAGCTATTTGTAAACAAGTGTGATATTGAAATGAGAAAAGCCCACTAAAAAAGATGCTATCCATATTATATAAAACATGAAGGTGGCTGGAAGCTCATTGGTTCTAACTTTTTACCTCATAGGTATTAACATTTGAATTTATAGAGGAAACATAAAGTGAACAAAGATGTTAGGTCAGAGGGAAACCATTAAACATAATTAAAAAAGTCTTTTGGAAGACATTTAATTATCTGGCTTTACAGATATTAATGGTATGATCATTTACCCCACACAACCCAAATACTCACTCTCTTTTTCCCTTTCTTCTCTGTCTCAAAACCAGTGCAAACAAGGGACATTATATTGTAAAGGACATTATATTGTAAACTCAGATGGTTAAGACAAAAACAATTGTTTAACAAACATTAAGTGGTTAAGTCAAAACCTGATAGTCATATTCAGTACAATATCATTCAGCAACATTTAATTTGAAGAAGCTGGATGTAAAAATCATTTGAATATGGTGAATATGGTATATGTGAAAGAATTCTTTTAGGTCATGCACTATTACTTTGTCTTCAGATTTATGTAATAATCTTAGATTTTGCAATGAGTTGTCTTTGGGTTTTTTGTTATCAGTGTTAATAAGTGAAATGATTGGTTACCTGTTTCATCTAATGAACGAGGTATCACATGATGTGTTTTTAGAATAATGGCATCATTTGCACCATTGTTTAATGTATGGATTTTCTGTAAGTAGCCTCCCAGTTGTTCATATAGAAAACCAAAGTGATTAGGCTAGTAAAGCACAAAAGAGTACAAAAGCCATTTTCTAATAGGTGTTGTAAATGAATTTGAATGAATAAGTGGCCCATGATGGCCATGTGCTCAGCTGGCTGTATATTATTATTATTATTTATTATTATTATTATTATTATTATTATTATTATTATTATTATTATTATTTATGAAAGGTTAAGAGAGTATTTTTTCATAAATATTCGCCATTTCCTGCAGTAGCGAAATAGTGTTAAGAACAGAGGATTGACTCTCAGAGGGAATATTCTCTCTTGGCCCCCTTCTCTGTTCCCTATTTTGGAAAATTAAAAAACAGGAGGGGAGGATTTCCAGCCCCCTGCTCCCTCCCGTTTTAGTCGCCTTTTACGACATGCAGGAAATTCATGGGAAAGATTCTTTCTCCCCTATCTCCAGTGCTTGAGAGAGCAGAAGAGGGTGTGTTGAAATGGTTTAGACATATGGAGAAAATGAGTGAGGAAAGATTGACACTGGATATATGTGTCTGACGTGGAGGGAACGAGGAGAAGTGGGAGACCAAATTGAAGGTGGAAGGATGGAGTGAAAAAGAATTTGAGCGATCGAGGCATGAACATACAGGAGGGTGAAGGAATAGAGTGAATTGGAGTGATGTGGTATACCGGGGTCAACATGCTGTCAGTGGATTGAACCAGGACAGGTAAAGCATCTGTGGTAAAGCATGGAAAGTTTTGTGGGGCCTGGATGCGGAAAGGGAGCTGTGGTTTCAGTGCATTATACATGACAGCTAGAGACTGAGTGTGAACGAATGTGGCTTTTGTTGTCTTTTCCTAGTGTTAACTCATGCGCACATGGGGGGAGGGGGGTGCCATTTCATGTGTGGTGGGGTGGCAGTGGGAATGGATGAAGGCAGCATGTATGAATATGTACGTGTGTATATATGTATATGTCTGTGTATGTATTTATATTTATTTATTTTCCTTTGTCACTGTCTCCTGTGTTAGTGAAGTAGCGCAAGGAAACAGATGAAAGAATGGCCCAGCCCACCCACATACATATGTATATACATACACATCCGCTCACGCAAATATACATACCTATATGTATATGTATGTATGTATATGTTGAAATGTATAGGTATGTATATGTGCGTGTGTGGGTTATTATCTATATACATGTGTATGTGGGTAGGTTGGGATATTCTTTCATCTGTTTCCTTGCACTACCTCGCTAACGTGGGAGACACCGACAAAGTATAATATATATATATATATTTTTTTTTTTTTTTTTTTTTTTATACTTTGTCGCTGTCTCCTGCGTTTGCAAGGTAGCGCAAGGAAACAGATGAAAGAATATATATATATATATATATATATATATATATATATATATATATATATATATATATATATATATATATATATATATATATATCTTTTCTTTCTTTCATACTATTCGCCATTTCGCGCATTAGCGAGGTAGCGTTAAGAACAGAGGACTGGGCCTTTTAGGGAATATCCTCACCAGGCCCCCTTCTCTGTTCCTTCTTTTGGAAAATAAAAAAGAAAAAAAAAATTATATATATATATATATATATATATATATATATATATATATATATATATATATATATATATATATATATATATATATATATATATATTTTTTTTTATACTATTTTTTATACTATTCGCCATTTCCCATCCCACCCCCATACACATGTATATACATACACGTCCACACACGCAAATATACATACCTATACATCTCAATGTACACATATATATACACACACAGACACATACATATACACCCATGCACACAATTCACACTGTCTGCCTTTATTTATTCCCATCACCACCTCGCCACACAATGGAATACCATCCCCCTTCCCCCTCATGTGTGCGAGGTAGCGCTAGGAAAAGACAACAAAGGCCCCGTTCGTTCACACTCAGTCTCTCGCTGTCATGCAATAATGCCCGAAACCACAGCTCCCTTTCCACATCCAGGCCCCACATAGCTTTCCATGGTTTACCCCAGACGCTTCACATACCCTGATTCAATCCACTGACAGCACGTCAACCCCGGTATACCACATCGATCCAATTCACTCTATTCCTTGCCCGCCTTTCACCCTCCTGCATGTTCAGGCCCCGATCACTCAAAATCTTTTTCATTCCATCTTTCCACCTCCAATTTGGTCTCCCACTTCTCGTTCCCTCCACCTCCGGCACATATATCCTCTTGGTCAATCTTTCCTCACTCATTCTCTCCATGTGCCCAAATCATTTCAAAACTGTGGAGAAGGCATATGATAGAGTTGATAGAGATGCTTTGTGGAAGGTATTAAGAATATACGATGTGGGAGGCAAGTTGTTAGAAGCAGTGAAAAGTTTTTATCGAGGATGTAAGGCATGTGTACGTGTAGGAAGAGAGGAAAGTGATTGGTTCTCAGTGAATGTAGGTTTGCGGCAGGGGTGTGTGATGTCTCCATGGCTGTTTAATTTGTTTATGGATGGGGTTGTTAGGGAGGTGAATGCAAGAGTTTTGGAAAGAGGGGCAAGTATGCAGTCTGTTGTGGATGAGAGAGCGTGGGAAGTGAGTCAGTTGTTGTTCGCTGATGATACAGCGCTGGTGGCTGATTCATGTGAGAAACTGCAGAAGCTGGTGACTGAGTTTGGTAAAGTGTGTGAAAGAAGAAAGTTAAGAGTAAATGTGAATAAGAGCAAGGTTATTAGGTACAGTAGGGTTGAGGGTCAAGTCAATTGGGAGGTAAGTTTGAATGGAGAAAAACTGGAGGAAGTAAAGTGTTTTAGATATCTGGGAGTGGATCTGGCAGCGGATGGAACCATGGAAGCGGAAGTGAGTCATAGGGTGGGGGAGGGGGCGAAAATTCTGGGAGCCTTGAAGAATGTGTGGAAGTCGAGAACATTATCTCGGAAAGCAAAATTAGGTATGTTTGAAGGAATAGTGGTTCCAACAATGTTGTATGGCTGCGAGGCGTGGCCTATGGATAGAGTTGTGCGCAGGAGGGTGGATGTGCTGGAAATGAGATGTTTGAGGACAATATGTGGTGTGAGGTGGTTTGATCGAGTAGTAATGTAAGGGTAAGAGAGATGTGTGGAAATAAAAAGAGTGTGGTTGAGAGAGCTGAAGAGAGTGTTTTGAAATGGTTCTGGTAACATGGAGAGAATGAGTGAGGAAAGATTGACCAAGAGGATATATGTGTCAGAGGTGGAGGGAACGAGGAGAAGTGGGAGACCAAATTGAAGGTGGAAAGATGGAGTGAAAAAGATTTTGAGTGATCGGGACCTGAACATGCAGGAGGGTGAAAGGCGTGCAAGGAATAGAGTAAATTGGAACGATATGGTATACTGGGGTCGATGTGCTGTCAATGGATTGAACCAGGGCATGTGAAGCATCTGGGGTAAACCATGGAAAGTTCTGTGGGGCCTGGATGTGGAAAGGGAGCTGTGGTTTCGGTGCATTATTACATGACAGCTAGAGACTGAGTGTGAACGAATGGAGCCTTTGTTGTCTTTTCCTAGCACTACCTTGCACATATGAGGGGGGAGGGGGATGTTATTCCATTTGTGGCGAGGTGGCGATGAGAATGGATAAAGGCAGACAGTATGAATTATGTACATGTGTATATATGTATATGTCTGTGTGTGTGTATATATGTATACGTTGAGATGTATAGGTATGTATATTTGTGTGTGTCGTGATGTATGTATATACTTGTGTATATGGGTGGGTTGGGCCATTCTTTTGTCTGTTTCCTTGTGCTACCTCACAAATGCGGGAGACAGCGACAAAGCAAAATAAATAAATAAATATATATATATATATATATATATACATCTTGGAGAGCAAGAATGGATATTTTAGTAGGAATAGTGGTTCCAACATGTTATGTGGTTGCGAGGCATGGGCTATGGATAGGGTTGTGCGGAGGAGGGGGGTGGATGTATTGGAAATGAGATGTTTGAGGACAGTATGTGGTGTGAAGTGGTTTGATCGAGTAAGTGATGAAAGGGTAAGAGAGATGTGTGGTAATAAGAAGAGTGTTGTTGAGAGAGCAGAAGAGGGTGTATTGAAATGGTTTGGTGACATGGAGAGAATGAGTGAGGAAAGATTGACCAAGAGGATATATGTGTCAGAGGTAGAGGGAATGAGGAGAAGTGGGAGACCAAATTGGAGGTGGAGGGATGGAGTGAAAAAGATTTTGAGCAATCGGGGCCTGAACATACAGGAGGGTGAAAGATGTACAAGGAATAGAGTGAATTGGAACGATGTGTTATACCAGGGTCGACACGCTGTCAGTGGATTGAACCAGGGCATGTGAAGTGTCTGGGGTAAACCATGGAAAGTTTTGTTTGGCCTGGATGTGGAAAGGGAGCTGTGGTTTCATTGCATTACACATGATAGCTAAAGACTGAGTGTGAACGAATGTGGCCTTTGTCGTCTTTTCCTAGTGTTACCTCGTACACGCGCAGGGGGGAAGGGGTTGCCATTTCATGTGTGGTGTGGTGGCGACGGGAATGGATGAAGGCAGCAAGTATGAATATTTACATGTGTATATATGTATATGTCTTTGTATGTATATATATATGTATACCTTGAAATATATAGGTATATATATGTGTGTGTGTAGGCATTTATGCATATACATGTGCATGTGGGTTGGTTGGGCCATTCTTTCGTCTGTTTCCTTGCGCTACCTCGCTAATGCGGGATACATCGACAAAGTATAATGTCTGAAATATATACATTTGTACATGATTGGATGGGCCATTCTTCATCTGTTTCCTTTGCGCTTCCTCGCTGATGCGGGGAACAGTGATTAAGTGTAATGAAATAATATAAATGGGTATATGAATGGATGGGCCGTTCTTCATCTGTTTCCTGGCACTATATCTGTCTGTTATCATTACTCACTTCCCCATTTAATGATCAGATAATGATTTATAATATTATTATTATTATTATTATTATTATTCTTTCTTTCTTTCAAACTATTCGCCATTTCCCGCATTAGCGAGGTAGCGTTATTATTATTATTATTATTATTATTATTATTAACATTATTATTATTATTATTATTATGTCTGTTTTTTTTGTTTTTCTTTTCCAAAAGAAGGAACAGAGAAGGGGGCCAGGTGAAGATATTCCCTCAAAGGCCCGGTCCTCTGTTCTTGGCGCTACCTCGCTGATGCGGGAAATGGCGACTAGTATAAAAGGAAAAAAAAAAAGATGAGATGTATGGGTATGTATATGTGCGTGTGTAGATGTGTATGTATATACATGTGTATGTGGGTGGGCTGGGTCATTCTTTCGTCTGTTTCCTTGTGCTACCTCGCTAACGGGGGAGACAGAGACAAAGTATAATAGATAAATAAATAAATGAAATAAGTATTATTATTGTTATTATTTTTTTTTTCAAACTATTCGCCATTTCCCGCGTTAGCAAGGTAGCGTTAAGAACAGAGGACTGGGCCTCTGAGGGAATATCCTCACCTGGCTCCCTTTTCTGTTCCTTCTTTCGGAAAATTAAAAAAACAACAAGAGGGGAGGATTTCCAGCCCCCGCTCCCTCCCCTTTTAGTCGCCATCTACGACACGCAGGGAATACGTGGGAAGTATTCTTTCTCCCCTATTATTATTATTATTGTTATTGTTATTATTATTATTATTATTATTATTATTATTATTATTATTATTATTATCATTATTATTTTTATTATCATTTTTATTATCTCAGTTTTTAAAAACTTTTGACTTGACTTCTATGAATTTTGTTTGTGATGAGATTTTAGATTGAACCATGTGATATATTTTTGGAAGTCAAAAGTTGGTTGATGATTGACAAGATCATAGCAATAGCTCAGCCAGCTGAGCTGATATTGTGAATTTTGAAATCTTTTTCCTAATTTTTTACTAAATGGTTTTGTAAGTGTACAGATCAAATATTATAGCCAATATTTCAAGGAAAACTATTTTTGCATAATGTTCACAGTTTAGAGGTGTGTGAAGCCATACTGCCAAGCAGAGTTTGTGTAATTGTAACACACACCTATATGTAGTACCCACCATTATTATGATCTAATTAAGATCCTTATAGCTTTCTCACTGACCTGCCAGGTAATCTCATTAGTATAGTTCATTAAAATCCTTAGGTAAGTTGATATATATTTTGTTGTGAACATAGTTGGATCTTGTGGACAAGGATTTGTTACACCCTCATGGATGGAAGGTTTTTTGTGGACACATTGTATTTTCCTTTGAAAAATACTGCAGTCTGATATGAGTACCAACAAAAACAGTCATTTTTTTTGTCACAAGTATTTGGTTTATATTTAGACACAATTTATAGTTTCCCTTCTTGATAGATTAGGACTGAGGTATATTAACCCACATGCTTTTTAGAGTAAAAATTGTATTTATTTCTCCAGCTTTCATGTGACAATATAAAAGTTGTTACAAAATTTTATGAAAAACCGTTTCTAAGAAATCATTATACTTTAGATACTCAGTATATTAGTATTGGAAAAATCACAGAAATTTTGAAGATATTGTATAGCGTTTTTTTGCACCTTGGAGTCTTTCATGATAAAATATAAGCATCACTGTCTCATATTCAGGGAAATGAACTCCATATGTCTGTCTGGTGCCATCCATGCATGTACAGGTAAATTACAACAATGCCTCAACTCTTTAAAACATTGTAATCTTGGTTATTCTAGATTTTTTATTAGATTTATATTTGTTATGTTTTGTATGTATATGTAAGGAACATGAGTAAAAACATATTTTTTTCTTGCTATGTATTTAGTGGCTTTTGAGAAATATGCAGCAAATATTTTGGATTCATCCTATTTTTGCAAAATGCGGGCAGTGGCAATATGAGATCACCTGTACCTAATTCTCCTTTTTTTATGGTACTTCCATCGTTCAAAGTAGGCTTGTATATGCAGAATGTTCAGACATTTTGCTCGTTCTGATCTGCACATTCAGGTATCAAAGAGCCATTACAAACGGTTGAAAAATTATTTTTGAACCTTGATATTTCAGTGTGTGAAAAGATTTGAAAAGGGCAGTGTCTGCCATAGTAATATCCCAACAGCCAATATGCTTGAAGTGAAAAGAAGAAGGAATAGTGAAACAAGAAGGTATGGATTAGAAATCATGGTGGATTGATATACTTAACAGGTAAGTAAGGTTGTAATATAGAGTATGGAAAATGATAAGATGGAAGGCCATAGGGATTACTCTTTTGGGGGGCATCCATATACAAGGTTCTGAATAAAACTTTATTACTAATAGAAGGATTAAGTTAAACTTCCTTGTTGATCAGTGATATGAAAAGTCAGACATGCCCAAGTTATGTTTTTGTATATGAAATATACAATTTCGTATGTAATATATATGAGATTAGTGATAATTTGTTAAGTTGATGCACATACCACTTTTCATGGTCAGCTCAGCTGTCCAATTAAAACAGTGCTTAATCTGCTGCTTTTTCCAGACAGGAATTATATGGTGATGAAAAATATTTTGACATCCTTGCTTAATTTTTCTACCGTCAGTTGTTGCCTAGTTGTTCCTGACTGTATGTGACCACATTTGATTTGTAACATCTTTGTTTATTCTTCGTCTGCTTCCTGGTGCTACCTCACTGATGCAGAAAACAGCGATTAAGTATAATAAATACAAATAAATGTTTATTTTATTTCACATTCAGTTACTCTTTTTTGTATGAAAAAGCCTTAGTTCTAATAACCTGTGAATTAATTGTATCTGTTGAACAGAGCTTTTGTCAGGAATGGAATCCTTTTAATTATAGTAATGAAATCAGCTCAAATTGATATGGTAATCAAGATTTGAGTGAAATGGCTTCTGTTGAAAGTGACTCGAACTTCTTATATTTTTTGAAATGTTACTTGAATTTTTTGTTTAAAATGCATGCAGTTACTGTATTTTGTTTATTTTTATTCAGTAACAATTCAAAGGAGATATGTTATGGATGACACCTTTTTTCGCTTCCATGGACAAAGACTTATTGCCAGTTTATGTAATTTTCAGGGACAATTCTTTCAAGAATTATTGTTTGTTGAGAATTGATGCTTTCTTTATCAAGAGATTTTTATCATGACAATAGGTACAGTATTGTGAAAAAGATTACACTTAAGGAGGGTTAATATTAATTTTTTCTTATGATAGTTCTGATTTCTTTCTATGCTGTATTGAGAGTTTTAGATGTGTCTCATTGTACGAAACTTGTCTGTATAAACTGTGTGTATGTCATTAATTGAAACTTATTGGTTGATATTCTTATTTTTTTGGTTTTTCAGTGAATCAGGGATACAACAATTTGTATTTCAGTTTGGCAAGGATTATAAGGAATTTCCATGTCACAGTTGCCTCACCTTCTCAGATGACCAAGTGTTGATAATTAGCAAGTGACTTATAATATCAATAAGATTATGTCATATTATCAAAACTCTGCATTAGGTGGTAGTATCTCACCTCATGTTCTCAGGTTGTCAGGCAACAGACATTTCTTGTCAGGTTTGGTCCTACTCATCAGGTATATACTGTACCTGGTAGTCCAGGTTGTTTACAGTTAAACAATATTTGTTTAGAGATTGCAAATCAGTACTTGAGTTGGCCAGCTTTGACAAAGATTAGGCCAACTGTGTTATGATCATAATGCAAATGTTTATCACTAAGTAAGCAAACCATTTTCTGAGGAGTTGCACATGGTACCTGGTACATTTTGAAAGAACGAATCAAACAGACAAACCTGTAGCTCTGCAGTAGATTTTAGAAAGTCATCTGGTGCATAACATGTCTTTTACAAAGGATTAGTATAATTTCTCTCTATCTATATTTATGATGCCCATTTCTCTCCCTCCAATACTCTTCACTTTAGAACAAGTAAAGAAATCAGTACTGATATTTTGCAGGGTATTTTGGCCTCAGCAGTGTTCTGAATGCATATGTTGTAGATACACGGTTGCAGCTATACAAAGTGAGATTAGTATAATCAAACAGGGGTAAGTCACTGGCAGTTATCTCAGTTGAAGCCAAAGGTTGTATGTAGAATTGGTTTGGTGAACAACTGTGCATATGAAGTTATTTCATTAGGAGTTTTCTTCAGTTATTATTCATGTTAGGAATTTAGTGATTGGTTAATTCATGTGAGTTCTGGTTATCTATTGTTTCAGGTACCTGGGAAGTTGCACCTTCAATTAGTGTGCTTGTTTACAGAAAAATGCGTTAACTCTTTTTGGGCATCTTTCTTTGTCACACAGAATGACCATCTCACAACAACAGGTTTTGGATAAAGGCATAAAGAACTTAATTGATATGTCAGTATGCACATATGTGAATTGTGAGTGATAGATGGATTTAGGGTATTTTTCCTTGTATATAGATAAGTGGATGTTACACAGTTCTGCCTTCTTGTGGTTACACTGCAAGTGAAAGTTACCTTAGACGAGGTTGAATCATTGTCAGTGGATGAAAAGGAGCACAGTTTCATCAAGGAACTTACCTTAAAGAAGTCTGCCATTGCCTTGCTCTTAGTTGGATGGCAGTTTTGAAGCTGCAGGAGCTTCAGTGAAGGTCCTTAGGGCTCTTAGCTTATAGTCAGTGAAAGTCAATATATAGGCCATATTCATCTTGGATATTGTCTTAGTTCTGGCTTCATTAGATTTCACTAACTGTAGTACTGATCTTAATGGATGATTTTGAGAAATGTTAATTTGTATTGTTCATACACACATCTCAGTAAGAAACTGAAAAGAATGCAGAAGAAAGGCAAAAGTCAGTGAGCAACACCAGAGTCAGAAAGCAGAGAAACAGCAGATTGTAATGGAATTTCATTAGAAACTTCAGTGAAATTAATTCTTTATTGAAAATTATTCAGTCAGCTGTCATGTATATTTAAGCAATTACTTGCATCATGTTTATTGTGGCTTCAGTTTTCATACCCTTTTGTAACTCTTACCACTTCAGTTAGGTTTCTTTTCCAATCATGTGGATCTCATGTTTTTTCAAGTTTTACATAAAGGATGTATTTAACTTTACAGTTTCAAAGATAATCGCTTGAAAAGTATTTTTGTACCACTATCATCACTGATAATTTTTGTTCATACTTGATTGCCTTTTCTCGCATTAGTGAGGTAGTCCCAGGAACAGACAAAGAAAGGCCATATTCACTCTCATCCATTCTCTAACTGTTATGTGCATTGCACTGAAACCTCAGCTCCCTATCCTTAACCAGGCCCACAAACTTTTTCCATGGTTTACCCTAGCCATTTCACGTGCCCTAGTTCAGTACATTGACAGCTAGTCGACCCATGTATGCATGTTCAGGCCCTGATCTTCCAAATCTTTTTCACTCTATTGTTTCATCTCGAATTGGTCTTCCTTCTTGTTCTCTCCACTTCTGACACATATATCCTGTTTGAAAACCTTTCCTCTTTTACTCTGTCCTTATTTCTAAACCAAATCAGCACACTCTTTTCAGCTCTCTCAACCATACACTTTTTATTACCACACCTCTCTCCTTCCCTCTTAGTCCTTATTTAATCAAACCACCTCACACTGCATACTGTCCTCATACATAACATTTCCAACACATCCACTCCCCTCTTCACATCCTCATGTAAAGTCCATGCCTCACATCCATGTTATATTGCTATACCCTCTAACATAGGCATTTTTCCCCTTCCAGATAATGTTCTCTCCTTCCATGTGTTCTTGAGTTTCCTGAGAACCTTTCCCTCTCCACCCTCCCTATGACTCACTTTTGCTTCCATGGTTCCGTATCCTGCCATGTCCACTCCCAAGTATCTAAGACACTTCACTTTCTCCAGTTTTTCTCCATTTAAACTCACATCACAACAAACGTGTCCCTCAACCCTGCTAAAACTGATAACCTTGCTTTTATTTACATTTATTCTCAACTTTCTCCTTTCACACACTCTTCCAAACTCATTCACCAACTTCTGTAGTTTCTCTCTCAAATCTGCCATCAGCAAACAATTGACTCACTTCCTGGGCTCTTTCGTAACCTACAGACTGCATGCTTGCCTCTCTCCATTTTCACATTTAGTCTCTTACTACCCCATCCATAAACAAATTAATCAGCCATGGTGACATCTCAAACCCCTACTACAGGCTGGCCTTTACTTAGAACAACCCACTCTCCTCTCTTCCTGCTTGTACACATGCTGTAAACCTTTGATAGAAACATTTCATTGCTTGTAATGGTTCCTTCCACATAATATATACTTAAGACCTTCCATAAAGCACCTCTATCAGCCCTATCATATGCTTTCTCCAGATCCATAAATGCCACAGCCCATCTGTTTTTCTAAGTATTTCTCACTTAAATTCTTTTAAGCAAACACCTGATCCACACATCCTCTACCTCTTCTGAAACCACCCTGTTCCTCCCCAGTCTGATGCTCTGTACATGCCTTCTCCCTTTCAGTCACTACTCTCCATACAATTTACCAGGTACACTCAACAAACTTTTGCCTTGGTAGTTTGAACACTCACCTTTATCCCCCCTGCCTCTATGCATTGGCATCATATATGTATTCTGCTACTCCTTGGGTTCCTCACCATGATCCATAAATGCACTGAAAATCCTAACTAACCTGTAAGTAACACAGTCAACCCCATTCTTAAGAAATTCAAATGCTGTACAATCCACTCTATCTGCCATGCCACATTTCATCTTACGTAAGACTTTCACTGTGTCTTTACTTTTTGCCAATCCACTCTCCATGATTCTATCTCTTCACATACCATCGTGACACAAACCCCTTGCATCCTCCACTCTGTCATACACATTCAACAGTCCAGCAAAATACTCACTCCATCTCCTTTGCCCCCTTCTCTGATATTCCCATTTGTTCTCTTGGTTTTAGCTCATTACTGTATGGATTACTACTCCTATATATGAAGTGACAATTTTTCCACCTCTCTGTTAACCAGTGTAGAATCAAAAGACTTCCCACAGTGTCTGTGGGAAGACTGGCCACCCGAGGATTTTCTATTATGTGACCTCCTTCTCTCAAACAGCTAAGCTCCTTTTGTCTTTCTCCCTTCCCATTACCTATCCGTCTTTATGAGTCAGGTCTACAGACACCCTCAGAGCACTGATTGATATCCAGTTTATTTTACAAATTTCTTTGACTTCAGGTGGCTTTGATCACAACAAGCTTTGCCTTTGCCACATCAGTCACTGTAAAAGATAAGAGAACAAGAAAAAACTTAGTTACTTGTCTTGTAGCTGTCATTTGACATCTATTTGTCGTCAGATTATTACCCTTGAATATTTTTCAGAGTAATTAACCTCTTATTATCTCTGTTAAGTGTTCTTTCCAGGCCTGAGAATCTCATGTTTTTATGTTAAGAAATTTATTCATCCTTAATATTCCAAAGATGTTTGTGTGACAGTGAAAAAAATGATTTCAGAAGTGTTTCATCCACTACTGTCACTCTAATAGTGTGTAGTTTTGTGATGTCAGCACAAAGTGCCAAAAAATGCAGGGTAAGAACTGAGTGTCAAGTGAATTGCCACTCTATGTGTTACTGTTTATTTTTCATTTACCAAAAACTTTATTGCCATTTAATGGTATGTTCATTTTATATAGTAAATCTTTTCTTGCTATAATGATTGTGCTTCACAAATAATTTTTTCATATAAGGAAAAGTAGAAAATTATGTAAAAACAGCTGTGACTGTCAGACACAATACTGTCAAGGTCAGGCATATGCTGGCGACACTGCCTCCTCTTGTGTTGGTAATGCCTTTTACCTCACTTTGGTCAATTTTTAGTACTGGAAAAGACAGCGTCCATAAAATCAGTATCCATATGATCCAAAGACATGTTTCACTGACAGATAACTGAGGATCATTTAGATGAAACTGCTCAATATCCTTGCTAAAAAACTCACAGGAATGTGCTACCTTTGGTATGGCTAGATGCTAACTGACAGTAAGGAGATATGCACTGCAAAGTCGGCAACCACCTAGGCCTGGCGTGCAGCCTTGAAATAAGGCTTGAAATTCAGTGTATACATTTATGCCTTGAGGAGTTACTTGTCTTGCACAATTTATGTCTGAAGGAGTTAAGGGAGTTAAGGTCAGACAAGTCTGCTTCAGGTAGATTAATTGATTGCAGCACATAAGTACCATCTTTGTTTTGGCAAGACATGTATTTTATGTAATTCATCTACTAGAATTGGGGGCTTTTATTCCAAACTCTGTCTTAGATTCAATATTTTAGATTACTGAAGATTGTAAAATGCTCTTTTAACAGATTATAGATTAATAGATTAGCTAAACTTATCCTACATTTATGGAATTCTTTTTTTCTTTGTGACATTTTTGCCCTTTCCTGTATCAGCAAGGTGCTGCAGGAACAGATGAGATATAACCTCATTCACTACCTACCAGCTGTTATGTATAATGCACCAAAACCAGAACCCCTATACACAATCATGCCCCATAGACTTTTCTGTGTTTCAGCCCAATAACTGCATGATGTCCCCTGTAAATAACCATGTTGCTCCAATTCTCCCTGTCCTTTGCATGCCTTGCACCCTCCTCCATGTTCAGGCCCTGAACTTTCAAAGTATCTTTCACTCAATCCTTCAACTCCTTCATTTCCATCTTTTCCTTGTTTCTTGCACTTCTAGCATGTACTATCTAAGTGAAACTTTCCTCAGTCATTCTCTCCTACTTTTCTCACACTGTATCAGCACACCCTCTTCAGCTCTCACACATACTCCTCTTCCTGTCACACCTCTTTTTTACCTAGTCATTTCTTATTTGATCAACCCTCCTCAAACACTTAATTTCCAACACATTCTCCCTATCATTTACATTTTCATCAAAAGCCTTTGCCTCATGTACATACTATACTGACAGGACTACTATACCATCAATCATGCAATTGTCATACTTTTTGTAAGATGACTTATGTTGTAATATTTTTCTGGAGTGCTTTGCACTAATATTTTCTGCTTCCATTTTTTACATGTAAGGATTACATGCATCTCAGGGACACCCTGTGGTTAAATTAGGGAGATTGAAATATCTGATGTTCCTTCAAGTGTAATGCTGTGGAAGAGGATTTGTTTCCCACCATTTCTGGAATATTCTAGTTTGTGTATTTATTTACCCGTTTGGCATCACTATGTTCGTACACTCATTTGATTGGTATTTGCAGAATTGATAATATGTTTGTGTGTTGATTAGCCTCCATTTGATCTCAGGCCTGCAGTTGACAAGTCTTGTAAGAGAAAGTCGTCAGAGAAAATGGGTGCTGTACTTTTTTGGGTGATTTTGCTCTCTATACCGGAAACTAACTGCTGTGATGGGTCAGGAGTCAATAAACTTCTCCTTTAACACCTGCTTTAGTGCAGAAACCAATGTTCCTAATCAGAGCTAATTTTCTTCGGGCATAAAGATTGGACATTCCCACAGATGCAGTGTGGATATTGGCTAAGATTGATTAAAAGATATTGGATGAGATAGCAAATGATAGGAATTGGAGTGATGACTGATACTGTTTTACTATTTGCCTATATTATAAAACCATGGAGTTGTCATTTAAAGATGAAGAACATCTGTGACTATTTGAATTGTGTAGAATTGTCAAAATATAACCCATGATACTTTGATTAGACAAAGCTACTGTACAGGAATAGGCTTTTGGCTTTATGCAGATTTATGGATTTCTTCTACTGTTATAGGGACTGGTGATTAACCATGTTATTGTCTAATGATTTTCCTGCCATGCTCCATCTTTACCTGATAGGCATGTGATTTTATAGCAAGACCAGATTTATTAGAATATAATGCATTTGAAGCTATTTTAGATCAAACCATTAACATCGGAGATTGTTCTGCAAATGATTTTGATGTTACCTTTACGCCATTTGTTATTCATCTTTTGCTCCTTGGTAAGTATAGATATTACATCCTTAAGGTTAGTTATATGTCTTGAGATGCAGAAAAATGCTTTTATAATCCAGAGTCATGACGTTACTAGTGGAAAATTCCACACCTAAACACATTATCTTTTCATCGTATCGATGGTATTTCATATTTTTACTGTTAAGGAGTTATGTGTGAATAAATGTAAGAAAATGATTACTTATCAGTGGCATATAAATTCAGAGTCGGGAATGAAGGTGATGCCAAACAATCACAGATTGTCCCCATGGGTGACTGAGGTTGTGACACCTTAGATGGTTCAGTGTTACAGACTTTGTTTTGCACAAAATTGCTAGAAAGATTGTATAATTTACCTTCAGGCTATATATGTAAGGTGCATATGGAACATTAATGGATTTTGTGTTCAGATCTGGGTCCCATCTCCCCGAGATATCTTGTTATGTATATGCAAATATTCCAAAATCCATAAAAATCCAAAATCTAAAACACTTTTGGTCCCATGGATTTTGGATAAGGGATATTTGACCTGTATTCCTTGAACCTTATTGAGAGTAAATGCTGTTGTAATTTTTTCAGAAAAGAGGAATCAGAACTTCTTGCTCCCCAATCACCTCTCTCAGTAAATGATCTCTCTTTTTCTTCTAATTCAGTTCATTCTAATGTTGATGAATTACACTTTGCATACTTCAGCTAACATTTCTTTCCCTCCTTCCTTTGATATTTAACTCTTTCTTGTACTGACCATATTTCCTCTCTCAGTTTGAACCTGTGCAGTAACCTTGTAATATTTGATAGTGTCAAAACTTGATTTCTCCTTAAATATTTCTCCAAGAATCATTTATGTCCCTCTGTCCAGTTTCAAGACACTTCTTTTCAACCCTGTTAAAAACAAACATGCTGGGCATAACCATGCCTTCCACTCTGTCCTGGAAACTCCACATAATCAACATTACAGAGTCCCCTTTCCAGAAGTTGGGAGTGTTTTATAGGTGCTGTAATTTCACTTCTTTTGAACAGTAATTTCATATCCACAGGAATTTTAATTGCCTAGGTACCCTTACACATATACGTATGGTGTGGCTCATCCTCCACCTCTCTTAACTAAAGTGGAATCAAAAACCTTTGTTCCATTAATTCTCCTTGCATCAGGTCTTTTCAACCTTACTTTTTCATAAACTGTGATGCTACTGCTGTTTGTAGATGTTATTTTGGCCATTGTTCTTGTGAATTGTCCCTTCCCCCAAGGTTTGGACTCAATCCATTTGTTTGGTTGCTGCTTCCCCTTAGTTTCTCTTCCTTCTTTTGTTTTTCTTTTTCATATAACCTTTCTTCCTTTAAGTCAGTTTTTCTAACACGTGGAATTCTGATTAATTTCTGCTTTCTCTTCCTTGTTCTTTTTCCTTTCACCCAAGATGCCATTATAGGAGCATGTTTTGCCTGTGGCATGTCAGTCCCTTTAAAAGAAAAGACCATGACTTTTAAGTTATGTCAAACCAAAATACTGACAACTGGACACTTGCAGTAGTAGGGCAACACTTCATTATATGGAAAATTTTCCATGCAATGTTTTGTCCATTTAAAATTTGGACAGGGGTTATAAACATGTCCTCTGCAAGCTGGGCTCAGATAAAAGTCAAACCCAAAATGCATTTTCTTTAAGAGGGCAAACCTAGATAGAAAACATTGGGGAAAATTCTGCTTTGTAAGGGCAGTTTGAAAATACAACATGTAGGTTTAGGTTGTAGTTTCATAAGTATTTTAATGGTCAGTAGATATCTTCAGTTAAAAGATACAGCAGTTATGAAAGACATTAAAACACTGATATTACATTTGTTTGGTTGTGATTGGGATTGAATTCTCACTGTGGCTGAGAAGCATTTTTGAAGTGTGATTTATCTAGATCAAATTATATTAAAAAATTAGTGGCAAAGTTCCTTATATACCTTTTGTTGTTATTTTTTTCAGCTTGGTTTTTGTTTTCTTGAAAAGTTTTCTAGTTTTAAGAGGGATTATTTTTTTTATCATTTAAACAAATTATATTTCTTTATTTATATTTGTATGTATATATATATATATATATCTGTATCATATACAGTCTCTAGCTGTCAGCCAAGATGGCATTTTTAAATGTAAAATCCCACTACACCAACATTGACTTTAGTTGTACCCATGTACTCTCCACACTGTTCTCAGATGAAATCAACAACACCATGTTGATGAAGGCAGTGTGGAGGATTTAGCCTCAACACACATGGCACAATCATACATTCTTCAGTTTATGACAAAAGTTTTCATATTATTAATGGCATTATATTAACCTCATTTTTCTTATTGTATGTACTTATTGCTGATTCAAGTAGAGTGCATCTATTTTTTGGCCTCTCTGTGACAAAAGAATCTTTTTGTGTTTTGGAAGGCCTTTTGCAAAGTTTCTTTTTGTAAGTGATAATGGAACTGTATTTTTTCATCATTCTTGAGTATCATTTGATTTTCATATATGATTCATTTGGTAAAGGAAGTAGGTTATAAGTTAGGACATAAGGTTTTTTCTGGAATGTTTTACTACATTGTTTTGATTTTGATTCATTGTTCTTTTTCTTTATCATGAGTCACTGATAGCTGGTATATTCAGAAAGTTTATCCTCATATTTGAAATGTGCTGGAGTGAAATTATACATTCATTGCTGAACCATCAAGAAGTACAATGAAAACTCAAGGGTGAATACCTTGATTACCAAGGTGTTTGTTATGCATGAGTATGTCCATAAGTATTTCAGTGCATATGTTTCTAGAGCATTGAGTTCATATATAGCTTAACTCCATACTTCTTGAATACCAGTCTTAAGTTTTCTTAAAGTTAAATGTTTGCTGCATTTCATCATTTCAGTTCACTACTGAAGTGTGAAGTCTTTAACATGACCTCACAGGATTTGACAAGTGATTGTGTGAAGTTTACTCCCAGTGTAATAAATATTTATAGTCAATTTGTGTTTATTTGTGGCCTCTCATGAATTAGAAATGATTTTTAGGCTAGTTTTGTAAGATAGCTCATTTATCACTTGAAAAATTCTTTCCAGTTTATCATTCCCTGTTGGTCTGATAAGGGACATTTTGATTGACCTTTATTCGTTCATTAACCTGTACTTTCCTCACCACATGGTGTGCAAAGATGGTTGGCTGGATTTCTTCCAAATCTGTATTACTTATTTTTGTTATTCATAAAGACTGATCTTTATGTGAGAGTTATTATTGAGAGGTTTGCCCCATACTCTGAAGATGAGGCTCCATATGTCAGTTTAAATCCAAATTAAAAGAATATCAGCAAGTAACATATATGTATGAGATCCTGAATTGATGCCAAAGGTGGTAGAATTATATGCTGTTGTTTTTAGATAGCGGTTGATTGTACATCACAAGTCAGTCATGCATCGCAGAGAGAGAGCTTATATTACAAAACAAAGCAAATTTTTTTTCCAGCACTGCTAGCTTAGCTCCATCTCTGGTTATTGGGCAGCTATGCAGGTGTGATTTGACTGAGAGTCAACGAATATATTTAATGTGAGGCAAGCTGTCAAACTGAATTGATTCATTCGACCTATAGAAATAAGCTAACTCCTAGGCCTTTGTTACCTGCAGTTTATAGTTCATGTGATTGCTCTAGGAGGCCTGCAGCACAATAGGGTTGTGTTTGCAATTGTAGTTTGTGTGTACATATCCAGGTTGTGCATACAGTAGCAGCAGCATAACCTTAGTACTGCACACAAATCTAGTGTCCCTTGTGCAAATTAGATCCCATAAATACATGAAGTGATGAGCAGCACATTAGATTTGTGTTTCCAACTCTAGTTCATGCATGTATGTACTGCTGGTGCATGTGGTATGACTGTGGTGCTGGATGAAACTGTGATCAAAACTTGCTGGTACTTAGTATAGTGTACAGTCATCAAAAACATCACCTTTACAGTGGGCATAATTCTGTCTTCATCCACCCAAACAATATGTCTAGCTACTCATGGAACTTGAGTATCATCCCCACAATACTCTAGCACAACCTTCTCCTGTAGCAGTACCAGAGGCCTTATTCTTCTTGCTAAAGCACTATAGGACCTCAGCAATACCTCACTCCTCATGCTGCAGCATGTGACCTCCAGCACAGCACAATAATACCCCTGCAGAGCTTCATTCCTAATGCAGCAGCACCTTGGGATCCCAGTAACACATCAACCCACATGCAAAAGCACAATGGGATCCTAACAGTGTCTCAACCCTCCTACAGCAGTACCATGGGATGCCAGTATTGCCTTATTCTCACAGTAAGGACACAGCCCTTCAACAGCAGCTTCAAGGGATTGCTACTTTATCTCTTTCTGCTCCTGTACCAGCTCTGATATCTTTCCAAGTAGCTTCATGTCTTTTTCCATGTTGATATGATTAGTATTGAGACACCCATGTATCTGTACCCTTCTGTGATTACTCACATTCTTAAATATTTCAGACGCTTGGCAATTTAACTCTTATAGTGCTTGTGAGACTGAAAAAGTAGTCTCACCCAGGTGGGCAAAATTAGCAAAACTTGAAGTACTACGAAAACCTAAGCATTTGAAAGCCAAGGTCATTTAAACCTTGTGGATCAAATACCTTCAAATGTTGATGTGATTTTGGGCCTTCAAATCTTGACATGCTACAACCATTTTATAGCAAACATTTCAGGTCGTAAGTTACAATGTTTTAAGTTGTGACATTTTGGACTTATGATACTTTAGAATTACCGTAGCTTGTAGTGACTTATGACACTGGTTCAATTTATGACAATGGAAAAAACTAAAATCTATCAAGCATACATTTTTGAAGCATAAAAGAATATTTTCTTTGACTGGTAAAGTATATCACTATAATTTCAAGTTGATGTGTACTTTATATATTTCAATCATATTGCAGCAAAATGCCATTCACTTTTTACCTACCATATGGGAAAATACATTCATTTGTGTTCACCTTTACCCCATTACTTACTTCACATCACAGCAAGGGTTGACATTTCCTTGTGTCTGGAATGATTGTCAAGGATACTTATGGAGGTATGGGACTTAAGGCTGTCACTCTTGAGCTTGAATCTAAGAGATAAAAACTCATGGTTATATCCAAGGAATTGCATCTCCCTCACTCTGTTACCCTTATATCTTTAATGTTAGTCTTATAAATGTCATCTGCATAACCTGTGATTTGCCAATATTTGTTGAATTAGATCCTTCATAGGCTATGTAGATAACCCTTGTACCCCTCCCTCTCCTTCCTAGTAACCTTCAGTCCACCCCATCCTGTTCCAGCAATACCTAAAATCCTCATCACTGTGTTTCAGTACAGTAACTTTTTCAGTAGCATTTCATTTGATATCATCTAGATTATGTCATGACACTGTCATACTGTAAATAGGCAGTGAGCTAAGTTTTCTCAGGTACAGTATACAAGTTCCAGTGGGCCTCAGTGATATGACTTATGATGCATTGGAATTGTGAGAGATATCCAGGAATATATTCTCCTCATGAGTTGAGGCCTCCAGGTACACTCAGCAACCAAGCAGGGTGGGGCACATATGGGGCGCATATCTTCCTATATGGTGAGTTGTAGGTAACTGATTGGGATGAAGGACCATAGTGATGACAGACCTAGCTCGATGACAACTTGTGATTTGCCTCTTGTTAACCCGGGGTGGTTTCCATGTCCATGAGTAAGGCCCTCAATGACAAGCCAGTAATCTTACCAAGGGATTGCATTTTACTGTTACTCCACACATTAACCAGAATGTGTGGTTTTACTAATGCAAATTTTATCTTTGACATCAGTTTCAAGAAATGCAAGGTGGGTTTCACTCATGTTTAGTAGGGACCCATCAAGGTGATTTAATTTTGATTTTTGCTGCAAAATTGGCTAGTTTATGGTGCACTCCTACACAACCTGTAAGTGGTGGTGCAAAAGGTTGTAGGACTAGGCCATAGTGAATGAATTACATTATGGGCTACATAGTGAGAATAGCATGGATTGTTCAACACTAATTTGTAAGTGCAGTTAACAACAGTTGACTAACAATGATTGGATTATTATCAAGATATTCAAAATGTGAACTTTTTACAATAGGTAGAATGAAGACACTTGTAAAGAATTTGAGGTTGAGCATTGTTGTGAGGCCACACTCTACCTGTCTGTCTATCTATTCTCTGACGTTTTTTCCCTCTGGAAACTCCCATGAAGATGGTGGCCAAGACAAGAGAGTCTCCACTTATTCCTATCCTTATGTGCCTCCCTTATATACACTATTCTACACATTCTTTTACCATTTCTCTCCCTCCAGTACTCTTCCATGCTATTTCTCCTTGTCACAGGTGGATTTTTCTCAGGCCAGCGTCTTACATCGTGCTATCATACATTCTCCTTGTAAACTCCCTGTCTTGCATTTTTTCCACATGCCCAAACCACCTCAAAGTTTTTGGTTTATCCACAATACCACTCCAGAATTCATTCCCTGCCATACCAAATGTCTCATACAACCATTCATTCCTTTCTTCGTTCCATATAGCCATCCCACTTGCTCCTCTCAAGTAGCTCATTTCCACAGCTTGGATTCTTGACCTCTGTGACTAATTCCATGTAAATGTTTGGCTGCACAAGTCAGGATTGGGAGGAATATGATGCCCCTTAATCTTCCTTCACTTCCACAACAACACCTCTACCCTTCATTATTCTATTAAGGGACCTAGTGAGTTTTCTACCCAATACCCTTTTCTACCCTTCCATATCACCAAATTTACCCAAGATAGTTCATAAATACTTGAAATCTCACACCTCTTATGTTCTATCTCCCCCATAACTATAACACGGTTTAATACACTTCCTTCTTTCACGCTACAGGTTTTCTTTTAAAACACCATTACTTTACTTTCACGTGCATTTACTTTCAATAGCCAAACGCTCAAACACATCATAAAAGACACTTAAGCTTTCTGCAACTCCTCAACTCAGCAAACAACACAATATCATCCATAAACAAGCTCGTCACTAACCACCAAACCTCACTGCTATACTCAGTTTCTGCACCCCATTCCCCCAATTTTGTTTTATCTCACTTATCACTCCATCCATATATACATTAAAAAGCCACGGTTAATATCACACAGCCATGTCACACACCCACATGTATCCCGAAACGTTTGCCCAACTCTCCACCCACATTTGCAACTCTTCAGAAGGCTATCATACAAATCCCTCTACCCCATATATCCTTAACACATTTCATAAACTATTCCACTCAACTCTGGCATACACTTTCTTCAGATACATAAAAGTTGCACATATTCTCTTACCTTTCGATAGATTCGACATGGCAGAAGGCAAATATACACGCTCAACAATAATACACTTCCTTTACAAGCGAATAGAACAAAAATGACATAGATTAGTGTGTTCACTCTTCACAGGAGCCACCATAAATATAATCTTGCACGTGTGCGGGACGGTGACTCGCACGGTGAGGGCGCCGCACCTTGAGGCTGTGTGTCGCCACAATTGGGAGCGAAGCCGCTGCTAGTTGGGCGTCGTGGGGATCGGCGAAACTCGGGGGCGTAGGTGACATCGGTTTCACAAAGACAGGCGGCCACTGGCATCCAGCTTCACTGAGTATTGTATATGCGGCTTCATCTCCACTACCACGCCCGACCTGTCCCACACCTTCGAAGTGACGACCTGCACGCCGACGGGGGTGCTCAGCGACACCCGGGGTAGCGTGACGGCGTCACCTGCTGTGTGCATGATCTCTATATCAGTCTGCCTCCAAGTGCCCGTCCAGTGTTCTCACGCTGCTATGTGATAATAATAATAATAATAATAATAATAATAATAATAATAATAATGATTTGGTAAACAGAGAAGAGGTAGTAAAAGCTTTGTGGAAGATGAAAGCCGGCAAGGCAGCAGGTT
>NC_092225.1:64150107-64222607 GCF_036320965.1 Panulirus ornatus | reverse complement strand
AACATATTGAGGTACAGATATGAGTGACGTTCTAGATTTTCACAACTCGTGGTATAACTGTTAGCGTTAATGACCGTGACGCATTCTCGGGCCACCCAGGGTCGAACGCATAGGTTGGAATCCTGGTTACAGCAGTCGTTCCACAGTCAACCCAGCTCTTCATCTACCCTTAGGGGTTGTTCGATAAAATGAGTACCTGGAATACGCTGGGGTACGTGTTAATTGATAGGCGCGCGAAAGAGAGACTATTGGATGTTAATGTGCTGAGAGGTGCAACTTGAGGGATGTCTGATCATTATCTTGTGGAGGCGAGGGTGAAGCTTTGTAGAGGTTTTCAAAAAAGAAGAGAGAATGTTGGTGTGAAGAGAGTGGTGAGAGTAAGTGGGCTTGGGAAGGAGACTTGTGTGAGGAAGTGCCAGGAGAGACTGAGTCCAGAATTCGGGTGAGAAACTGCAGAAGCTGGTGACTGAGTTTGGTAAAGTGTGTGAAAGAAGATGAGAGTAAATGTGAATAAGAGTAAGGTTATTAGGTACAGTAGGGTTGAGGGACAAGTCAATCGGGAGTTAAGTTTGAATGGAGAAAAACTGGAGGAAGTAAAGTGTTTTAGATACCTGGGAGTGGATTTGGCAGCGGATGGAACCATAGAAGCGGAAGTGAGTCATAGGGTGGGGGAGTGGGCGAAAGTTCTGGGAGCGTTGAAAAATGTGTGGAAGTCGAGAACGTTATCTTGGAAAGCAAAAATGGGTATGTTTGAAGGAATAGTGGTTCCAACAATGTTCTATGGTTGCGAGGCATGGGCTTTAGATGGAGTTGTGCGGAGGAGGGTGGATGTGTTGGAAATGAGATGTCTGAGGACAATATGTGGTAAGAGAGATGTATGGTAATAATAAGAGTGTGGTTGAGACAGCAGAAGAGGGTGTTTTGAAATGGTTTGGTCACATGGAGAGAATGAGTGAGGAAAGATTGACAAAGAGGATATATGTGTCAGAGGTGGAGGGAACGAGAAGTGGGAGACCAAACTGGAGGTGGAAAGATGGAGTGAAAAAGATTTTGAGTGATCGGGGCCTGAACATGTACGAGGGTAAAAGGCGTGCAAGGAATAGAGTGAATTTGAACAATGTGTATACCGGGGTCGACGTGCTGTCAATGGATTGAACCAGGGCATGTGAAGTGTCTGGGGTAAACCATGGGAAGTTTAGTGGGGCCTGGATGTGGAAAGGGAGCTGTGGTTTCGGTGCATTATACATGACAGGTAGAGACTGAGTGTGAACGAATGTAGCCTTTGTTGTCTTTTCCTATCGCTACCTCGAGCACATGCGGGTGTAGGGAGTTTTCATTTCATGTGTGGCGGGGTGGCGACGGGAATGAATAAGGGCAGACAGTATGAATTATGTAAATGTGTATATATGTATATGTCTCTGTGTGTATATATATGTGTACGTTGAGATGTATAAGTATGTATATGTGCTGTGTGTGGACGTGTATGTATATACATGTGTATGTGAGTGGGTTGGGCCATTCTTTCGTCTGTTTCCTTGCGCTACCTAGCTAACGCGGGAGACAGCGGCAAAAAAAAAAAAAAAAAAATATATATATATATATATATATATATATATATATATATATATATATATATATATATATATATATATATAACATACAAACCTCCAACAGCCAGGATCGAACCCGGGACCCCTGTGTAAGAGGCAGGAATGGTAACCGATAGGCTATGGGCCTGGCCCATATCGTGGCCCATGGCCTAGTGGTTACATTCCTGCCTCTTGCACAGGGGTCCGGGTTCGATCCTGGCTGTTGGAGGTTTGTATGCTCTATGAAGGTGCGCGTTCATATGCACTTTATATATATATATATATATATATATATATATATATATATATATATATATATATATATATATATATATATATATATATATATATATTTTCTTTTCTTTTCTTTTAAACTATTCGCCATTTCCCGCATTAGCGAGGTAGCGTTAAGAACAGAGGACTGGGCCTTGAGGGAATACCCTCACCTGGCCCAATTCTCTGTTCCTTCTTTTGGAAAATTAAAAAAAAAACGAGAGGGGAGGATTTCCAGCCCCCCGCTCCCTCCCCTTTTAGTCGCCTTCTACGACACGCAGGGAATACGTGGGAAGTATTCTTTCTCCCCTATCCCCAGGGATTTTTTTTTTTTTTTTTTTTTTGCTTTGTCGCTGTCTCCCGCGTTTGCGAGGTAGCGCAAGGAAACAGACGAAAGAAATGGCCCAACCCACCCCCATACACATGCCTTGATTCAATCCACTGACAGCACGTCAATCCCGGTATACCACATCGCTCCAATTCACTCTATTCTTTGCCCTCCTTTCACCCTCCTGCATGTTCAGGCCCCGATCACTCAAAATCTTTTTCACTCCATCTTAGATATATATATATATATATATATATATATATATATATATATATATATATATATATATATATATATATATATATATATATATATATATATATGTAAGGCATGTGTACGTGTAGGAAGAGAGGAAAGTGATTGATTCTCAGTGAATGTAGGTTTGCGGCAGGGGTGTGTGATGTCTCCATGGTTGTTTAATTTGTTTATGGATGGGGTTGTTAGGGAGGTAAATGCAAGAGTTTTGGAAAGAGGGGCAAGTATGAAGTCTGTTGGGGATGAGAGAGCTTGGGAAGTGAGTCAGTTGTTGTTCGCTGATGATACAGCGCTGGTGGCTGATTCATGTGAGAAACTGCAGAAGCTGGTGACTGAGTTTGGAAAAGTGTGTGGAAGAAGAAAGTTAAGAGTAAATGTGAATAAGAGCAAGGTTATTAGGTACAGTAGGGTTGAGGGTCAAGTCAATTGGGAGGTGAGTTTGAATGGAGAAAAACTGGAGGAAGTGAAGTGTTTTAGATATCTGGGAGTGGATCTGGCAGCGGATGGAACCATGGAAGCGGAAGTGGATCATAGGGTGGGGGAGGGGGCGAAAATCCTGGGGGCCTTGAAGAATGTGTGGAAGTCGAGAACATTATCTCGGAAAGCAAAAATGGGTATGTTTGAAGGAATAGTGGTTCCAACAATGTTGTATGGTTGCGAGGCGTGGGCTATGGATAGAGTCGTGCGCAGGAGGATGGATGTGCTGGAAATGAGATGTTTGAGGACAATGTGTGGTGTGAGGTGGTTTGATCGAGTGAGTAACGTAAGGGTAAGAGAGATGTGTGGAAATAAAAAGAGCGTGGTTGAGAGAGCAGAAGAGGGTGTTTTGAAGTGGTTTGGGCACATGGAGAGGATGAGTGAGGAAAGATTGACCAAGAGGATATATGTGTCGGAGGTGGAGGGAACAAGGAGAAGAGGGAGACCAAATTGGAGGTGGAAAGATGGAGTGAAAAAGATTTTGTGTGATCGGGGCCTGAACATGCAGGAGGGTGAAAGGAGGGCAAGGAATAGAGTGAATTGGAGCGATGTGGTATACCGGGGTTGACGTGCTGTCAGTGAATTGAAGCAAGGCATCTGAAGCGTCTGGGGTAAACCATGGAAAGCTGTGTAGGTATGTATATTTGCGTGTGTGGACGTATGTATATACATGTATATGGGGTGGGGGGGTTGGGCCATTTCTTTCGTCTGTTTCCTTGCGCTACCTCGCAAACGCGGGAGACAGCGACAAAGTATAATAAATAAATAATAAAATATATGTATATATATATATATATATATATATATATATATATATATATATATATATATATATATATATATATATATATATATATATAGGGTCTCGAAAAAAGAGGATAAATAGAAACGAGTATATTGTTGTTGTTAGGTTATTATTGCTAGTGGTACTTACTCGAGATTACTATCTGATAACTGGTGATCTTCAATGCGATTATCATGGGGGAACATAGCCATGGTTTAAGTAAAATCCTTTAATTCAAGCATTAATGACCCAACTAGGCGAATGAACTTCCAAGCGTACTTTGACTACAGACCTTCATGTTGGCTAAGAAAAATAGAATGACATAGGTACACATAACATGACAATTAAATGTGCGTAAGGACGCAGTGACTGGAATCTTAATATCTAACTGATTACAACACTACTAACATAATCAGTCATTATGCATATGTCCGCGGACGTTATCATATCAAATGTCTTAGGGTTACCCACAGTATCAGAAATAGTGTGACATGCATCGTAACACAAATGCTAATAGCTACGAAACATTCTAATTCACAGTTGCAAGGGACTTCTTGTTCTCTGGTGCTAAAAGCACACTTGAGTGCGTGACACATGGTCATAGCTGGATTATTAGGAGCTGGACGGCAGCCGGGTCTCTGGTCGTGAGCGAGTCTGTAGCCAAGCAATGGACTCTCTCCTACACGTCAGGTCGGTCGGTGCTCGCGTTTCCTACAACGGCGTTAGGTCAGTCACACCAGAAGCACGTCCTCAATGCTCCTTACAGCTACTCGGCTCACACAGGCTGCTCGACTCACACAACTCCTCGACTCACACAGAGCTGCCCTGTTAGAGTCGAAGTTATGTGTCTCTTGCAAACACATTATTGACTCATTACCCTTACAAGGGTGATGTATAAAGACACCCTTTGTAACAAATTGAGGTGCTAGCTTACCGAATTTTTTTTAGCGGATGATGAATGCTATGGCCCCTCGGGCTGGGTAACTGTCTCCAAAGAGGTAGGGTACTTACTGTCTGTGTGTTGCGTGATTTGGAATTACGTTGGGTTGCCAAAGCGATCATTTCAGTTTCCCTGGTTAATTACTTCACTATGTCACTTTGTCACTTTTCCACTTCACTTTGTTACTTTTCCATACTCGATACATTTTCATGGTGACATTATTTGAAACTGCATCACTGTATGTTCGTAATTGAGCACCGTAAATAGTAAACCTTTGCACTTAGCTTAATCCTATTGGGAAACTGCTATGGACGAATACATGTCCCATACAACTGAATTCCTATAATTAACCTATAGCTATATTCATGATAAATGCCATGGGTCATTTTACGTGCTCATCTCTTGCATTATTCTTACAATATGATACTTGGCTCCTTACTAGCTAACAATATTACAAGAGTACCCATAACTGGCATCTCAACCCCCCCCGCGGGAGGGATGTGATGGGGGAGTCAGTAGGTGGCTGTCGGCCCCTCGATGTTGACCCTGTGCGTCGATCAACACTGTGGGATCGCCGACATATGATCTCCCTCCTTCATATATTGGCTCTAGTAATAGTGTATGTTCTCAATTGCAAGGTATGATATTGCCAACATATCAGATAACATCTTTGAGTAAAAAATACTATACAGGTTAGATGGATATGACAACACTGGCGACCATCTGGTTCCTTGTGGACTCCGTCTGTGTTTGTTTTGCGCGATAACTATGCGCACAATCAGATGTCCAACACTTCTCTCCTCTTGCATATATATATATATATATATATATATATATATATATATATATATATATATATATATATATATATATATATATATATATTATATTTATTTATTTATTTTGCTTTGTCGCTGTCTCCCGCGTTAGCGAGGTAGCGCAAGGAAACAGACGAAAGAATGGCCAAACCCACCCACATACACATGTATATACATACACGTCCACGCACGCAAATATACATACCTACACATCTCAACGTATACATATATATACACACAGAGACATATACATATATATACACATGTACATAATTCATACTGTCTGCCTTTATTCATTCCCATCGCCACCCCGCCACACATGAAATAACAGCCTCCTCCCCCGTCATGTGTGCGAGGTAGCGCTAGGAAAAGACAACAAAGGCCCCATTCGTTCACATACACACATACACACACACACACACACACACACACACACACACACACACATATATATATATATATATATATATATATATATATATATATATATATATATATATATATATATATATATATATATATATATATATATATATATATATATATATGCCCCTCGGTAGGGGACTCCCTTCGCCCCAAGCGACAGGGCAGACCCCCCCCCCCCCGCTGGCCCCGCGGGTCTTCCCCCCCTACCCCCGCCTCCTATGGTGCACACCCATCGATTTTCTGTTTGCCAAATAAATATTCTAACCAGGAGGCGCGTATAATATCCATTTTTTCCATATATATCCAGAAGGCGTTTTTTCCCCTTCAGTAATCGCGGTTAACTGATGGATTTTTTTTTCTTTTGATATTGACCGTCATAGCCGAAGCTTGGCCACCCGGACGAAAAGGCAATAGGGTAAGGAAAAGATTGGAAGGAATTAATCGTATTTCCGCAGGTGTTTATAACCCTGATTCCTAAATGAGGAAAGGCCATAGGAAGGGAAAGAAGCGGGCAAATGAAGAGAATTTCACATCGTAGCTGAACTACTCAAAGAGTAGCTCTAGATCAGCAACGAACTGAATTACAAATGACTAGTGTACAAAGTGTGTGGTCCTCAACTTTTCTAAAGTGTATCCATAAATTTTTTGCTTAAACTTGTTCGCCGTTTCTCGCGTTAGCAAGGTAAGGTCAGGAACATATGAAGAAAAACCCTCATTTGTTCACATCTCTTCTCTAGCTGTCATGTGTAATGCACCGAAACCATAATCTCCTATCCAAAATCAAGCCCTACAGTCCTTTTCGTTGATTCTCCCGGCTATTTCAAGTGCTGTGGATTAGTCCATTGAGAGCACGTCGTTCCCCGTATGACACATCCTTCCATTTCACTCTATCCCATGCACACCAGTCCCCCTCTTGAATATTTAGGCCACGATCACTCAAGATCTTTTTCACTCCATCCTTCCACCTCCAATTTGGTCTCCCACTTATCCTTGTACCCTCCACCTCTGACACATATATCCTCTTTGTCAACCTTTCCTCACTCATTCTTTCCATGTGACCAAACCATTTCAGCACACCCTCTTCTGCTCTCTTCACTACACTCTTTATATGCACACATCTTTCTTAACCTTTAGTTACTCGATCAAACCACTTCACACCACATATTGTCCTCAGACATTTAATTTTCCTCCTGTGCACATTCTCAACTATATGCTCATGCTTCGTATCCACACAACATTAAGTCTACCATACCTTCAAACACACCAATTCCTGCTCTCCCAAATAAGACCTCTCCACAAATTCTTCATATCTTCCAGAACATTAACCCTCTCACCCATTGCATGATTTATTTCCACTTCCATGGTTCCATTCGCTGCCACGTCCGCTCCCAGTATCTCTCAAAGTTTTTTGTCATTCAAACTCACAACCCAACTAATTTGTCCCTCTTCACTACTGAACCTAATAACCTTGATTATATTCACATTTACTCTTCATCCTTTCAAACGCTCTCCTAAACTCAGTCACCAACTTCTACATTTTCTTACTCAAATTTGCCACCAGCGCCGCGTCATAAACAAACAACTAACTCATCTCAGTGGTCCTCCTCACCCCTACAGAATGCATACTCGCCCCTCTCTCTGAGACCTTTGGACTTGCCTCCCTCATCACCCCATTCATGAACAAATTAAACAGCCATGATGACATCGCACACCACTGTCGCAGACCTACCTTCACCTGGAACTACTCAATCTCTTCCCTTCCTACTTGTTCGCACGCTTTACCCTCTTCATAAAACTTCTCACTGCTTCTAGTAGCCTTCCTCCCACATTATAAATTCGTAAGACCTTTCACAAGGCATCTCTGTCAACCCTATCATATGCTTTCTCCAGATTCATAGATGTCATATGCAAACCCTTCTGTTTCTCTTTGTACTTCTCACACACAAGGAAATTAATCATACGATTTAGATTCCTTTGTGATGAGAACGAACACTAAGTACGTTTGCGGGTAGGGAGTACAAAGGATCTTTCGGTATAATGGTGATGGATTTGACCTAAGAGTTAGCATATGTTATTTCTAAAGTTCAGAAAAGGACGGACAACCTGGTAGTTATAGGATGACAGACGAAGATATGAGCAAGAGAGTAGAGTGGGGTGTTGATTGGGGGAGAAGGTGGGGAGGATGGAAGGGAAACCGCAAGCATCGGGGACGATGTTATCTTCCAGGGTTCTCTTATCGTCCTTCGTCCGAGGATTGTACCTGTAGCAGTTAGTTGAGGCTGGGTAAGATCTGACACGGTGGCTTTCACTCCTTCAAGCAACTTTGGAATTATTTCCCTTACAGTTTCAGGGAAGAAGACTTCTGCCACCTCTAACATGAATGTATCAGGAACCGTCATATATGTTTATTTTCAATTCTTTTATTCCCTCAAAGCAGCCGACATGCCAAGGGCATAAAGTATGATCTTAATCGAAGCCGTCAGTTGAAAAGGTTAATATCACGGGCTTATAGAGAGAGAGAGAGAGAGAGAGAGAGAGAGAGAGAGAGAGACACAACGGGGGATTAATCTTAGCACAGATGACTGAAGACCCGGCTCATGAGGCGGAAAGAGTGTTAAAAAACGGAAAAATGAAAGGAAGTAGTTTTATTTTCAGCATATGTTTCATGTTCGTATTTCCTTGTTCTCCTTAGATGTGAGATGATTGGATTGAAGTGCAACATTTTATGGGAATGCATACATCTGTTAGGAACGTGATCTACATGTAACTAAATATTATCATTTGAAAATAAATAAGTATTTTTTTGATACCTTAAATCCTAGTATTCCAAAACGTTCGTTTCCAAAGCCTCAGAGTTAACATCGGACACAGCAGAACTGTAATGACGTCATAAGTCATTTATTACACCATATACATCATTATTAAACTGGTATAGACTTTGGCTTCACAAAACAGAATCATATCAGAAAATGAAGATCAAATCAGGTTAGTATGCAGGACTTGCTGGTGTGACCTCTACAGCTACTGTTCTTTGCCTGGCTTTGGTTCAAAAGCTTACACGGTTCTTCGTCGAATTTCATCAACAAATATAATCTAGTCACACAGTTCGTCTCCAAGTGGTTCAGTTACTCCAGTTCATTGGCTAACGATCCTAACATTGGTCGAAAAGACATGGCTGTGTGGGAGTGTTAGTAGATGCGTTACTTGAGGTGGGCCAGGATGAGAGGTGTTGTATTCACATAGCGAAGAGTTACTAGATTTTATACAACCTTTTGTCATATAAGTTTGCTGGTAGAGGTATACAATATCGTGTTATAAACAAAGTGAGTCTTAAGATTTTTTTTTTTTGCGTTAACTTTTCCTTCAAATTCAGGTTCAAGGTTTTATATAGAGCATTGTTGTTATGAAGCAAGGTAGCTGCTAGATTATGCATCTTCTCTTGTTGCAGCAATATTGATTGTTACATTCAAATCCGGAGTTTGTAACCACTTTCACCAAATGCTTGACACAACACGGTGGCCTGACTCTACACACATACAGTGTCAATAGGAGATCAGAACAATAAATCTAACATCGGTGCATATATATATATATTTTTTTTTTTTCATACTATTCGCCATTTCCCGCGATAGCGAGGTAGCGTTAAGAACAGAGGACTGGGCCTTTTTTGGAATATCCTCACCTGGCCCCCTCTGTGCCTTCTTTTGGAAAATTAAAAAAAAAAAAAGAGAGGGGAGGATTTCCAGCCCCCGCGCTCCCTCCCCTTTTAGTCGCCTTCTACGACACACAGGGAATACGTGGGAAGTATTCTTAATCCCCTATCCCCAGGGATATATATATATATATATATATATATATATATATATATATATATATATATATATATATATATATATATATATATATATATATATTTGTGTAACATTATTATTAGTGAAGATCTATACAAATTGGATAGCTTTATTATTGATAAAATTTGTAAACAGTTCCCCTTCCTGTCCACATAATATGTTTATGATCCGCCGGTTGCCAGACTCAAACGCACCCGACCTCTATTCGAATAGTCACTTGTTTACCAAATGGGGTCCCAGCTGCCTCTTCGTTGTATATCAACTGACTTTAATTTCTTTTTTGTATCTCCCCTGATGATGTGATTATTACACAAAACTGCACTTGGGAACTTATCGTCTACTATTTTCCCTTGGACTTATATATATATATATATATATATATATATATATATATATATATATATATATATATATATATATATTGTATTGTTGACTGGTTGGTAAGGTTATTTAATGTATGTATGACTCATGGTGAGGTGCCTGAGGATTGGCGGAATGCGTGCATAGTGCCATTGTACAAAGGCAAAGGGGATAAGAGTGAGTGCTCAAATTACAGAGGTATAAGTTTGTTGAGTATTCCTGGTAAATTATATGGGAGGGTATTGATTGAGAGGGTGAAGGCATGTACAGAGCATCAGATTGGGGAAGAGCAGTGCGGTTTCAGAAGTGGTATGAGGATGTGTGGATCAGGTGTTTGCTTTGAAGAATGTATGTGAGAAATACTTAGAAAAGCAAATGGATTTGTATGTAGCATTTATGGATCTGGAGAAGGCATATGATAGAGTTGATAGAGATGCTCTGTGGAAGGTATTAAGAATATATGGTGTGGGAGGCAAGTTGTTAGAAGCAGTGAAAAGTTTTTATCAAGGCATAGTATACTATGAGCGCGAGAACGGCGAGATGAGAGTAGATGAGAGGAGGGGAGAGGAAAGGATTAATTCCAGAATGTAGGTTCGCCGAGGGGTGTAGGTGTACGAAAATGAAGGAATTGTTTTATTTCGTTGTTTATGTTTCGTAACTGGAATGAGATATGCAAGAGCTGCAAAGAGGGAAGCTAATGTTAGAACGTCGTTGCTGAATTCATGAAAAAGATTTTGTGATAGTCTAGTTTCCCAAATGTTGTTCGCCTATGTACACTGACTGGTGGCGAACTGTATCGTATGAGCAAATGCAAACTCTGATAAGGATGATTTGGTTAAAGTGTTGGAAAAGAAATGTGAGGTAGAATGTGAATATGACGGGACCTTATAGTACTGTCAGCGGTTGGGTCAAGCAAGTTTTGCGAGTTTAATTATGAATGAGACAGTCGTCAAGATGGTAGTGAAGTGTTCAGATATCTGGGTGACTGTCAGCGGATGGACCAATGGCAAAGAATGCTGGGAGTGTTTAGGGTGCGGACGGGGGGCGGATGAGAGATTTTGAGAGCTAAAATTGTGATCGGAACCTTTATCTCGAAATCAAAATGGTATTTTAGGGTAAATATGGTTCAAAATGCTAGATTTTTTTTTTTTGGGCGTAGTTTTATGTAAATTGGTTGCGGTAAGGATGGATGTGTGGTAATGAAGTTTAGGACAGATGATGGATGTGGTTTGATGAATGTGAAGTAACGTTCAAAGGAGTTTGAAGATAAAAAGCGTGGCAAACAGAGAGGTGCTTTTGAAATGGTGGGCACATAGGAGAAAATGATGAGAGAAATTGACCAAGATATATATGTTTTTTGTGGTAGGGAACGAGAGCAGCAGGGAGCCAAATTGGAGGTTGAAAGATGGACTGGAGATTTTTTGTATGATCGGGGCCCTGTCTGCAGTGGGGTGAAAGGAGAGAAAAAAAAAGGAGGGAGGTCACGTCGCGTACTACGGTTTGATGCTGTTCACGTGGAATTGGAAGATGTATCCCGGGGTACAAGCATGAAAGACTGTGTAGGTATATTATATTTGCGTATTATGGACGTTTATGTACATGATGTATGGGAGGGATTTGGATTATATTTTCTTTGTTTCTTGTTTCCTTGCGTAACTCATATATATATATATATATATATATATATATATATATATATATATATATATATATATATATATATATATATATATATATGTAAGAGTTAGTAAAAGCTTTGCGGAAGATGAAAGCCGGCAAGGCAGCGGGTTTGGATGGTATTGCAGTGGAATTTATTAAAAAAGGGGTGACTGTATTGTTGACTGGTTGGTTAGGTTGTTTAATGTATGTATGACTCACGGTAACGTGCCTCAGGATTGGCGGAATGCATTCATAGTGCCATTGTACAAAGGCAAAGGGAATAAAGGTGTGCTCAAATTACAGAGGTTTAAGGTTGTTGAGTATTCCTGGGAAATTATGTGGGAGGGTATTGATTGAGAGGGTGAAAGTATGTGCAGAGCATTAGATTGGGGAAGAGCTGTGTGGTTTCAGGAGTGGTAGAGGATGTGTGGATCAGGTGTTTGCTTTGAAGAATGTATGTGAGAAATACCTAGAAAAGCAAATGGAGTTGTATGTAGCATTTATGGATCTGGAGAAGGCATATAATAGAGTTGATAGAGATGCTCTGTGGAAGGTATTAAGAATATATGGTGTGGGAGGCAAGTTATTAGAAGCAGTGAAAAGTTTTTATCGAGGATATAAGGCATGTGTACGAGCAGGAGGAGAGGAAAGTGATTGGTTCTCAGTGAATGTCGGTTTGCGGCAGGGGTGTGTGATGTCTCCATGGTTGTTTAATTTGTTTATGGATGGGGTTGTTAGGGAGGTGAATGCAAGAGTTTTGGAAAGAGGGGCAAGTATGCAGTCTGTTGTGGATGAGAGAACTTGGGAAGTGAGTCAGTTGTTGTTCACTGATGATACATCGCTGGTGGCTGATTCGGGTGAGAAACTGCAGAAACTGGTGGCTTAGTTTGGTAAAGTGTGTGAAAGAAGAAAGCTGAGAATTACATGTGAATAAGAGCAAGGTTATTAGGTACAGTAGGGTTGAGGGACAAGTCAACTGGGAGGTAAGTTTGAATGGAGAAAAACTGGAGGAAGTGAAGTATTTTAGATATCTGGGAGTGGATTTGGCAGCGGATGGAACCATGGAAGTGGAAGTGAGTCATATTGTGAGGGAGGGGGCGAAAGTTCTGGGAGCATTGAAAAATGTTTGGAGGGCGAGAACGTTATCTCGGAAAGCAAAAAATGGGTATGTTTGAAGGAATAGTGGTTCCAACAATGTTATATGGTTGCGAGGTGTGGGCTATAGATAAAGAGTTGTGCGGAGGAGGGTGGATGTGCTGGAAATGAAATGTTTGAGGACAATATGTGGTGTGAGGTGGTTTGATCGAGTAAGTGTGGTAATAAAAAGTGTGTGGTTAAGAGAGCAGAAGAGGGTGTTTTGAAATGTTTTGGTCACATGGAGAGAATGAGTGAGGAAAGATTGACAAAAAGGATATATGTGTCAGAGGTGGAGGGAACGAGGAGAAGTGGGAGACCAAATTGGAGGAGGAAAGATGGAGTGAAAAAGACTTTGAGCGATTGGGGCCTGAACATACAGGAGAGTGAAAGGTGTGCAAGGAATAGAGTGAATAGGAACGATATGGTATATCGGGGTGGACGTGCTGTCAATGAATTGAACCAGGGCATGTGAAGCACGAGACAGCGACAAAGTATATATATATATATATATATATATATATATATATATATATATATATATATATATATATATATATATATATATATATATATATGATATGTAATGGTTAAGCTTTTCAAATTCTGAGCGTAAGGTGTTGAAAGATCTCTTGCTACCTCAGTATAACGCTGGTCGGAGGTAGCCACTGGAGATAAGGGGACAAAACCTATTACCCAGAGACAACCAGAAAACATTTTATGATGTTGTAGAGGATGTAGGTGTTGTGGAAGGTGTAGGTTTTGTGGAAGATGCAGGTGTTATGGAGGGTGTAAGTGTTGGTGTGGAGAAAGGTAGTGTGGAGAAAGGTATTGTGTTACGGATGGTGTAGGTGTTGTGGAGGCTGTAGAAGCCCTAATCCCCACCACTGAATTAAGAACAGAGTCACTATAATAGAGAGGTGGGTAGAATAGTATTTTTTAAGCCCTAACTTTCAGTCAGGAGCCTAAACGGTCGTAAATGCCATCGTTCCACACTTTACTTTTACGTTGTGAGAATAAACCTAGGGAAGGTGTTTACCCGGTGCAGTATCGTTTGCTACTCGCTCGTGTGTGAATAGCGTTATTGAAATGAGAAAAATGCTCGCTGTACTTCACCTTTATGGCAGCAGTGTGGGAGGTGTGGTTCAAACCTCACCATTACTGAAGATTCACATGGTTCAAGAAGAAAACGTCCAGGTCCACATATGAAGGGTTAACTCATCTAAACCAACCTCACTAACACATACACTGTATCGTCCTTGGCGTGGATCCTGAAAAGGAAGTTTCGTTTATTCATTCTTTATACTTACAATCTTACAGTCCGATATAAGAAAAAGTCTTTTGCTTCAGTTCATGAAAGGATGAAAGTCCCTGCATGGAGTACTGCTCTAAAATGTGGGGTAGTTCTAGCTCTGTATCCTCACTTGACAGAGTTGAGTCGAAAGCGGTCCTACTTATGAACTGTCCCAGGCTCGCTTCCAAACATGACCCCCTTACCCTATGCCGCACTGTTGGTTCACTCTCCCTCTTTTCTAGGTATTACTTTGGCTTTTGCTCCCGAGAGCTGGTTGCTTGTGTGCCCCCCGCCACTAGTTCGACCAAACAATACTCGGCAAGCTGCTGCGTCACATGATTATTGTGTGGTCATCGGCAACTCAAGGGTGGGCCGCTGTGATAACTGTTTCTTTCCCTACACATCGAAGCTTTGGAACTCTCTATCTTCTCACGTCTTTCCCAATAACTATGACCTGGCACATTTTAAAGGATAGGTTTTTCACTTCCTCCAAGTTGGTAGATACTTTCCTTTGTCTTTTCTTTTTCAGTTTCATAAATTCTCTATATTTCATTCAAGCCCGGCGTTCGTGTGGATTTTTGTCCGTGACTGGAGCCTCCAATGTAAAAAAAAAGTGTTGTTTTTAAGAGCGTTCCACTCAACAGTGTGGACTCCGGATCGTAAACTGGAGCCAAAATGGAGATGATTAATCTTAAAGACCTCAGAAGGGTACCCTTGGGGTCTATATGACTCTTGCCACCAGCGAAATACTTTTATATAGCCAAAGCAGGGCGGAGGGCTGCTGGCCACACGAGTTACGTCGACCAAGTTCGACCACGCATCTTCGTCACGAGTCTATCCAGGAGGCGCTACCTTGACATGTGTGACTATACCGTGCTGAGGGTCGTGAGGCAGGCCCACCTGGGTCATGTTAGGATTCATCTTAGTCATGTTATGATATCTACAGCCTGGTATGACGTTGTTAGGAAGATTCCAGGAAGTCGTGTAGCAACAACACCCGCTGTGTTGTCTAGCGTGCAGTGTTGAGGAACACTATAACACGAAAGATAGCCAGGTCATGTGACCCGTGACTGACACCAGCGATGATGGTAGGAGGTGGAGAGGAAGGGCGCTAACTCATGGACATGTGCAGCGACGCACGATGCCCGTGTCCTGAAGATGAGAATGGCTAACCAGTTGCAGAGGTTGAGGTATGTCGAGGCCTTGGATGGGTAAATAGGTTTCCAAGAGCTGGAAAGACGTAACCCTACAGCAGAACTAGGGACACCTGACGAAGCTATGGTGGCTGAGACAGGGCATGAAACAGGAGACGGCTGGAGGGTAATTATCGCCTGCGGTTGAAGGTGAGCCAGTAATGATCGTGGTGCAAGGTGATCCCTGGGCACTGGGGCCGTGGAGGCTAGTTGGTTGGCGGTGTGGTCATGCGACCTCCGATGGGTGACAGGGCAGCCGCCACGCAAGAAACTGGCCAAACAACGAGGTGAGCAGCTGTGAGCAATACGGAAAAACGATTCAACTCATACAGGGAAAATGCACTCACGATATTAGATGCACATCACAGGTCAAAAGACTTCGAAGCAGGAGGCATAGATTCGCTGAACAGCTGCCACAACAGCAAAGCTCCAAAGGTTCTCACTGGCAGGAGCTTGTATACTAGTCACAGTCATATCAATTTGTGGTGCTAGTACATCACTGTATGGTTCACTCTAGAGTCTTCAAGTCACTGTCGTCATTCAGATATGAAAAAGGGCTGAGTTTTAACATCTGGTGATTTTCTGTGTGTGATCCCACTGTGATACAGAACATCCTTCAGTGCAAGTTCAGGAACACGACCGTCCACACTCGCCCCCCGTGGTTATCTCCAGGTTGAATAACACCGAGCGGCCAAGAACTTGACACGGCAGATTTCCTTAAGGAAGACAATCTCCGTGAACTGGAGCTTCTTGATGACTAACGTGACATTTCCTTCATGGTCGCTGGTGCCACCAGTGGCTATTTTGGGTGTAGTCACCATACCCGCTGACCTGAGCGCTGCCATCGTGATTAGTAGATTCTTGGTCGTGTCTGACATTCATTCTGTTGGTGTTCTCGATTTTCAGTTCATGAGGCCCCGCTCCTTGGATAGTCCGCCAAGACTATGGCGTGTCTTACTGCTCGGTACATACTTGTCACTCCTGAAGAACACTAGTAACAAGGCTTGGTGGCGCCTTCATAACACGTCCTCTGGTGAGAGGTTAGCTCCATACCAAGATCTGCTATCCCTCACTCTTCTCCCCGTAGCGTGATCGAGCGGCTTGTTAGTGGCTGTCAGGGACATCAGGCAGATACGCCTAATCTTATAAACGACTTGGTCACAGTGAGGGGTCAATTACCTGGAGACTTCCTGGTTCTTGCCCACTCAGTGACACCTGTTGAAACTACTCTCACAGTGAACAGACGCTGTGTAATAGCATTCTCTGTACGTGCTTCTTATAGAATAAGTAATTCAATGCTTTTGATAATAAGGTTTGTACCATGGTCGTCTGCCTGATCAACTGATGCCAGGATGACATTTCGAGCAAAAATGGGAACATACAATGCTGATTATTAAGTGAGCAAAGAAATACTTTACATCCTGGATACTGTTGCACCAAAATAGCATTTGCACAGAGAGTACAGCTTAACCTCACACTTGTGACACCCAAGAGCATTATGAAACTAGAATGTGTCTGAACCCCCTGTGGTAACCTGACGCTGAGAACAACCTATTCAACTTGTTACAGACATATCTCAACGTTGTAACCTTGTTGCATGAAAGAACTTGGTCCCACTAGCTTGCTCAACCATAGCACTAAAATCCAGCCTAACACTACACCTACATATACACACCAGCTTCCCTTCTGCCACACTCATGTCGAGCTGTTCCCAATAAAAAGGTACAGGAGAGACACGATGATGGAATCATCGAGCCCTGGTATAAGCACTTGGAATGTTCGCTTATAATTGTTCCTAAATCTGATGAAAGTTTTCGCCCTGTCATTCATTACTTCCGTCTTAGTGAAATAGTTATCCCTGAACAGTTCCCCGTTCATGTTATGTCTGACCCTTTATATATTAGGCGTATGGAGGGTTGACTTCACAGAGAGGTCAGCAAACCGATGGCTGCCTTTTCAGTTCCTCGGGGACATTCCCAGTTTCGAGAAGTGCCATTTGGGTTAAGAAACTTTCCTGTTACCTTTGCACGGTTGATCACCATTGCTTTTTAGGTTCCATCAGGAAATGCTCTGATGTTCTGCATAGATGATATTATCGTGATGGTAAGAAGGTATTGTTTATCGTCTATCCAAACTCGAAACAGTCTTTCAGAGAGTCAGAGGAGTAGATCTTAAGACTAATCCGTCCAAATATAGAGTCTATGTGAAGAGATTAAAGTTTTTGAGTCCTGTGGCAACTGGACGCGGTATCGCCATGAGTGACTTTAAGGTAAAGACAATGAGGGACTTCCCGATGCCTAGTACCCCAGACGATGTTTGCTCATTCGTGGATCTCAAATGATTCAATTAGGCTTTAATCCGCAGTGTTGCTAGGAAGCCCCAACCTCTGACAGATATGCGCAAAAATGATCAAAAGTTTGAGTGTAAAGAACCTCCAAAAGGAAGAGTTTGGTCTTTTAAAGAAAATCCTTACCATTGCTCCGGTGGTGCGTTTCCAAAATCTTCCAGAACCTTTCGTCCTGGCGAACTACACGTCTGGCAGAAGTGTACGTGCCGAACTCAAGCAAAGAATTAAGAACAACTTAGTTTCCAATCATCTATTCTAGTAAAACATTTTTTGTGCCAGAACTTAATTATTTAGTCAAAGAACTGGAGGCCATGGTTGTGATATGGGTTCTGAAGATACATTAATCATCATATGTAAACTACAGATAACCCATTCATGTTTTGATGGAACACGCGCCAGTAGTGGAACTGTTTAAGAATTAAAACCACAAGGGTAAAGTGGCCCGGTGGTACCTGAAGATACACGAGTGTAACCTCACTTTCTGAAAACCTCGGCTGCAAAGCAAATACAGAGGCAGCAGTAATACCCGAGTATGAGAACCTTGATGAGGGTGACTTTCATAGCTGTAAGACCCGACAATGTGGTTCACTTATACGCTACCCTAAAAGATGAGGTCCCTACAGTCACTGGAAAGGTAGTTGTCCTTTGAGAGAATTGGAAATGATCAATAATCTGTCGTCAGGCATGTACTATCAATGAAGCATAATGGGAAAGAATTCGAGCAACTCACAGTCACAATGAACCTGGTCCAGATTTATCTGAAACTCATTCACGATGCCCCAGGCAGCTCTCGTCTTGGCAGGAACAAAATGTTGAAAATAGACTTAAACGTTTCTGGCCAATTATGGATGGCATAAGACATGCAAGCCTATTGTCACTCGTGTGCTGTTCTTGAAGGACACATCGTGGCACCAGCCACTAAGGTAATTTACGATGTGCTACGTAAACCATGAGGAGACAACCATGGGACCGTCTCTCCAAAGGCTCCATTGATGGATTCAGATCAGCTGTGGACTGGAACCGCCTTACTATAGTTATGACGATTTTTCAAGGTTTTGTGAATCAGCGCCAATTAAGGATAAAACAGTAATTTACATGGTGTGAGCTTATACGTATGCAACTAACAAAGTTACTTTGTTGGATATTTATGACAGGTGTTTTCTCCCTAATGTGAATGGCTTTTCATATCTGTAGTCTCCACCGATCTTTGCAACTAGTAATGATTTTGGTATTATTCACCACAATCTTCCTCGTTAGTCTCGTTTCATTCTTTTGTTCATGATGATGTTTGATTCCACCTTCTTGTATGTGGAGTAAGAGGCGGCGGCTTAGGGTGCTGGTCGTATGTCTGATGTAGTTTAGATGGTGAGGCTGACAGTCTCCATATTGCATCGGTACTCATAGACCTTATCGGTACGACTCAAACTTTCCAGAGCGACCCGCCAAACTTGTTTTCGTATTATAGCATATTATCAGACTGATAGCCTTGTCTTCAGCAATAGCCTTGCAGTTTCTGGCCACAATACCTCGCAAGACATTCTCGTCCTTTCGATGTGTTGTCGTCAATGTTTTCCCTGTAATAAACTTTTATGATGCCACATTGAGTTTGTCTCTTTGCCACGAGAGATGTTGCCCTAACATGTTGTTCACAATGGTATCAAATTCAGTGTTTGAAATATCCATTGTTGATTAACATTTGCGGGACACGTTGGAGTTCTTGGTGTGGGAGTTGATAGGTTGAGCACATCTTGATCGCTTTCCTCACATATGCACGAATGACAATCCTCTTGCAATGTTGAGTGCATTCACTCATTCTCTTCATGTATTTATCTTGGTTGGTAGGTTTTCTGCACACATCGCTGACGAAGATCCGGTTATGGCACTTACCTTTACATCTATTACAGCCATTATCATTTATTTCTACTATAGATATTAAGCCTCAAGTTTCTTGGAGACGATAAATCTGCAGTAAATATAAGGTGTCATGTTCTCAGCTCGCAGTGCTGTAGTTTCGACGTAGGACATAAATACCTGAGCAAAGAGAAACCCCAGAGGGAACCCCAGGATATTTCATCCACCTGCCGATAAAGCTTGCCTTGCGGACACCTGAAAGATGCTTCCATGGTGCAGGCACGTAACATTTCTTTCGATATATTTCTTGGCATCTTTAGGAGAGGTAAGACATGGTGTTGGTAAACGTGATCCAATATTATGTCTATTGTCCTCTCCACTGGTGCATTTGTGGAGAGAGACTCAACATCCAGGGACGGTGTGATGTCATGTGGTTCTTTGCTTCTAAGGATGTCAATAAATTCTTCAGACGATCGTAGGGAATAAGTTGTGGGGATGTATGGTGGGAAAAATTAGAGATAATAAAGAAGATGATTTATTTTGAATATGCTGTCGTATTCAATTCTATGAGCATAAGAGAAAACCTGCTCCCAGTTTTAGATATCTTAAAGTGGACTTGGCAGCGAGTGGAATCATGGAAGCGGAAGTGAGTCACAGGGTGGGGGAGGGGGCGAAGGTTCTGGGAGCGATGAAAAATGCGTGGAAGGAGAGAACGTTACCTCAGAAAGCAAAAATGGGTATGTCTGAATGAATAGTAGTTCTACCAATGTTATATGGTTGCGAGGTGTGGGCTATTGATTGATACTGTTGTACGGTGAGGGTGGATGTGTTGGAAATGAGATGTTTGAGGACAATATGTGTTGTGAGGTGGTTTGATCGGGTAAGTAATGAAAGGGTAAGAGACATGTGTGGTAATAAAAAGAGTGTTGTTGAGAGAGCAGAAGAGGGTGTGTTGAAATGGTTTGGACATATGGAGAGAATGAGTGAGGAAAGGTTGACGAAGAGGATATATATGTATCAAAGGTTGAGGGAACGAGGAGAAGCGCGAGACCATATTGGAGGTGGAAGGATGGAGTGAGAAAGATTTTGAGCGATTGGGACCTGAACTTACAGGAGGGTGAGAGGCGTGCAAGGAATAGTTTTGTTGTGCGTCAGATATACATTTTCTTCCCTGCATTTCCTGAGATGTACGTTCATCTCGTTGCTAGTGCAGTATTTGCCATGTCAGCCTCTTTCTTGAGCGTTGTATATTTCAACATGTATTGCAGTGTTACCATATACCCACATTCATATCAGTGTTATCATATCTTTTCGGATGATGAGTGTGTTAATTTACAATGACCTCTGTACTGTGCCACTTACTTTTCGTTATTTTCTCAGTAGCTTTTCGATAATAGTGTACTTGGGGCCTGTAATTCCGTATACCTTTAATTCATACTGACAGAATGTGGCAATATCTAGTCATCTTAAGTATGATTTGTGCTTTCTATCATCATCAAGATGTGTGTTCTGTGGTAATTTTTGCAGGTTGGCCATCTGTTTTTGGGCCACTCATGGTGTTGTGTATTTTCTGTTACTGATATTTCAACTCACACCGTTCCACACACTAACTTGTTTATACACACTGTATCGACTGCAGCTTATGATCCACCCAGAGGCTTTCCCAATGCTGCTTGGGTTGCACCATGGGAGTACTTCTGTCCATTGCCTACTCGTGTGGGTAGAGGACACCGCCATGTAATATTTCCGGGTCCCGTCAGTGGTCTTGGGGCTCACTTACGTGTTTTACCGTTGCATGAGCGCCATTGCCTGAGTGTCACGTGGTCACGGGAGCATGTTGCATGCGGCCACAGCAGCCACCCCGTGCACTCAGTCTGGAGACCGCTGCACAGTGGCGGGTGTGGACGGTCGTGGTCCTTAACTTGGAATGAAAGTTGCTGAATGTGAGAGCGTGCGTTTGATCTGATGGAAGAGAAGATCGCCTAAGCTTTAGAACTCAACCCTTTTATTAATTTCTGAGTGGCAGTGGTAATCAAAGGACGGTTCATTTAATCATACCAGCGCCAGATATTGATCTATTTGTGACGACGTAATTCATCGCACGTGTAACCTCCTAATTTTGAAACCTTTTGAAGCTTCACACTTTCTTTCTCACCCGAATCTCTTTCTCTTTCTCTCTCTCCCTCCTGCCTCCCTTTTTCCACCTGACACTCCATCTCTTCCCCCTGTGATTACCTTCATCCCCCTTCTTCCCTTTCCCGGGCCTTCTGAACTCACTTCTCAGTCACCTGAACCCCTCCTACCAACTACCTGAACCCCTCCTCCTCCCCTGGCCACATAAACCCTCTCCCTTTTTCTCCTGGTCATCGGAAACTCCCCGCCATCCTACTCCACCCCTGTCCTACCTCAACCTCATTCCTTCTTCCCATGGTCATCTAAACCCCTTCTTTCCCTTTCCTAATCATCTTAAGCCTGCCTCCTTCCTTTGGCTACCTGAACCTTCTACCTCCCTCTCCTAGCCACCTGGACGATCTCCCTCCCAGGTCGGCCACATTCTCCCACTAGATCCTCTCCTTGTCCTTCCTGACACCTGAACCTTTTCTTCTCTTCCCTGGCCAGCTGGTCCCCCTGCTTCACTCCCCTGGCCACCTGTACTCCCTCCCTTTACGTAGAGAGCTCACTCCTTCGTTTCCTTGGCTATCTGTACACTCTGCCATCCTTCCCTAGCCCCCTGAACCCCCTCCTTGCCCACCTGAACCCTCTTTTTGGCCAACCTGAATTTCCCTGGCCACCTGAACCCTATTCCTGGCCACCTGAATTCTCCCTCTGGCCATCTGAACCCTCTCTCAGGCCACGTGGGCCCTCACCCTGGCCGTCTGAACCCTTTCCTTGGCCATCTGAACCCTCTCCCTAGCCACCGGAATCCCAGAGTTTCACTGCAGCTCCTTGAGCGTGGCATATTCCTGTACAAAAGCCTGGCAGGTCTGACGTGACGCGGGTTAGCGTGCCAACTGCCAAGGCTTAACATTGATTTTTCCATTAGAATCATTAGCTCATACTGCGAGAGGAAGCTTAAGACTTGGAATGGCTGGACTGTTGCAGAGATGGTTGAGAGACAGTTGGCCTGGTTTCCAACTGGACCATTACTGTCTTCATTATTACCACCTGGCTGAGGGAAAGTTGGCCTGGTGTCCAACTGGACCAATACTGTCTTCATTATTACCACCTGGCTGAGAGACAGTTAGTCTGGTGTCCAGATGAGCCATTAGTCTTCGTTATTACCATCTGGTTTAGAGACAGGTGGCCTGGTGTCCAGCTGGAGCCTTACTGTCTCCATCATTACCACCCAGCTAAACGTGCATTGTAGTTGGGTGAGGGGTGGGAGTCTGGCATTACCATGAACCACCTTTTTTTTCGGGGGAAGCAACCTCACCCGCCACACACGTTAATCTTCAGGGAGGACCCAGGGCCACACACCACACACTCGGCCACCATCTTCAGTGGGACTGGGCTCACCTTCCGTACTCAAGGCCACCGTGTTCAGGGGGACCAAGGCCCATTTGATTCATGTGGTCACTGTGATCAGGGGTACCCAGATTCAAGTCCTCAATTGCCACGAATTAGAGAGAGAGAGAGAGAGAGAGAGAGAGAGAGAGAGAGAGAGAGAGAGAGAGAGAGAGAGAGAGAGAGAGAGAGAGAGAGAGAGAGAGAGAGAGAGAGAGAGAGAGAGAGAGAGAGAGAGAGAGAGAGTCACATAGATATAGATACACAGAGCACGCAGACTCAAGATGAGGGTCCAGAACTGCACTGCATATTCAAGACGGTGTTTAACTTGACTATGGTACAGTGGCAACATAGCATCCATACTTTGGTATATAAAGTTTCTGTCAATAAATCCCAACATCCCATTGACTTTCTTGGAAGCCGTGTAACAATACTGGGAGAATTTGATGTTGTTGGAGGCAGTAAGGTCCAGATCCCTCACGTTTGGGTTTCTTTTACCTCGTGGCCAATCATTTTATGATGTGATTTCTTGTTGACGTGCCTACATGCAACTGCTGATATTCATTGATGCTGAATGTCATTTACCATTTTCTAGGCCATTCAGCTATTTCATCTAGATCCTCCTGTAATCTTTCCCTGTCTTCTAACCTATTCAGCCTTACATTCAACACCATTAATGCAAATGATCAAAAGTACATACCCTAGAACGGACCCCCTTGGGAACTCTACTAGCATCGAGTAACCAACGTGATGAATGATCATTCTTAGGACTCTTTACTTCCCATCATATAAGCAGGTTTCAATCCAGTTTCCTGTGCAACCAGTAATCCCGAAGACCCTGACTTCATGCATCAGTTTAAAGTGGGTCAACTTTGTCGAATGCTTCGCGGAAGTACAGAAGTACATGACCTATTGCTTTAGTCTTATCGTGGGTATTGAATACTATATGTTAAGATTCAAGGAGGCTTGTGACTAAGGTATGATCTATGTCTTCTAAAGCCATGCTGTGCATTATTGATCAAACTGTATTGTTCAAGGTAAGGTACCAGTTCATTTCTAGTAATCGATTCTTGAAGTTTACGTACAATTGATGTGATGATAATAGGTGATGTGATGATGATAAAAGATGTGATGATGATAGGTGATGTGATGATGTGATGTGATGATAATAGGTGATGTGATGATGATAAGTGATGTGATGATAATAGGTGATGTGATGATGATAAGTGATGTGATGATAATAGGTCTGTAATTGCCAGACATTTCACAGTTTCTCTTTTTGAACATAGGAGTAACGTCTGCCAGTCTCCAGTCCACTGTACTATTCCAACCTCGAGAGATTTTTTGAAAATATAGTTTAAAGGTTTAAGAATTTAACGTATAACGTTTATAATTACTCGTGTATAAAAAAGTTCAGGACCAGAACTTCTATTAGTCTTCAGCTTATTTGTATTAATGCTTCTCTGAATGTGACGATAAAATTCTGGTATTATGTGTGTGGCATTTAGCACTGCCTTAGAATTCGAGTTGCTGCTTTTTAGTGTAAAAACAGGACTAAAAGAGAACACCTGCTCAGAGTTGATGCTTTGCTTTTATCATCTCCGATGGGTTCCCCATCTTTGTTTACCAAGGGTGTCCCATCCTACTCCATATATGTTCCTTATTATCAATAAACGCACCAGATCTTTTAGGATCTGATGCCATCTCTTACAATATTCACTTCGCGCCGTTTCTTGGCTTGCTTAGTAAGTCTTTTTACCTCTCCCCTAACAGTGCTATGCTGCGTGGCGAAATTTGAGTCATAGCCTGACTTTTTAAGCTTGTAGAGTTTATCTTAGCGCCGTATAGCTTTTGTGAGATCAAGGGAGTAAAAAAATCAGGCCTTTTGTTGATTTTGTTGTTTCTGTCGTGCATATGCACGAGTGTGTGTGTCTCGTTAGTGCGTAAACTGACGCTTAGAATATGTCCATCATTCCTTTTGGGCATGAACCTATAAGGATGCGTGGAGGAGCAATCCATCAAAATCCTCCCGAGAGAGAGAGAGAGAGAGAGAGAGAGAGAGAGAGAGAGAGAGAGAGAGAGAGAGAGAGAGAGAGAGAGAGAGAGAGAGAGAGAGAGAGAGAGAGAGAGAGAGAGAGAGAGAGAGAGAGAGGAGCTCATCATTTTCTGCAGGCACACTGTCTCCTCTTCCCTTGTAAGACCAGTCTATCCCACAACTGCATTACGATGCCGCCTCATCCCGACGGCTACACGCCGGTGAGACGCGCTAATAAGCCTCCTGGAATGCACCGCCGCTAACAAGGTTTGGGATAACTTCGTTATCGTCTGGCTGTGACTGATGAGTGTAGCGGCAACGTTCAATCGTATCATAGCGGTGTCATGGGAACTACGTACCTCGATATAACCAGGTAGAAGCCATGGAGTTACGCGAGGGAGAGACACCAGACACCAGAAGACCTGACGGTCTCTGATGAGGTTATCTGCTGCAGGATGATGATAGGGTCATGAATTCCAAATCTATATAGATGAGAACGGGCCATGGAGACAGAAGGTTCCTCCTTCCCACCTACCAACTGCCTCCGGAGTTGGGACATTATGACGGGCGGTTAGTGGACACATAAGAATGGCAAGAAAATAGTAAAACCAATAGTAATAGGGAACAATAGCTTTCAGAGTATACATATATATATATATATATATATATATATATATATATATATATATATATATATATATATATATATATATATATATATATATATATATATATATATATATATATATATATATATATATATATATATATATATATATATATATATATACATGTGGTTTCGGTGCATTATTACATGACAGCTAGAGACTGAGTGTGAACGAATGGGGCCTTTGTTGTCTTCCTAGCGCTACCTCGCATACATGGGAGAGGGGGGGGGGGTGGTATTTCATGTGTGGCGAGGTGGCGATGGGAATGAATAAAGACAGACAGTATGAATTATGTACATGTGTATATATGTATATGTCTGTGTATGTATATATATGTATACGTTGAGATGTATAGGTATGTATATTTGCGTGTGTGGACGTGTATGTATATACATGTGTGTGTGGGTGGGTTGGGCCATTCTTTCGTCTGTTTCCTTGCGCTACCTCGCTAACGCGGTAGACAGCGACAAAGCAAAATAAAAAAAGATAATGTAATGATATAGAATATATATATATATATATATATATATATATATATATATATATATATATATATATATATATATATATATATTCATCCCTGGAGATAGGGGAGAAAGAATACTTCCCACGAGTTCCCTACGCGTCGTAGAAGGCGACTAAAAGGGGAGGGAGCGGGGGGCTGGAAATCCTCCCCTCTCATCATTTTTTTTTTTTTAATTTTCCAAAAGAAGGAACAGAGAAGGGGGCCAGGTGAGGATATTCCCTCAAAGGCCCAGCCCTCTGTTCTTAACGCTACCTCGCTAACGCGAGAAATGGCGAATAGTTTGAAAAAGAAAGAAAGAATATATATATATATATATTCTTTCTTTCATTCTTGATCACCGTATCCCACGTAAGCGAGGTAGCGCCAGGAACAGATGAAGACAGGTCGCATTCGTTCACATCCATTGCCTAACTATTGTGTGTAGTGCTCCGAGACTACAACCCCCTGTCCACAACCTTGCCCCCACACACCTCTCCATGGTCTCCCTCGTCCGTGTCACATGCCCTGATTCAGTCCATTGACAGCACGTCGATCCCTGTATGCCACGTCGTTCCAGGTCACTCTATCCCGTGCACGGCTTTACCCTCTTGCACGTTTAGGCCCTGATCTCTCAAAGTCTTTTTCACGCTATCCTTCCTTCTACAATTTGGTCTCCCACTTCTCCTTGTTTCATCCACTTCTGACTCATAAATCCTCTCCATATGCCCAAATCATATCAACACTATCTTCATCTGTCTCAAATACATTTTCTTGTTTATTACCAGACATTTCTCTTACTCTTTTATTACTTATTCGATCAAACTACCTCACACCACATATTGTCCTCAAACATTTCATCTCCAACACATCCACCCTCCTCCGCACAACCCTCTCTATAGCCCATGCCTCGTACCCATATAACATCGCTAGGACTGCTATGCCTTTAAACATACCCATTTTCGCTCTCCCAGATATCGACCTATCTTCCCATAAATTGTTCAATACTCTCAGAACCTTCGCCCCTCACCAACCCTATGACTCACTTTCGCTTCCCTGGTTTCATTTACTGCCATGTCCACTCCCAGGTAACTAGAACATTTCATTTCCACCAAATTTTTTCCATCCAGACTCGCACCCCAACTAACCTGTCCTTCTATTCTGCTAAGCCTAATAACCTTGCTTTTATTTATGTTTGGTCTTAAATTCCTTCTCTTACACGCTACCAGGCTCGGTCACCAACTTCTGCCGCTTCTTATTCGATTCTGCCACCAGAGCTGTGTCACCAGCTAACACCAACTGACTCACTTCTCAAGCTCCCTCATCCACAACAGATTGCATACTCGCCCGTCTTCCCAAGGCTCTTTCATTTACCTCCAGCAACACACCATCCATAAACAAATTAAACAGCCATTGCGAGATCACACACCCCTTCCACAGACCAACCTTCACTTGGAATCATTCACCCTCCTCTCTTCCTACTCGTACACACACCTTACCTTGATAAAAGTCTCTCACTGCCTCCAGCACCTTTTGTACCGCACCATATATTCTTAAGACCTTTCAAAAGACATATGTATCAACCATATCATATGCTTTATCCAGATCCATAAATGACACATACGAATTCTTCTCTGCCCTATGTATTTTTCACACACACACTTTTCAAAGCAGACACCTGATCGACACATCCTCTATCAGTTCTGAAATCACACTGTTCTTCCCCAATCTGATGCTCTGTATATCCTTTCATTCACCCAATCAATACTCTTCCATACAAGTTAACAGGCATACTCAACAAACTTATACCTCTTTAGTTAGAACACTCACTTTTGTTCCCTTTACATACATGCATTCGGCCAAATCTTAGGCACCTCACCATGATCCATATCTACACCGAAAATCCTAACTAAACAGTTAACAACACTGTCACCTCCTTTCTTCATAAATTAAACTACAGTACCGTCCACTCCAGCTGCTTTGCCATATTTTACTTTTCACCAAACCACTCTCCATGACTCTCACTTCGCCTACAACCCCGGCCCAAACGCCCTACATCTAACACCGTATCATCAAACACATTTATCAGACTCACTCTGTATCCTCCTCACTTCATCATTGCCTAGAACTACTTCCCTATTTGCCTTCATCATTGATGTTCCCATTTGGTCTCTTGTTTTCGTCACACTATCAACTTCTTTTCAAATCATCTTATTTTCCTTGAAATTTACTGGTAAGCGGTCACTCAAGTTCATATTTGTCCTCTCTTTCAACCCCTGCACCTCCCTCTTGACCTTTCGCTTAACAATTCACTTTTGCTTCCAATAAGTAATGGTCAGACATCCCACCAGCTGCCTGTCTCAACACATTCATATCGCCAAATCTCTCATTTGCACTCATATCAATTAGCACGTAATTCAGTAACGTCCTTTGATCAACTCCCCTACTCACCCACATTTACTTATGTAGGTTCCTCTTTTCTAAACCAGTCATTTCCACCCTCTTTTCTAAACCAGTCATTTCCAGTCACCAAACCATTTTCAGTACATAACCCCACAAGTTGTTTACCATTTGCCTTACAGAATACCCAGTTCTTTCCATTATACCCGCAATTGCCAGTTTACTCACGTTCTCATTTTTCTCACCCATCACTATTACCCGACCTCTAGCATCAAGAATGCTGACATACTCATCTGCTCCTGAAACACTTGCCTCTCATCACCCTCCTTCTCATGTCCAGTTGTATAAACGGTAACGATCATCTAGCTCTTGCAACCCACTTTCTTCTTTACCTACATCAGTCTGGAGCTTATTTTTCTTTACTCATTCACACATTCCCACAACTCCTGCTTGATCAATAGTGCGACCCCTTCCCAAGTTCTTGCCCTTACACCAACCTTTGACTTTACTACTCAGATATTTCCTAGCCATTCTCCACCTTTACCCATGAGCTTTGCTTCACCCAGAACCAAAACATCCATGTTTCTTTCCTCAAACATACTACCTATCTCTCCTTTCTTATAATCTTGGTTACATCCACACACATTCAGACACCCCAGTCTGAGCCCTCGAGGAGGATGAGCACTATTCACTTGGTTCCTTTGCTGTTTCCTCTTTTAGAAATTTAAAAGCAAGAAGAAGGATGGGGTTCCAGCCGCCTACTCCCGCCCCCTCTTAGTCCCCGTCTGTGACACTCAGGAACACATTCATTTCCGTCGCCACCCTGACACACATGAAATGACAACCCGCCTATCCCCGCACGCGCACGAGGTAGTGCTAGGAAAAGACAACAAAGGACACATTCGTCCACACTCAGTCTCTAGCTCTCATGTACAATGCAACGAAACCACAGCTCCCTTTCCGTATTCAGGTCCCACAAAACTTTCCATGGTTTATCCCAGACGCTTCACATGTCCTGGTTCAATCCATTGACAGCACGTTGACCCCGGTATACCACATCGTTCCAATTCACTTTATTCCTTGCTCGCATTTCACCCTCCTGCATGTTCAGGCCCCGATCGATGAAAATCTTTTTCACTCCATCCTTCCACCTCCAATTTGGTCTCCCACTTCTCCTCGTTCCCTCCACCTCTGACACATATATCCTCTTTGTCAATCTTTCCTCACTCATTCTCTGCATGTGACCAAACCATTTTAATACACCCTCTTTTGTTCTCTCAACCACACTCTTTTTATTAGCGCACATGTACCCTAGATCTTTCATTGATGAATTCCTTAAGTAAGCAAAGAAATCTTTTTATAGAGTTTAGTCCAAACCTCCCATTGGCACCAAGAATCTTTTAGTTCTCGCTTTTAACAATAATTTTACTTGACTTTCCACGTTCCTTAAATCCTTTAATGTAAATGTTGCCTTCAGCAACAACAATACTATAGATATCATCTTAATCAGGAATTCACCAGAAAATTCTCCTGGGTGCATCCGTAAAGTGCCATGTAGAAATTGTGATAAGTTTTATGTTGGGCAGACTGGTAAGGATCTTTTTGTTCGACTTAAGCAATTTAGATATATTATAAGAACGGGACAAGAATCAAATGCCTTGTTTAATCATGTTAAAAACTATGATCATTGTATTGACTGGAGTAATGCCATCTCAGTTATTTACTCTAACTCTATTACCACGAGAAATATCATTGAATCTTCTATTACTAAATACACAAAGAATTATGATCTTAATATTAGTGATGGTCTATATAAATTGGATATATATATATATATATATATATATATATATATATATATATATATATATATATATATATATATATATGTATATATATATGTAAAGAAAACAATGGTGATTTTGATCATAATCTTAATAATGATAATGGTGATGATGATAATGATAGGAATAGTAATGACAAAGATGATAATAATAGTAATAATAATATCAATAATAATAATTATGATAACAATAATAATTGTGATAGTAATGATAATAATGATTCACCATTGTATATCATACAACCAACATCCACTCCCTCATCTTTGTTATGTGTGTAATATGCACTTGTGAATAACGTGCACTTCCCAGTGGTTATCATACTTGTAATACAACCATAAGTATATTTGCGGAACGTTTGTTTACGTTTGCTTGAAAAGGAATTTTCTGGGAACTGGTTTAAAATCGTCTACGTAAGTGTGTGTGTGTCTGCAATTTCGTCGCGCAAAGTTAACATCAGGTGAGCAGTTAGCAAGGTATTTATGGCTCCTATTACCCAGTTTGCCTGCTTAATCAAAGGAACATTTGCCGTGGTCATGTCCACACTTGCATTGTTATGTTCACGGCAGTTTGTTTGACGAAGTTAACAGCACGTCCGCTATAAACAAGATAACTTTTCATGTATTTTTGACCTATTAACTTGTGTGGTTATTTGGTACTTTTAATTTGTTTCATTTGGTTAATTCGAAAAGAAAAGCTGAGTTTTACCGTGGGTAGGTGGCGGTGACTGGTGAGGCGCCGTGTACTGTGTGGCCGTGCACTGTGACAGGAGGGTAGAGGCTGCATGCCACCTTCCCTCCCCTCCTGCATGAACAGTAGACAGCGTCTTCTGTGCAGTGGTTGCTGCTGGTGATATGTTGTAGGTATGAAAAAGAATTCGATTAAACCCTACCTAGAACATGGGTGTACAGAGGGACAAGCACTATTGATTCAAAGATATTTTCAGTTACCTGTAAACATATCCTGATGGTTTGAAAGGCGAAGGAAACAGAAGCGATCTTTTTCCCCGCTGTACATGTAGAAAAATATGTAGAAAAATATGCATCGACGTTGAAAAGTCATTTCATAATAGAAAAAGTGTAATTCTTCGATTGTTTCCCTGTAAGGAGAAAAATTTAAGCTATTTGATTAGCTATACGTAACGAATCTTTATGCTGGTTGAATATGTTGATTAGCAGACGTATCTTGTGTACTGAATGATAACGAAAACATCTATATATCGTTATTGTCTCGGTGGCGGGAACATGTCCGTAATGATAACGTTGGTCAGCTGTTCTTTGTAATTAGCTGAATCATTGTTGTTTGTCTCTGGGTGCTCTCATGTATCTAACAGTATTCAAACATTGGCTGTAGGAGGAGGGCACATTATATGCAAAGTAACAACTAAGTGCAAATAATTAAGGGAATGTGTATTATAGATATAATGATAATTGGGAAGTGCAAATAACATGCATATGATAATGAGTGGAGAGTGGGTAGTCTGGGGGAGTGTGAATATTTGATTTCAAAACGGTGTTCTGAAGCTGTTTGTTTACGGCCATTTGTGTAGATGTTTGTGGTGTAGGAGGTAAACGTCATACGAAATACTGAGGAATAAGGTTAGTCTTCTCTTGAGTGGAACTGGTCGACAAGGGATATGTGATGATGGAATAGAATGGGTAGAATAGGATTACATACTTGGGTATGATATTCGATTACATAAAGGACGATGAAGGATGAGATGAAGGACATTAAGGATGAGTTAGAGAAAGAGTGAAGGGTTGTGATATGTCTGAAACAGATATACTAGTGCCTCAGTTAGGGTTATGAAGGACTTATATACTAGTATATGGATCAAATGATTTGTTGGCTGTGCTTCTCTAGGACTGACTGCAATCACAATAACCAGAAAGAAGATTGCAGTAATGCAGAACAATGACGTTAGGATAACGTCTAATACACTGAGAGTGGACGAAGTTTGATGATTTAAGGAGAGAAATTGGAGGTGAGAGAGATTACAGAATACGGACGGGTATAGGAATGTCATAGTGGGATGTCAGATACTTAGAGATAGGGTTCATAATATTTCATATGAGGGACTCATTATCAAATTTGAATGGGCAGATTCTAGGGATAATGGATCATGATAGTTGAAATCTTTGAGGAAATGTAGTACCGAATAAGAGGTAACCAGAAATATTGACTGAAATGAAGTTGCGGCAGTGATGTAAACATTCGTATTATCACTAGGTGGAAGAGCAAATGTTAGCTGTGTGCGGACAAAGGCTCCTGCACTCGTAAAACTTCATGCAATTAAGAAAGGTGATGATGATAATAAGAGGAGCTGAAAGGGTTTCCTGACGTGTAGAAATGGATCCTGGAATAAGAGATGAGGTAGACTGAATGATGAAGCGTCGCCATCACAGGGAGAACTAATGTATAGTAATGAGGTCCTTGAATATGGAAAAGGAGGTGAACTCTGAAACTGATATGTTGATGAAAAAGAACTCTATATGTGCTCTTGAACTCTCCAGAAGAGAGGATGTTTAAAGATGTTCTCCCGAAGGAAATTAGATGTAGTTTAAGGTATTTAGGGGAAAAGACAAGCACGAAATATTACATTTTTTCTGGCATCTGCACAGTTTGGATGGGTCAGAAATGATTTGGCTGGTATGGCAAAAGATGGGTGGAAGAGCAATGAGATGAAGTTGTCTGTAATCAAAACTATAAACAGGACGATTAAAAGATAATTAGAGGGAAGTTCAGAAAGAAGGAACTATTGGAAAGGGAAGATTTCAAGGTAAATAACAGGAGTATAAGGTCGTTTGACGAAATATTACAGGAGAAGGTATCATACATCTGAGGATAATAGACTTAAGGATATTATCGTTGGAAGATTAAATTTTACGACTCAGAAGTGGATGGGAATACAAGATAGTTTGTGAGGACATTGTCAGGGATGTAAGAAGGGAAAGATACACCTGAACAATATATTCAACAATAAGACACTGCCTGTGCTTAGAATTAGAGGAAATGCTATGATAGATGCTATGATAGATGGTGCTGTGAAATTGATAGAAGGGATTAAAGAGGTTAAGATATGAAAATAATGTAACCCTAAAACTGTCACTCTACATCTGTGAAAATAGTTGAAACTGGTAATACTGTAATGAAGGAGCCTCTCCATATTGTGGATGGGGTCCTCTTCCTCTTGAGAATATTAGTTTTGGACACAGGTTGGATTCGTGTCTGTTCAGGGCTACGAAGACGACGATGAATTTCTATTGGGATGTAGACATTCTGTTATGGGTGAGCTAATGTTCTACACGTGTGATGTAATTATAATGAGGGAAGTTAGCTGGTTGAGGTTGGTAGGCCTGCGGCGTGGTGAGGGATTTCCCGCCGTGATGGCAGGGAGTCTCTCCGGCTGGTTGGTAGCGTGAGGCACGCGCATGGCGACTGTATTAACAACACGTCCATTACGTGTGTTGGAAATTTTGCCGTTATCTAAGCAGGTATGTGGCTGAGTTGTGGAACGAGGTTGTATATGGTGTATACAGAGAGTCATAGATTGTTGTGATGTTATGAAAATCCTCGGCTGTGAGGGTATGGTGGATTTTTGACGGGAATCAGTGTGGGCGACTCCGCGTCGTCTGCGGGACGCTGGCTGTGAGAGAACGTACAATACCCAGAGTTGTACCTCAGGTTCTGGCCTGCTACGTTCTGTCACGGATGGCTGCACTGAGGCTAAGGGACCCCAAGGGAGAAGAAATGTGCTGGGTGAGATCTACCCGGTTCTGTGGAGTGGTATAGAATATTCCAAGTTGTAGCTAAACTGTGCGGATATTGGCGGTAAGCTGGAGGATCAGTTGGGTACGAGGAAGGGTCGGTTTGACTAAGTTCTAAGACTGGCTTCCAGAAGTGCATTACGCCAGAGTGGTGAGGCAGATTAATATGTTGCCTAGTTAGTGTTGGAGCAGGACTCAGAGTGTGACGAAGTGATCCTGGTGTTCCAGGGTTAATATATAAAGAAGTTTATGGACGGAGGCAAAAAGGGTAATAGTGTGTGAACTACTGGCTGGCGTAGTAGAGTTTGGACTCATCGATCTAAGTATGTTGTAATTTAAACTGAGAAAGTTACCAAGCATTGTGTTGATAGCGAACACCCTAAATGTGAAACAATTGTGAACTTTTGGTAATCTTGTATCTAGTGTTGTGAATGAGGTTTCATGTAGCATTGAAAGGAAATTGACTTGTGTGTTTATGGTTTTATATTTGACAGAGATTATTCTTGTAATATTTGTCTTGCAAATAACTAAGTAGTTTTTTTGTTGTTTCAATGACCTACGCACATGTGCTTTAGATTTCTTCTTTAGTGAGGCGAGGCGTACCCTATATACTCTGCTATAGGTTTATTTTTGTCTGAGGGTAGTTTTGCCACAGTACACAATGTTGCATGTTTGATGTTGCCTGGTCACTCAGGGTGTTGCGACGTGATCGTAAGATCTTCTACATATGAGTGGACTTTCAGTGTGACCTGGCGGAGGTGATGGAAAGTCATATAGGAAAAAAAATCCAGGAGGGTTGGAGAAAGAAGTGCTCCTTGGGAAACACACTTGTAGAGCATGAATTTTTAGGTGAAACCATCATGAAATTCTCACTTGTTACGTTTTTGGAGGGTGATGTGAAGTTTCTTCTGTGTAGGGATGTGTCGAGGAACATTGTCATATATATTTTTGTGATAACTATTGCCACTAGTATAATGCGAGACGTGGAGGTTCTGGTTGGTTGAAGCCAATCAGAATGTGTTGTGTGAGGTCCGTATGCAGTGTGGCTATGGAATGACTGGGTCTTAAAGCGTGCCCTTTGGGCGAGAGAGACATCCTGCTTGATTCTATTTGCGGATCAGTTTTTCAAGGATTCTGGATGCTGATGGTCGTAGAAAATAAGAATAGTAAGAGGAAGAGTTTAGGGATCTTGGAGGTTCTTAGGAGTTACTATATTGGTAATGTTTTAGTTTTTGTTGTGTAGCCAAGTGCGGTTGGAGATATCTGTGATTGCGTGGATTGCATTTGGGTCGAAGTGTTTTATGTAGAAATTTGATACGTCATTAGGGTCTGTTACAAGTGGACTCTTTAAAGGACTAATTGCCTTCTGAGTGTCACTGAATATGAAGGCTGGATGAACAGCTGTTGAAAGGTGAAGCTGGTGCAAAATTTTTTCTTTATTTCTTCCTGACTTTTTTGTTTGTAGCTAATTTTTGAGCTGGGTTGCATCGGTAAGTTTGTGTGTTTCCTGGAAGAGGTTCTTGGGTTAGAAATGCATATCATGTAGGGGCTGGAGTGGTTTGGAGACCTATGGATTTTCTTGGTTGTTCCTCAGGATTGGTTGCTGCTGGTCTTGCAGGGCAGAAAAAGGGCTTTTACAACAAGGTAAAACGGGTGGCAACACAGTTGATCAGTAGATCAGTAAATCTGCTGACGTAGATTAAAAAGTAGTAAAATCAGAGGCTTAGAAAGGCTAAAAGAAATTACGAGAAAGATAGCTAACAAAGCGAAAAACAATGACAAAGGATTTTTTCACATTCACAGAACGAAGGTTAGGGAGAAAACTGGACCTATCAAATCGCATTTTGGCAGATTAGTTGATAGTGAGATTGAAATATGTGAAGTTTTAAAGTCACTTCATATTAGTATTTACACAGTAGGAGAATGCAGATATTCCGGTTCCAGAGCAAATTGACAGGGGGGAGGTGGCGGGGACGAAAGCGGGAAGCTATGTGATATAAGAATCAATATATTTGATATTTTGAAACAGATAGAACGATTAAAAGTAAACAAGCTGCGAGGCTGTTGTTGGATGTCCCTCTGACGTTCCTTCATCCGTCGGCTCGCGTAGCGAGACAACGCTAGGAGAAGAAATAATGGCCACATTTGCACTCATTTACTCTCTGACTGTCATGTATGATGCACCAAAACCAGAACCCCTCCCGGTAGTCAAGCCCTGTTCTCCTTGCTGTGGTTTCCCATGACCGCTTCATAATCACTGTTTCTGCCCAATGAGAGGGCGTTACCCCCTGTATACCACAACGCTCCAGTTCGCTCTATCTTGTGCACACCTCACACTCTCCTGCATGTTTAGGCCCGTCTTTCAAATGATCTTTCACTTCATCCTTACATATCCACTTTCACCTTCCCTTTCGCCTTTTCCCCTCTCTTGGTCTGTCTTCCTCAACTTACTCTATGTATGTCCAAACCATTTTACCACACCCTCAGCTTTCTCAACCTTACTTTTCTTACTGCTGCACTTCTTTCTTACCCTATCATTCCTTACTCAATCTACCCTTCTCACACCATATACTGTCTTAAAGCATCTACTTTCTAAGACATCCACCGACTTCTGTGTCTTTTCTATCAGTAGCCCACGCCTCCCGCACAGGACTGTAGATAACTGTTATACCACCAAACATACCCATCTTTGCTCTCACAAACAGTGGCCTCCCTCTCCACACACATTGCACCCAGGACACTTACCTCCCACTCCTGATCTACCCTATGACTCACTTCAGCTTCCATGGTTCCATCCGCTGTCATGTCCAGTCTCAGGTATCAAAAAAATCTGGTTCCTCTAGGTTCTCTCAATTCAGACCCGTATTAAAATCAATGTGTCTCTTTCCCCTGCATTTGCCTCCCTCACCACCCCACCCATAAACAGATTAAGCAGCCATGGTGGCATCACACACTCTTACCACAGAACGACCTTCATCTGGATAAATTGTGTCTCCTTCCTCCCTACTCGTCACACACCCTACACTCTCTAGTAGAAGCCCCTCATCACTTGTGATATTGTATTCGTAATACTTTCCAAAAAAGGATCAATATCAACACTATTATACACTTTCTTCAGATCCATAAATGCCTCGTACATATTCTTTTATCTAAGTATTTTCTACATATTCGTAGTAGACATCCATATATCCCTAACCACTCTTTATGACACACTGTTTATCTCCAGTCTGATGCTGTGTGCATTATGCCTCCCTCTCAGTGTGCATGATACCTCCCTCTCAGTTTGCATGATACCTCTCTCTCAGTCACCACTCAGCAAACATATCCAACAAATTCGATCATTCACTTCCGTTCCCCTCGCCTTTATACACTGACACAATACAAGCATCCTGTCAGTTCTTAGGCACCTCACACTGAAAGATGACTTATGCTGGCCTCAAAGGCTAGGCTCTAGTATCCTTCAATCCTGCGTTTAACCCTATGCTACCATCATTAGAATTTGAGGATTCTAGGTCACAGGATTTTGAAGAAGCGTTGTAAACGTAATGTAATGCATCAGACTAAGGCGGCTTTGGGTAGCTTTTAATGACATTTGCTGGCCTTAAAACGACCTTAAAAGCCAACATGCAGTAGCTTAAAACTTCGTTCTGATGCTGAAGTATCTACGCTCTAGTTCTAGGACCTCTGGGTGCTACATGAAGATATAGTAACTCTGAACCTTGTAAGGTAGATTTTGTTAACCCTCAGTGCAAGGCTTTAGTACCCTTGGATCCTGCCTTTGATCCTTGGGTATCTTGATGATAGTTTGAGGATCGCCTATTTTCAATGACTGCGGTGGACTAAGTGTACGGTAATCTATAAGACTCTGTTGACCTCAAGATGGCCATCAAGGACAGCTTGTGACACCTTAAGATTTTGCCCAAATTCTGAAGTAACAACACCCAGAATCTAAGACCTCAAGGTCTGAATACAGCTGCAGCAACTCTGAAACTTTCAGCACCTGTAGACGGTTCAAGCAAGTGACAGTGTTTTTGTGACAGTGAGACGGATTCCTCCTTTGACGGAGAAGGCAGTACAGGTACTCATAAATTGGTACATCCGTTGGTGGAAGAGGGAACATAGCCACTGATGGGATGGATACTTCCGCTATCGGAACGGGAGACACAGGTGGAAGTGGCCAGTAAAGCCCACATTCTTAGGTGTAATGGGGAAGGACTTGGGAGGATGTTTACTAAGGTCTGAGTCTGCCATTACTTATCGGGTGTGTGGCAGCGCTAGCCGCCTGGGGCTCTCAGCTCACTTCATGTGACAGGTAATCAGCTGTTGCACGCCACGACCGGAGTGGGAGGAAGGACCAGGAAATGCTAAGGTCTTAAGACAACGAGGGAACTCCTCTGCAGCGTAGAGAGAGAGAGGGAGGAGGAGGAGGGATATATCAGGTCAGACAGTGTGTAAGGTGGATTATGAAGGATATGATTTAACTTAAAAAGGGAACACGAAGACTATGTAGAGGATCTGTTACTACGTAATAGGACGTTTACAAGTTGATGAATACAAAGGAATGGGAAAGCACAGAAGGAAGTAGAACGTACGTGACACAGCCAGTCAGATGGAAGAGAGATTTTGCCATGAAGTGGGAGGGAGCACAGTAGAGTTCACCACGTATGTTGCCGGGTTGCACAGCACCGCTGATCTTCCCCCGTCACACACTTCACACAGTCGTTCAACTCTGGTTCATCGCGAATAGTTTGGAGCACATTTGTTCAGTTGTTTTTTTAAAGGTCTAATTACTGACTCCCTGCAGACATATTGGGTGAAAAGCTGAAGTCTGTTTTTCTTGCTGGTATCTCGAATATTTTTCCATGTGGTGTATTTTGACTCATTCCTTGGAACTCTTTGCATCTGATTCCTTTTTTTTTTTCCAAGTTGTGACGTATTTGATCCTTAAATGTTTTTTCCATCTTTTTTTTCTAATTCTTTTTGTCTCTTGTTATATATGAATTATCATAATTCTTTCCCTTCCTCTTCTTCTAGGCTGTGCATTTGAAGTTCTTGCCATATTTCATAATAATTCATGTCTTCCATTCCCTCGTTTCTAATTGCAAAAGCGTTTCTCAATTTCCTTCAGCTCATTAACTTCGGCTTGCTCCGTTGCCGATCATATAAAAACACATTAGTATTCAATTTTGCATCTCATATATACATGCATATTTTCATCCCAAGTCATCTGTTTCTTGTGAAACTCCTCTATCATACCTCTCATTACCTTGATCTATGATATGTTACTTGATATTGTTCTAAAATGTCCAGCATTTATTTTACGTTGACCTCTAAATCTTTGGTATTTTCTTCACTCCCAGTCTCCTCCCATGTTTGAACATTGTAGACGGAGAGAGAGAGAGAGAGAGAGAGAGAGAGAGAGAGAGAGAGAGAGAGAGAGAGAGAGAGAGAGAGAGAGAGAGAGAGAGAGAGAGAGAGAGAGATAGAGAGAGAGTACTTGCCATTGTTGTATGATACTCTTCCTCACTGCCACCAGCCACCACGCTCATTATATGATCATAGATCTTGGCTTCATCTGGGATTTCCTTCAACCATGTATCAAGTTTTCTGTTCAATATTTCATGTTTCTCCTGGTAGTACTTTGAATAATCTTTATCATCTTTCTTGAAGGGTGCTCGCATATCTTTGTTTGATATCTACTTGCTCGTATATCTTTGTCTGATATCTATTTGGTAGTATATCTTTGTTTGATATCTATTTGCTCGTATATCTTTGCATGATATCTATTTGCTCGTATAACTTTGTTTCATATCTTTTTGATATGTTCCATGGCCTTCTTCAAGATTCAGTAACTCTGTTTGTTCCATGGTATGAAGCTTTTAGTTGCCATAAGTGAATTATCATGTACCTTTCACTTCTTTGTAGACTGTAACGCCCGAATGTTTTGTGTCAGTCTAACATAATAGGTTTGCACATGAAGCGCTCCTGAATATTCTTTAACTTGCTTATTTCCGTATATCTGGTTGGCGGCCACACGACGCGGCAATATTTAATCTGCTTTTTCGTATCTGCATTGAATATGTTCCTTAGTAGTGTTCTGTCTCTTCCCGGGAGAGTCTTCTTCATCATATTGATGATTGATTTGATTCGATTCCAACAGGGTCACTTCTGTCCATCTTAGATTGTATCAAAGGTTTTTTTTTTTTTCTATCTCTCTTTGTGATCATTTTTGGCCGTTTATGTTGCTTGGTGTCCTCAGCAGAGCATCTGGCTATGCTTCTTATTCTTCTGCATCAGTGTGTGGTATCATTATCATACGGAGAACTGAAGTCTTTACCGTTCCTGGTGATACACCCTAGAGAAAACCTTCATCAGACATGGTTCCGTTTTCTACTACTGTGAATTTTCCGTTAGTTAAGAACTCTTTCATCCATTCTCCAGTTTTGCTCCAAATATTTTGCATCACTACTTTGAGTAATAGATCTACGGTCAACGTTGTCAAAAGCCTTATCAGAATCGAGGAAGTTAGTGTCCATTTTCTTTCCTTCTGTTATGGTTTATACATAATACCGTATTGAGGTGACAACTGGGTTTGTTCACTTCTCTTCTGACATAGATCTATGTTGGTTTTCATTCACTTATTTGCTTACCTTCAGATGTATTTGTCTGTGAACTTTTACTACTTTTGTACGACGCCTGAAGTCTATCTAAGCGGCTAAGGTTTTGACACAGATCCTCCTTAGTGTATGGGTGTTGCTGATGCTCTTTTGTTAACGGCCGTAAGTTTTCTAAGTGGCTCAGGTTTTGGCTCCGATCCTCCTTAGTGTATGGGTGTTACTGATGCTCTTTTGTTAAAGTCCGTAACTTTTCTGTCGTGTAGAGTTTGCCTCATCATAACCATCATTGGTTTCATTACTGCCGTGTTCGTGTTGTTTCACAGTATACTGAACTCCATCAGTCGCCGTGCTGATTTCTCTCTTAAGATCATCACCTGCAGCGCTGTATCATTTCCCTGACACCTAAACATCTATGATGACACTGACATTGGGTTAGCCAGAGTTCCTCATTTGATTCCTTCTTATACTCTGAGCTGTACACTGATTTGTATTGTACAGTTAGTGTGTCTGAACTGTATACCTTCCACCATTCCACCATTTCAATATACCCACTTCTGCTCTCTGAACCACACTCTTTTTATTACCACACATCTCTCTTACCCTTTCATTACTTACTCGATCAAACCACCTCACTCAACATATTGTCCTCAAACATCTCATTTCCAACACATCCACCCTCATCCGCACACCTCTATCTATTGCCCACGCCTCGCAACCATATAACATCGTTGGAACCACTATTCTTTCAAACATACCCATTTTTGCTCTCCGAGATAACGTTCTCGCCTTCTACACATTCTTAACGCTCCCAGAACCTATATATATATATGTATATATATATATATATATATATATATATATATATATATATATATATATATATATATATATATATATATATATATATATATATATATATATATACAGAGAGAGAGAGAGAGAGAGAGAGAGAGAGAGAGAGAGAGAGAGAGAGAGAGTATAGGAAAGCAGACACACGACGTGGACTGGAGGCTCAGGAAGGGATCTCAGACAAATAAGAGGGCAGATCCGACCCTCTCGTCTCCCTGTTGTTGTAGAGGGAAGCGAGACCTTCCGGATCATGTGGCATCTACCTGTGTAGAGAGTTGTGAGTCGAATCGATAGAAACCTCAAGACCCAGCTTCACCTCTACGCCATGCTCCCCCCACCTTCGCCCTCGTCGGTTATCAGGTGATCATGGATTCATGTATTACGAAAGTTATCTGCTGTTGTGTCCAGTACTTATATATCCTTACGTGAGTGTGTTGTACAAGTAACTGATGAAGCATTCTTACTGGGTGCCAATGGTTTAGAAATCAGATACGTTTTAGGAAAGATATCTAATGTATGAAAGTGATACGTTCTGTCTAGTGTCGTAGACAGAAACTCGCAGTTTAAAACTTATGGATTAGGAGTAATTTTAGTTCATAATCTTTCCTTTCATCTTGAAGACAAGTAGATTAACGAATTCCATGCAAGTAAAATTATCAGTCTGCAGTACATACCAGGTATAGACTTCCCTAAATGCTTTTTTTGCTTTGTTTTGTTTTAGTCATGCATGACAGTGAAACATCATCAATGTGAGCACCATTGTTTAGCTGACGAAGCACTTCCTCTACGCCCCGTTTGGCTAAATCGCTCTTCTCTTCTCCTGGGGCTGTGTCTTCCAACTCTCAAGAATTGCTCCACGCTAGTATCATTCTGGTCAAAGCGTTTGATTGTGTTTATGTTGTCTCCCTTTTATTCCAATGATGGCTGACTGAAGGCTTTCTTTCTATCGTTAATTCCCTTAAAAGATTTGACGGAGTCTGCGTGCACGTGTGTACTTACTTTCTATTTGTACAGTACGGGGAGTTCTTCCCTTGTAGGGTTCCATCTCGAACGTTTTGTAATATCATACTGCTTCTTAAACTTCTGTGTGATGTTCCCATTCACAATTTCATTTATCTATTCCCTTCGCCCACCACTTACACCATAAAGTACTTTTTTTTACATCTTTTCTTATAAGTTTTTTGCGTTATTCCATATCATGGATTCTGGTTGTTCCATCTGTGTTTTTTCGAAGAAGTATTGCCGTTGACGTCCTTGAACGGGTTTATAAACTTTAAGACTGTCGCTAAATCACACCTCACTCTCCTTTACCATGGTGGACAAATTTATGACTTATAACTTCTCATTCAAACTCATATTTCTGAAGTATGGTACTACCATTGCTGCTCACCAATGGACCTCGTCTATTAGCTCTTTGTGCTTCTTCAAGTATGGTGGCTAAACATCAAAAGGATATTCTAGTCTCAGCCTTAGGTAGGATGTGAAGAGCTTTCCTGTTTTTCAGTAAACACTTGTCCCCTTTACTCTTCTAAGTTTAGACTCTGGTAACAAATTAGGGCCCATGTCGACCCCGAAGTCCCTCTCACATACAGATTCCTGCAGCTTATATCATGCGAGATGATAATCATATTAAGGTTCTTTTCACTCAGCCCTATCCTCATCACCACATATACATCTGCTGGGTTCTATCAACCATGTATCAGACCTTGGACTTTATCTAGGGCCCACTTTTAAGATGATGCCTCCTCTTTGATCTTTACTCTCCTCATGAGCTTGGCATTATTCACGAATACATTTAGGTATTAGGAAAACGTTCCAGCTAAGTCAATCACATACACCGAGAAGAACAATGGTCCCAGAACAGAACCCTGCGTCACTCCATTGATGACCTCGACCCACTTAGAGAGGGCACCCTTGACATGCATTCTCTGTTCCCTTCTAGTAAGATAATTCTCTGTCCATCAAAGTAGTCTTCCACTTTAACTCTTGGAGATCCAGCTTCTTCACCAGCCTCTTGCGCTTGTTTCCAATGGAGCTCCCTCTCGTAGAAATCTAAAAGCTTCGTTATACATGAAGCTGGATCCGTGTTGTCTCAAACTTCGGTAGTTTCTCTTCGGCAATATGTTATCCAGTAACTTTATGATTATCTTTTCCAGTACTTTATAGACAGCGCTTGCCAAGAATATGGTCTGTGATTAAGCGCGTTCTTCTGGTCTCATTGACATGAACTTTTACTTTTTCTAACGTCATCTTGATGAACATTTTAAGTGGTTTGCTAGTGTATCTGCACACATTTTCAGCACTTACAGAGAAATCTTATCAGGAACCTGAGCCTTTTGTAGGTCAAGTCCATCTATTGTTCTGTCCACATCTCTAAGACCTCCCCGTTCCATCTCATTTCAGTTTTCGTATCTACAAACTCGTTTTAAATCCTTTAGCCTGATTAGCATAGCTTTTTTGCAACGGTTTTCTATCTTTTCTTTCTTATCCTTCTTGACTCGTTCCTCTCTTTTTTTATACCTTACAAATATTGGCTGTCTGGGGCGTCGCCGTATCTATATATCAGTGAATCTTTAGGTCCTTTGCCTTTTGACATTTTCTGTTGAACCTCTCCCTCCCCTTATTAACGTTCCTTCAGTATTTGAGGATAAAGGCAACCATGTCCCCGCTCCACTGTAAATTTCACAGAGCCTTCCATCAAGATGCCCTGCTTCCTAGCTATTGAACTCCATTTTTCAACTTATTTCACCGTAAGAATTCTCAAGTTCTGTGTAGTGTTTAATATTATATCTCCTTGTATCTGCTTTTACCGCAGTGTACGTCTTCATTTACTACTTGGTTTAACTCAAGCATTACATGATCAGTTTCTCTAGTCGGTATGTCTTATGTAAGATTCTTAATCTCCTTTTTGTTATGAGTGAAGGTAAAATCTAGTAATGATGGTGTTTCTCTGATCCTTGTCAAGGTACGTGAGCTTTTCTTGTCTTTAAATGTGCACTCTAAAAACTTGTGTCTCCATGATCCCCATCAACACGAGAATTCCAGTTCTCCGAGCGTATCTCTCTGTAACTAAAATCCAGCATTATCATTACTTCACCATCTCTGAGAAGTCCGTGTTTTACTGCCTCACATACTACCCTGAGTGTTGCTATATTGTTACCAACACCTATTTGCCCCGGTTCACTTGAATCCTTCAGAAGATTATGTCACTAAATCTTCCATGTACTTCTTTTCTGTAGTTGCTGTGGAATCATTAATGGGAGATTTTCCACTATTTCCCGGAAGTTAAGACTGCCGCTTATTGAGTGGGCCAAATCTCTTTCTCCTGTTCTTCTTTTTTCGTCCTTGCCATGATGTATGTACAGTCTGCCGAAGAAATTCGCGGAGACCCGACAGGTGTGGAGTATGGGTACTGGTCTGTTAACAGTGGAAAAACCTCACTGCCAAACTATTGTTATCATATGTATTATGTTGTATCAGGCGGTCACAGCTAGAGGGTTGTAAGTGACAAATAACAACATCACAGATGAATGCAGGTTAAAGGCATGAGACACTTAGGGGAGCGGAAATTTTGAGTACCGGTCATTTCAAACACCAATATAGTTCAATGCAGGTTTCATAAGCTTACTCTCGATATTGGTGAAATCTTATGAATGATGCTTCCCCTACATTTATAGCTGACATTAATCTTTAGGATAATAGTAACTCCAATAAGGTTAATACTCGCACTGTGAGTGTTCTAATTAAAGTAAAACAATATCTGTGTCAAAACTGTGACTGGAGTTGATAGTGTATTCAGATCCCATGAGATATAGGATGGACAACAATATCATTGACGGATGGTTGCAATTATTGATTACCGTATTTGTGAGCCATAGATGACGGGAGAGTTGCAGTTAATGATAATAGTATGTGGGGACATGTCTTGTGCACTGGTTGAGGACTGTGGTGGAATATATCATTGATTTACGGGAATGATAGCGATGGCCGTGCTTGATAACGCTGACGGCGAGTGGGGTGAGGAAGAAGGGGCACATGAGATGGTTTGGTTATTCAGGGGCTACGATTTTTCACCTGCATAAATACTATCCTATCTGGGTAGGGTAGAGGCCATAGCACGAACCGAGGGTAGCATCACTTCTTCCAGTATCTCAAGATTCTTCTCTGCAGTGAAGCGCCCTTCAGTATCGGCCAGTTCCCATATCCCACATGGATGAAGTCATCCCCAGATGTTGCATGTGACGTGACCGCTTCTGACGACTCTGTAGATAATCTTCGGAGAGTATCTTATCCCATTTATGCGCCAGCAATGTTGCCTCCCACGCGTGGTGGATGACAAGATTTTTTTATCGGAGAATGTAATCTGTCTATATCCCGTCCCCAAAACTGCATATCTTCATGCACGTATCGCTGTGCGAAGCTTTGCCTCTCCATGCGGTGTTGCTCGGTTAGCTTTCCTTTCTTGACGGGATTCCTATGATGCACGCCAGCTTTGTGTAGTCGGTTTCGCACTCTGCTACAGATTGAAACTTGGAGTTGCAGGTCGTCCCAGAGAGCTACAGTAGTGGTCTTGGAATCCTCTGTTACTGCTGCAAGGATACGTTGATCTTCCTCAGCTGTGATATTCTTTGGCGCACCTGATCTCGGACGATCTCGTAAATTTCCCTCCTCGAGCCATATCCTCCACCACTTGTAAACTGTACTCTGCGAAACACCAAGTTCCAGTGCTATGTCAGCGGTGAACCAATCACCTTCCTTCATGCTGATCTACCTCTGCGAGTTAGTCTATCGTGAAGGCGGTCCATTTTCAATGATGACAAACTTGCTACTGCTGTCGAATGTAAGGACGGTTGGTTGGTTGTTTGGGTTTTAGGTTATCAATTGCCAGGGGTCATCGAGGCCGTCATCGTAAGTTACATCCACTAACCAAAAAGATCTTGAACACCTTTGGGTGTTGATGGTAAATCTAAGACCACATACGATCTCACTGGTCATGTGGCCCAGCGTGATTGTAAGGGCTGGTGCCAAACCATGGAAGTAAACTCCCTTTCATACCTTGGTTTCCAAGTTCGTATGAACAACACTGTTTCAACCATTATTTGAAGCCGAAACGTTGAATGATGATATGGGAGGGAGAGTTGGTATGAGCGGGTCAAGGCTTAAAAGTAAGTTTATGTATCACGATGAATGTCTGCAGGGAAGTGAATACTGAGTGACAGGTTCGCTGCTATAGCGTAAGATAAGTCGAGGTAAATGAATACCGTAGATGAGGTTATCATTGATATTGACTATAACATTCAGTGTCATTAAGCACTTTACTATTTCACAATCATTACTGCTCATTTTCCGTTGTCAATCTTTCCCTAACAACCCTTCAACAGTTATTATTTTCAGAACGTTATATTCCCGCCACCCTCTCCTGGTTTCTCACCCACCCCTCCTCACCCATCCCATGATCCCTCTCACCCACATGTGCCTTCAACCAGCATCGAACGTAGTCTGGAACTATTTGTGTTATATTTACCCTTTATGATAGAAAATTCACTAATGTCATACATCTAAATCATGACAATCAACTGGTCAGAGTTAAATGGACTCTATGTTCTTTCATACGTATTTCAACTTACTTTTCGCCCCCCAACACTGTACGACAACTGCGACGGACTAGCTCATGTGTAATTTTACAAAATACACAACGAACGTTTTATATTGAAATTCTGATCCACGTGTTTTATTTCCTCCTCTTCATATCTTATTACTACATGTAAGACAAACCTTCCCATTATGCATCGTTCTAATTGGCCAACTATTTCCTGAGACTTAAGGTTTTCTTTTATCAGGAAGGCCAACCCTCCTCCTTTGACTGCTCTTTTCCTTCTTACTGTCTTTTACCCTTCTTAATATATCGGGCGAGTTCTCATTTCGGCAGTAAGCTTGGTTTCCAGTACTCAAACAATATCAGGTGCGTTTTCCCTAATACGGTTCTTGAACTCCAGCTCTTCATCAGTTACTATTAATCCATCAGCATTGTATACATTACCTTCGGTCTGATTCTCGCATCATCACCTGCCACTACTGACCTCTGTGTGGTGCTGGCGGAAGCAGTCCGCTATTTAGGCTTCATTTGGTGTCGCTCGTTTTGTGAGGTCTGACTGACGTCTTTGCTTTCCTCCCTCTTTCCCTCGGTGCATCACGCTTGATGTATACACCCCACTGACCTCCAGCTTGTTTCTATTAGCCTGCCTCAGTACTTCTTGGCTATACGACTCCTAATCGAAAGCAACCATAACTAGCCATCCCCTTATGTCTTGATTATAACTACCAGTTCGTCTCCAATCTTTCTGCACAGGTATTGCCTCTGGCATTTCTATAGCCTTCAGAAATCTTTCATATCCCTACTCGCTTTGTCAGGTGTATGATCTTTCAATCCAGTGTATGGGTAGTGAATTTTATATTCGTATTGCCTCGTCAATTAACCATGTCTTTACTCCTATATGTTTACGCATACATACACCCAGCCTAAGCCAGATACTCCTTTAATATCGAGAACTGAGGAGGGGATGAACACCTGGGTTAGGTGTAGGCCACAGTCAGAATCCGAACCCATGCAGGTCCTACCCCGATCTGGCCAGTGCAGACTCATGATCAGTAATGCTAACAAGTACACGCGGGGACCCGTGTGTGTGTGTGTGTGTGTGTGTGTGTGTTATCATTAGCAAAAAACCTCAAGTGTTATGAAAATGAGTTGGTAATAATCCATAATAATTCCATGTAAATGAGACTTACAGCAACTACAGTACGGACGCATCGTACTGACTCTGATCAAGTTTCTGCTCCCATTATCTAGCTGATCTACTTCCACAGGTTTGCAGAGCAATGTCTGCATAAATACCTTACGAGTCTAAGTATTTCCAGTATCATTGGTACGTTAAGCTGGATCAAGTCTATTGAAGCTTGTCTAGTGCTTCCTGTCGTCTGCTGGTATACATATATATATATATATATATATATATATATATATATATATATATATATATATATATATATATATATATATATATATATATATATATTTTTTTTTTTCTAAACTATTCGCCATTTCCCGCGTTAGCGAGGTAGCGTTAAGAACAGAGGACTGGGCCTTTTTTGGAATATCCTCACCTGGCCCCACTCTGTTCCTTCTTTTGGAAAAAAAACGAGAGGGGAGGATTTCCAGCCCCCCGCTCCCTCCCCTTTTAGTCGCCTTCTACGACACGCAGGGAATACGTGGGAAGTATTCTTAATCCCCTATCCTCAGGGATATATATATATATATTTTTTTTTAAACTATTCGCCATTTCCCGCGTTAGCGAGGTAGCATTAAGAACAGAGGACTGGGCCTTTTTTGGAATATCCTCACCTGGCCCCCTCTGTTCCTTCTTTTGGAGAAAAAAAAAAAAAAAAAAACGAGAGGGGAGGATTTCCAGCCCCCCGCTCCCTCCCCTTTTAGTCGCCTTCTACGACACGCAGGGAATACGTGGGAAGTATTCTTAATCCCCTATCCCCAGGGATAATATATATATATATATATATATATATATATATATATATATATATATATATATATATATATATACATGAACACATCACCAGAAATACCATTAAAAATGATAAATTCTAAAGTTTCAGATTTCGAAGAACAAAATGAAAATATAGGAAGAACAGAGACATAACCTGAGACCATAACATGGAGAGTAAAGCAGGGCTGCCATTAGTCACCGGCCGTCGTTTATAAGGCCAAGACTAGATATGTTCCACGTGATGGATTCCAGCTCCGCTCTGTACAGTTTAATTAAAACATATAAGAGGGGGAACATGTCAGCATTCAGTGCAGGCCTCGTCACATAACGTAAGGTTCATAGCTTGTCTTTGCGCAGCAGCGATAGCAACCGCGCAAAGTGGCTAGGATATGTGGTCCGGTCTGGAAATTACGGAGACTGTCTGGCCAGAGTGAGCCATTTTGGCAATTGTTTCAGCTCTTTTATGGTCTATTCCAAAGGTGTTATTAAAGCAAATCTAACGGGAGGTGAGTTTTACGAATGGTATGATTTTGGAATAGAAAATGCATACAAACATGGGGTAATTGGGTTTTGATGTAACAATAACATCGGCACAGACTACATACGCTTAATTGCGGCTAAAATGTAGATTGACAAATAATATATAGATCTCTTGTAAACTAATGACCACCAGCGACTGGTTCATACACACACACACACACACACACACACACACACACTGACCGTTACTGACCGTCACGCATGCACGGGTTGCCTTTGTCAAACCCGCTTAGGTTCGAATCTTGGTCGCATTAGACCGTCCACAGTCCACCTAGCTGTTCATCGTCTCCTACTGGTTGGTCAATGAATTGGGTACCTGGTATAAGTCAGGGTGTGTGTGTGTGTGTGTGTGTGTGTGTGTGTGTACATACATACATGCATAAGTGCAAAGACAAAACGTATACAAAGTTAAGAGGCTGGACGACACGAGAATAAAACTCATTCCCCGTAATACATAAATAGTAGTGATACACACACACACACACACACACACACACACACACACACACACACACACACACACACACTCACACACACACACTGCCATTATACAGATCAGGGTAACAAATATGTTACCAGAGTTAGGGGTGATTATCTACAGGAAGGAGCTAGAGGCCATAGATTCAACCACCATGGATGAGAGAAGAGTAAAGAGTGACGTGATCACAAGCATTAAGATTTCAAACCACCTCTTCGGAAGATACATACAATAGTACAAGCTTGTAATTACACCCACAGACACACACGCCAACACACATACCGACACACACACACACACACACACATGTATATATATATATATATATATATATATATATATATATATATATATATATATATATATATATATATATATATATATATGTATATCCCTGGAGATAGAGGAGAAAGAATACTTCCCACGTATTCCCTGCGTTTCGTAGAAGGCGACTAAAAGGGGAGGGAGCGGGTGGCTGGAAATCCTCCCCTCTCTCTTTTTTTTTTTTTAATTTTCCAAAAAAAGGAGCAGATAAGGGGCCAGGTGAGGATATTCCCTCAAAGGCCCAGTCCTCTGCTCTTAACGCTACCTCGCTAATGCGGGAAATGGCGAATACTATGAAAACAAAATGTATATATATATATATATATATATATATATATATATATATATATATATATATATATATATATATATATTCCTATGAGTCCACGGGGAAAATGAAACACGAAAAGTTCCCAAGTGCACTTTCGTGTAATAATCACATCATCAGGGGAGACACAAGAGAGGAATATAACAGTCAGTTGATATACATCGAAGAGACGAAGCTAGGACGCCATTTGGTAAACATGTTTACCAAATGGCGTCCTAGCTTCGTCTCCTCGATGTATATCAACTGACTGTTATATTCCTCTCTTGTGTCTCCCCTGATGATGTGATTATTACACGAAAGTGTACTTGGGAAGTTTTCGTGTTTCATTTTCCCTGTGGACTCATAGGAATATCTTGATCACGCGCAAAATTGTGATCCTTTCCAATATATATATATATATATATATATATATATATATATATATATACATATATATATATATATATATATATATATATATATATTTTTTTTTTCTTTTTGCTTTGTCGCTGTCTCCCGCGTTTGCAAGGTAGCGCAAGGAAACAGACGAAAGAAATGGCCCAACCCACCCCCCCATACACATGTATATACATACACGTCCACACACGCAAATATACATACCTACACAGCTTTCCATGGTTTACCCCAGACGCTTCACATGCCCTGATTCAATCCACTGACAGCACGTCAACCCCGGTATACCACATCGATCCAATTCACTCTATTCCTTGCCCTCCTTTCACCCTCCTGCATGTTCAGGCCCCGATCACACAAAATCTTTTTCACTCCATCTTTCTACCTCCAATTTGGTCTCCCACTTCTCCTCGTTCCCTCCACCTCCGACACATATATCCTCTTGGTCAATCTTTCCTCACTCATTCTCTCCATGTGCCCAAACCATTTCAAAACACCCTCTTCTGCTCTCTCAACCACGCTCTTTTTATTTCCACACATCTCTCTTACCCTTACGTTACTTACTCGATCAAACCACCTCACACCACACATTGTCCTCAAATATCTCATTTCCAGCACATCCACCCTCCTGCGCACAACTCTATCCATAGCCCACGCCTCGCAACCATACAAAATTGTTGGAACCACTATTCCTTCAAACATACCCATTTTTGCTTTCCGAGATAATGTTCTCGACTTCCACAAATTCTTCAAGGCTCCCAGGATTTTCGCCCCCTATCTCACCCTATGATCCACTTCCGCTTCCATGGTTCCATCCGCTGCCAGATCCACTCCTAGATATCTAAAACACTTTACTTATTCCAGTTTTTCTCCATTCAAACTTACCTCCCAATTGACTTGACCCTCAACCCTACTGTACCTAATAACCTTGGTCTTATTCACATTTACTCTTAACTTTCTTCTTTCACACACTTTACCAAACTCAGTCACCAGCTTCTGCAGTTTCTCACATGAATCAGCCACCAGCGCTGTATCATCAGCGAACAACAACTGACTCACTTCCCAAGCTCTCTCATCCACAACAGACTTCATACTTGCCCCTCTTTCCAAAACTCTTGCATTCACCTCCCTAACAACCCCATCCATAAACAAATTAAACAACCATGGAGACATCACACACCCCTGCCGCAAACCTACATTCACTGAGAACCAATCACTTTCCTCTCTTCCTACACGTACACATGCCTTACATCCTCGATAAAAACTTTTCACTGCTTCTAACAACTTTCCTCCCACACCATATATTCTTAATACCTTCCACAGAGCATCTCTATCAACTCTATCATATGCCTTCTCCAGATCCATAAATGCTACATACAAATCCATTTGCTTTTCTAAGTATTTCTCACATACATTCTTCAAAGCAAACACCTGATCCACACATCGTCTACCACTTCTGAAACCACACTGCTCTTCCCCAATCTGATGCTCTGTACATGCCTTCACCCTCTCAATCAATACCCTCCCATATAATTTACCAGGAATACTCAACAAACTTATACCTCTGAAATTTGAGCACTCACTCTTATCCCCTTTGCCTTTGTACAATGGCACTATGCACGCATTCCGCCAATCCTGAGGCACGTCACCATGAGTCATACATACATTGAATAACCTTACCAACCAGTCAATAATACAGTCACCCCCTTTTTTAATAAATTCCACTGCAATACCATCCAAACCTGCTGCCTTGCCGGCTTTCATCTTCCGCAAAGGTTCTACTACCTCTTCTCTGTTTACCAAATCATTTTCCCTAACCCTTTCACTTTGCACACCACCTCGACCAAAACACCCTATATCTGCCACTCTATCATCAAACACATTCAACAAACCTTCAAAATACTCACTCCATCTCTTTCTCACATCACCACTACTTGTTATCACCTCCCCATTTGCGCCCTTCACTGAAGTTCCCATTTGCTCCCTTGTCTTACGCACTTTATTTACCTCCTTCTAGAATATCTTTTTATTCTCCCTAAAATTTAATGATACTCTCTGACCCCAACTCTCATTTGCTCTCTTTTTCACCTCTTGCACCTTTCTCTTGACCTCCTGTCTCTTTCTTTTATACATCTCCCACTCAATTGCATTTTTCCCTGCAAAAATCGTCCAAATGCCTCTCTCTTCGCTTTCACTAATAATCTTACTTCTTCATCCCACCACTCACTACCCTTTCTAATCAACCCACCTCCCACTCTTCTCATGCCACAAGCATCTTTTTCCGCAATCCATCACTGATTCCTAAATACATCCCATTCCTCCCCCACTCCCCTTACTTCCATTGTTCTCACCTTTTTCCATTCTGTACTCAGTCTCTCCTGGTACTTCCTCACACAAGTCTCCTTCCCAAGCTCACTTACTCTCACCACCCTCTTCACCCCATATATGTATATATATATATATATATATATATATATATATATATATATATATATATATATATATATATATATATATATATATATATATATACATATATATATATATGTGTGTGTATCAAATCCGACGTTACATATGTTATGAGCATGTATGGTTCCATGCAAAAGGATATTGTGCCACGTCACTTTTGAATTCAAAATTTCATTAGTAATTCCGGACAGAACTGCAGCGCCCTGTTGTTGAGATACCCTGACATGAATTTCAATAAAATTTCATATGAATTCACAAAGTAATGGCTAGTTTATTTTTTATTCTGGCGTAATGACATTTATTGCCGTACTGGCTGCATAAACAATCTGGGCTGGGAAGTGAACGTGTAGTAGCCTGGATACAGCAGAGCCAGGCTACACGAAGCTGTTGAACTTTAATGTGAGAACATCTTTTGTCTGTAAACAGAGCTGGATAAACGTTGGCAAGACCTTATACACAGGCCCAGTACTAGAGGCTAGATTATACACAGCTCACATTAGATTTACCGTGCAATACGTCACATATAGTAAGCGGGTAGGACTTATTATTTCCTAATTAAGAAGAGCATTTGATCTTTTTCTTTTTTTCTAATGGAGAGGTGAATGCCTTTAACAATAAGCTCTTAATGTAGAGATACATCTGTATCCCTCTGCTACACTTACATATATGGAGGAAGTCTTCATCATATATCCCAATCCTCTCTCTACAACCCAGTCTGACTACACACAGTGATATATGTACTTGTCAACCTCCTGTGTATGGCTCTATCACCTTGAAGTATAAGTAGGAGTAAACATTCAACCTTCCACGTGAAGAACTGAATACATCCACCTGTTTACGTATCTCAACACAATTATACACGACTTTAAGAGACGGGGCAGCACCAGCGTGAGGTTCTCTCGAGGTAACCAGGCCCACCGAGAGGGCGGGGAAGCCGGGGCAAAATCTTTGGGGCAAAATCCACGGGGCCATTGCGGGGCCCGGTGGAGGAGATGACATTCATAAGTGAATTAAGTGACCAAACAACAGACAACACACTTTAAGCGGTAAACAGATTTCATAAAGATTATATATTCTTTTTTCAAATTCTCTCTCTGACAAGGGCCTCTTCACTCCCCTCTCCGGGTCGGCCCTAGGGGGCCATATCATGCCAACCCATCTCTAGGGCCAGGGTCAGCTCTCGGTGACCCTGCTCATAACACACACAGCGTAATCTCAAATAGCAATCACGTTTGATCCAGTCTTCTCTGTATCTTTGCTGACTATCCCACGATCTAGAGACATTATCATACCCCTGTCTACTCAGGCACAATAGTATATTCCCGTTCGTGGATATATATATATATATATATATATATATATATATATATATATATATATATATATATATATATATATATATATATATATATATATATATATATACAGGAAGGTAGGTATATCTCCTCCGCTCTTCACCACGTCACGAGTTTCCAATTGACGTCTTCACACTGACATGCTCAGGGAGAGCCTCCTGCACAGAGACACACGAGTACACTGTCCTGTGTAGGCAGACACTGGTATATACTTGCCATCATCCGCATCTATGAGCTGGTGCAGTGATGGTCCTCCTCTCCCTCTCTGACAGACGTACTCCTCTCTCAACCCGACACTTACCTGTATATCGCCATCAAATATCAAAGCTCACAGATTAATGATTGGGTTTTCAGAATTCAGAACATGAAAACATTCGTACTCAAATTAATATTTTCACGGGCGATTTCATCCTGGTTTTTGCACTTTAAGTAGTAAAGAATTCTGGCGTCTTTCGAGATTGAAGATGAAATTGTAGGAAGAGTCTGACGCACCAGCATAAGCTGTCTTATGGGATCCAATCCACTGAAAGGCTCAGCGGAGGCTGGACCAACTTGTGTTATAGTCCGGGGTCACAATATACACATCAACGCCACTTCTTGGATTGTATGACGTTCATATTACGATTGTCGTGGTAGGTGCTCGATAGTTTGCTAGTGTGTCTGGCTTTTTATAGTAATAGCTACAGTGTCCATACCTCTTTTACTTGTTCTCAAAATTCCCGCGATATCTCATCATTTACAATTATCATACGTATATGTGTGCGTAGAATCCCTGTGGAATTCATTCTTTCTAAAGTTGCTCCATGGCAGCGCATCTCCTGTATAACTTTAGTCGGGCTTCACTTCCTGGTTGTCCTCGCCTACAGAGCAGATCTTCTCACTTGGTAACGTTATACTGCAGCAAACTTAGGTACAGCAGGGACGCATCTGTGTCAAAGAGCGCCACCCCTCCCCAATCCCTCGTCTCTCTCGCTGTTTCCGCGCGGCGGCTTCCCAGGCCCGGCCTGTCGTCCTCACTGCTGAACGGTCCATTTTTCTCGTATTGTTCCCGGGACAAAAGACAACAAATACGGGAGGAAAACAAAGCGAGGAAGTTTAAGGCCTTCCTCGTGTCACAGTGACTTGCTCCCCTCCTCACCCTAGGGAACCATGGTGATCGAGGGATCTTGAGAATGCCACAGTGACCTGGTGACGTTAGTAATGCCAAGTTGACTGGGGTGAGCATAGTAAGGGCAGATGACCTGGGGATTTTAGTGGTGTCACGGTCACCTGTAGGACCCTAAGTAAAGCCAAGGTGACCTGGAAGACCTTACGTAATGCCCAGGTGACCTGGAGGTCCTTAAGTAATGTCAAAGTGACCTGAAGGCCTTTAAGGCAATGTTAAGGTGACATAGGGGACCTGATTAACGCCAAGGTTACCAGGGCCCCGTTGAGCAACAGCAGCTTGGGGAACCTTATAGCTCCTACCACAACGTTCGTCCAGCCCCTCAACCCTCCAGGGAGCTACACACTGATTCGGGTGACACTTCGGCCACCTCTGAAGGCATAGTGGCCCTGGGGGACCTCATTCAATCATCCCCTTAGCGCCACAGTGTCTTGGTTGACGAGGGGAAGGACCTACCATGACTTGCAGGGATTTGATTTACCCTCCCCTTTGCACCACAGTGAGCTAGTGGGTTCCAGGTGGGAAGGACTTGTGATCTGGGAACCTCAGTGTTACCCTCCCCTCCTGCCACTGGATCTACAAGGCCTTCGTTGGGGAGAAAGATGACTGATCAACCTCACCCACCGGTGTCATGGGAACCTGAGAGCACAGGTGGGGGAGGAGCAGAGCGAGTGTTTTCTCTTTTCTTCCCTCTACCAGTGGGTGCTTGATTATGCACCCCATGCTCATCCCGTGAGCGGTAGCGCAAAAGGAATACAGAGCACACAAAGGGTCTTTGTGAGCTGATGATTATAACATGAACTGTTACAAAATTGGTTCATTACATGAGCTTACAATCTTTCAGGTAGTAAATCTATCTACTAAGTGTAAAAAAAGTGGATACAATTTCAGAATTTCTGTTATCTCGTCAATAATAAGGTGTTGTGCCATTTTCTTGGACCTGTTCCTAAGAGGTTATATTCTTCACAGCCTAATACATAGTGTTATGGTGAGAATCCATATCTTCAGCCACAATCTTTGCATTTCATATGACCAACATCTCCAGATAGACGAAAGCGCCGGTAGTACCCGTAGCTAAACCTTGATATAGCAAAGACAACATCTTGTAGTCTACAGGTCTTGTTACATTCCCACACACGTTTTCCATAACACATTCCATCGTGATAGATATTGGATCTACTTGTGCCGATTTGCACTTGTCTGTTTGCTGCTTCAATGAGATCTGTTAGTCCCATTGTAATCGCTGCTTTAAGGGCTTCTCATTGATATGCCAATATTGTTTTCAATAGCTTTTTTGTCAAATACAAGTTTGGCTGAAGCATCAACTTTATCTGGCTTCTGGAGAGACGTGAGAGGGAATCCATGACAGTTTGATTTGATTCCCTTGACCTATAATACATGCATATTTCGCCTCCAAGACAGCGTACTGCATTCTAATCTCAGAGTAATTAGGACAAGAAGTAACGATAAAAGATCAGAGATGATCTGTCTGTTGTGATTTCAGCAAGGGCGAGGAGAGCACTGAGTATGGCGGACATTTGCAGTTTGTCGGGAAGATGCTCAAAGGTCACTTTAACATCTACCATTAATCTATTACCATTGGGCTGGATCACAGATAGTAGCCCTTCCGGCTCTTCCAGTGGTAGAGGTGAGAAAACGTTTAGTACAGATACATTATGATGTTATCTTCAGTCCTGAGTTTCTGTATGTGTTTAAGAGCCGTTGACTTTTTCAATGTTTTCACGCTGAAGATTGTAAGTCTTTCGTTTGTCAGGTGGCTAAGTATGTACCTTCAAAAGTGTGAAGTGCCAGATATGCAAAGTATCATAGGAAAACTACATAACCAAATTTCGGAATCAGTCTCTTCAAGACGTGTAATATACAAAGAAGTAAGTCCCACAGAAGAGCCTCTTCGCTCTCCACAGCATCGAACCTTAGCTTGGCGGGCCAGACAGGACGGTGGGACGGGCGATGGCATGGTCGTCTCCCGCATGAGGAACGTGTGTGTGTGTTTGTGGCCAAGTGCAGACTGAAAGGCATGTGGTACAGGACTGTCCACTTCCTCAAATTATCAGACAGATGTACGACTTCGGTGACCTCAAGGACATATTTTCCGTTCGATTCTCCCCATTATAACGCGTAGGATTATACACGACATGGAAAGTGAATACACGGGATCACGCCAGTGTAAATATTTTCAAAGTATACCTAATTGTCAAACTTTTTCTTGCGTCCCACAGAATGTCAAACTTTTTCTAGTCCCACAGAATGTATCATTACTTCCTTTACTCTGTTCAATTTACACTTCATTGTATGTTCTCATGTTTAAATCAATAGTGTAAGTTGTGGTCATTTATGATATCTATATATCTATCTGTCTATGGTAATGTCAAAAGGCATTATCTGGCAGGGAGGCGAGGAATGCTGTTACCTCCTTAATTTCGTAGAACTCATGTGCTCCAAACATTATGTTGTGAGTGGCTTTTGCTGGGGTCTATTCAGATTTACTTGTGCAATGGCACATGTGATTTAGTAATTCTGAGGAGACATTACCTAACTCACCAGGTTTCAGTCCTATCACAAGATTGTTTTGAAGTATCTTCTCTTCATCACTAAATATATCTATTTCTTTGAGCATTGAAGTAATATAATGGTTCTTTGGACAGCTAAGTATATTTCTGAAGGCTTCGTTTGTACTTTTTCCGCTGACGTTTGATAATCTATCAGAGACCTTGTATAAACCAAGCACATCACTTTTGCAGCTTTAACATTTGCATCGTAATTGGCATTGCATCCTGCAACAGCTCTGAGAGCTCTGAGCCTCTCTGCACATCATCGATTTCTTTTTGCACAGAAGCTGCAGTATGAAGATGATAACACATTTACAAGAGGAGATCTGTACATTGTTTTTTTCATAAATTTTCAGATGAGATAGTCCACTTTTACCATTACTAATCCGTTACTGAACTCCTTGGTTTCCTCTGCAGAGGCAACAAAGCCAAGACTATTAGTGGCGGTGTTAATGCAGTTATGAAGGCTTCGCATGTGATGATACCTTGCGGTGTGTCCAAGAATATCATCAGCATAACTGATAATGACGTAACTGGGACTCTCTGGGACTGATCTTATCAATGCATTGAATAGCACGTAAATATTGAAACTAGATATTCCTCCATGAGGAGTCCCAAGTTGCATGCCTTAAACTTTCTATTCGTAACTTTGAAGAACTGCAACCGATTGCGTGTGAGAGATAACAAAGTATCCATTGAAATAGTCGACCACCTTGATCCATTTCAGCTTCCTCATACAACTTGTCTATCATCCATGTTTAATGCAGGCGGGAGATTTGGTGTAATTGTGCCGTCTGTCCTTCAGAACTGTTTGAAAAGCTGAGTGTCAGTTGCTTCCAGTTTTGCTCTATAGGAAACCATTAACGTTGGGCACTTTGTGTGTGTGTTTATTGGATCTATACAGCGGCCTATTGAGCAACATCCACTCAAGAATGTTGCGCAGACAACTCGTCAGGGAGATGGGTCGTAACTCATCAGGTTGACTGTGTTTCTGTAAAATCTACGAACTGGCTCAAAAATCTTCTATTCAGTCTGACAACAGGCGCGATAACATTAGCTGTAAGTACAGTGGCTGTTATTGGTGGACTGTTAGATATTAAGATTACAAACAATGTAATAATCATGAGTTGCGTGTGACAAGTTAAAGCCTATACACTTATTGAGGATTCCTCTGTAGATGTGTGCTGGTTGATTCTTGCTGGTGATTTGAACATCATATGCATCTAGAAGTGAGATTAATCTTTGGTTATTAATGTTAGTGAAGAGGTCACCCACATTCTTGTGTCGAACGTTTCAGTCCACATTTACGACGACATGTACGTGCAGTATGGATGAAATCAAGTAAATCTTTCTACTGGAGGAAATCACCAGGTGCTGAGGATTTAGTGCATTTAGTATAGGATCACCAGTGTGTACCTTAATACTACGGAATTGGAATCCTTCAGATTCTTGTGACTGGGAGGCACATTAGGTTGTCACTGCCTTACGTACATTAGACAGGTCTTCCTTGTTCTTTTGTTATAACATTTCTAAAAGGCTGGTGTGTGTGGGAGTATACCATAGGATGTTAGAGATTTTCGTAGGCATATAACATCACATGTGTTCAGTAACTTCCTTGTGGTGTTCACAATGTTCCTTTTTTCATTGAACTATTGTTCCAGCTGAATATCCTACAACTGTAGGATGATCGTGCCATCCGTTGTGTTGATAAACTTTTTATAACCTCCTTCATGATGTCAGACAAGTCATGTATTTCTTTGTATTTATTTCTTACAATGTTATTAAACGGTCGATGGATTTTTTCTAATCTTTACCACTGAACTGCTGTGATTTTTTTTTTCTTTAGCGGATTTTCAATTTCTGTTTCATTCATCTCCCCATCATCGTCAGTGTGTGTGGAGCACCACAGTCTAAGCTGTGTTTCCTGACTGTGATACAATGACTATCATTTCATTTTCTAATGTATTATGCGCCTCTCCTTCACAGTAACCCTCTCACGTAGCTCATGGTGCACGTCACTATGTCTGGGCAAGTTTGCCTTCCTATCATCACTATGAGTAGCTGTCCCCATCATCACCTGCTGGTGTATACATCGGAGACAATGAAAACTCCTGTCCTCCACACACACGGTACTGCGGTGTACGGACCCCGACAACCTTACCTACCTTAGGAGCATCGTTTCTTTGAGGACCTTATCTCCATGACGCCAGGGTATGAAGGGGGAAAGATAAATGATAGCTCTCGTGGTATCCAGGCTGAGAGAATCCTCATTTTGGTGTGATAAACCGACCCAGAATGACTTGGTCGGAGGAGCGCCGATTCTGTGGCTAGATAAGTGATTTCGACCATTCGTATATTCGCATTCTTATGTCAGCAACTAGACTGTCCTATATAAGAAGACCGCTTAATACATAGTCGAATAATTCTCCTTACTGGATTATGTGAAAGCGAAAAATCGAAGCAACACGCATGGACTCAAAGCAATTCCAAGCCATGAGATCATCAGGACCCACATTACATTATAATGGGTGTATCATGTAGTAGAGTGAGGGTTTCGACTTTGTAGAGGCTAATGATTTCGTGTTCTCTCTGTCTCTCCTGAAGCAAGAAGGAAAACATCCCTCGTCGAGAGACGCGTCTGTAGCCTCAGCATCGATACATTACACCTCAGTTACTGCAGGATGATGCCAGTGGATAATGTAGTCCTCGTCTCAGAGTGTAGTGGGTCGGGAGTGGGAGGTGTGTACTGCTGAATATGCCGGGTGTCGGCTCCCCGGGTTGTATACCATTACCATACTAATGGCTGGATCCAACGTTGATTCACTACCCTGCATGTCGAGGTGGAGTTGTATGTACTATGCTTGGACTTGTAACTCGCTCTCGTTTAGATTTGTTCACACACACACACACACACACACACACACACACACACACACACACACACACTACGTAGGTATAGAAAAAGGAAGAACAAATGATGACAAATGATATATATCATTATCCTGTCATAAATAGTCTCTGAATCCTCTCAAAATCTGTTTCTGAATCATTGTTTTACGTCAGTGCGGCTACCACATCACTGCACATACGTCACTGTACATAATCACGTAACCCTATACTTGGCCTTACTCCATCGTCTATCAATACGCCAATTACCAGCCACACTCACTTCTGACAGACAGACAATTTTCACTCATCACCACACGAATGATTACACACACACACACACACACACACACACACACACACACACACACACACACACACAGAGCCACATACACACACTCACACCGACGCCAAATTACTTATTCAGCGGTAAATACAACTATTTGGGTATGTGCATTTATTGAATACCAACCCATCACCAATACAAATATACAAAAACATGGAGAAAATACACATCCAACGTCACACATGCTGCCCGCACCAGGCGAGTGGCCGCCCAGATCACATGCGAATTCCTGTTTGGTAAAAACTGCCGATCGACGTGTGAGGCAGAGGCCCAGCTGAGCCTGGTGTGTCCCCATCCTTCCCCTGGACCACTGAGTGACGTTTACAGTGGTCCAGCAGTGTCTGGTGTGTCCCCATCCTTCCTCTGAACCCCTCAGTGGCGTCTACAGTGGTCCAGCAGTGTCTGGCATGGTACCATCCTTCCCCTGGACCACTGAGTGACATCTACAGTGGTCCAGAGTGTCTGGTGTGTCCCACCCTTCCCCTGGACCACTAAGTGACGTCTACAGTGGTCCAACAGTGTCTGGTATGTCCTCATCCTTTCCCTGGACCACTGATTGACTCTACAGTGGTTCAGCAGTGTCTGGTATGTCCTCATCCTTCCCCTGGACCACTGAGTGACGTCTACAGTGGTCCAACAGTGTCTGGTGTGTCCCACCCTTCCCCTGGACCACTGAATGACTCTACAGTGGTTCAGCAGTGTCTTCTCCCAGACCACTGGGTGACAATTTGAAATAAAACTTATGCTTACTGCCTTCTGAACAGACGAAGGTATCCTAATGGAGACGATAGATAGGTATGTTGTGTCCATCATACGCGAAGATAGATTAGTATTATTATTTGCAAACTGAACAAAAAAACTAACGACTCCATCATGAGAAAATAGCCTCATACAGAACTAACCCATTGCAATTTTCCAATGTAGTTTACAAGTACTCCTGCCCTGGTAAACTTCATGATAACATGAAATCGCTCCTGTCTGACAGATCTGCTTGATTTCTTTTAATCTATAATCAACACGTATGATTAAAGCAAAGCAGCTGATGTCATCCCTTTAAGGTTTCAAAGAGCATTCGATCAGGTTCCACATTAAAGGTCGCTATAAAGAATTAAGTCACATGGTATTGGTGGAGTTCTACTTCGCTGGATAGGAAATTGCTTGAATGACCTTAAGCAATGAGTTAGGATCAAAGTCAAAGCCTCAGAATGGTTAGACGTAACAAGTGGTGTGCCACAAGGATCAGTCTTAGAACTGGTTTTCTATCCCTCTTGATACCAATGATATTGACAATAGGCTGCATTGCATGATAATAGAATTCGCAAATGATGCTAAGCAGGGAAAAAAAAATCTTCAAATGAACTTGAACGTCTTCAAACTGACACAGACAAATTGGTAGACTGGACTTATAAAAGACAAATGAATTTCAATATCGAAAAGTGCAAAGTGTTACATATCGGCGGTAAATATGGAGAAGTAAGCCACAGGAAGATATTCTTTTGAAATGCAAAAAGTAAACGTGGAAAAGAATTGGACGCACTAATCTGCTTTGAACCTACAACCAAGTAAGCAGTGCGCAGAAGCAGGGGTCAGACGGAACAAGATTCTGGAATTCTTGTGTAAAACTTTCGAATTCACATCTAAGGAAATCATCCGTACTGTAAACAGTTCATTGTTGCGTCCCCATCTTGAATATTGAGTTCACTCTTCGTCATCCCTACTTGAAAAGGACATGAGCAAAATGGAGGGAGTAAAGGGTCGAACGACTAAGATGATTTCCGGCCCGAGGTACAAAATTTTATGACAGGTAAGTAAACGACTCGAAACGAGAACACAAGGTTAAGAGGCGAGTTTATACTAGTGTTTGAAAGTATCAAAGGCTTTGGACAATCGTGATCTCACAAGCTATCTATGACTTGATTCATTTGATTTCACTCGTAGTAATGGATAATAACTCGTGGACAAAGGTTTTACCTAAAGTTAAATGACTTTTTTCCTTTTCTCTTAAAAGGATTGTTAACATATGGAACGGGTTTTCAGTTAGATTGGATGAAAGCAGTACTATAGATACGTTTAAGGAAAGGCAGATATTTCGCTTCAAGTCCACGACTTACATCATATGTGCCTCCACATTCACACTAAAAGTTTGCAGGTTTTTCTCTTTGAGTTGTCCTCATGTCTTCCAACTTTTTACCACGTAAATCTTTGAGTTTCTAATGTCTTCCTTAGTAACGACATTGGCATGACTTCTACGTCACACAGCCAACACTTTACGGCCCACCTTTAAAATGGAGACCCCAAAATGTACGTGCAACACAAACGTAATTCATATCTTACTGAAGATATAAAAATATCAAAACATTACCATGATTCCCATGAGTCTACAGAAATTTTAGCTATGCACGGACATAAGAAAACGTAATCTAATCATAAATCATCAAAGTCTAGGGCAAACTATAGCACTACAGCTATTCTCATGACCTCACTCATAATGTCACGCGACATTCTCAAGTCCAGAGGGAACCTGGACCGCCCAGCTTGACCCCAGCTGCACACACTAACACGCATCAAGGGGAACGCAGTTTACAGACATAGATATTATATTCGTTCCCGGCCACGAAAATGACACTCCAAGATGTGAGGCATTCCACACGAAGTGGATAGTCATGCGTATAAACAAAACAATCTGCCTCATATACATCCTCCTCATATCGATACATCTAACTAACACTCACACCTAGATATTCTCTTTCCTGTGAAAGTAAAAGAAATAAAAGAGCACCAGTACATTTGTCCTAAACTCACACACCCACACACATACACAAAAAGCACGTTACATCCACCTCCAATCAAACCCATCAGCCTAAACCAGAGCCCCCCACCCCTCACTTATTCAGGCCTGTCCTACCAAATACACACCCATTCTATGCAAATAGGGTCAATCCCTGGCTTTTTCTCTTCCACTAAAACCCGTTTTTACTTTTGCACTTCCCTCTTCCTTCCACCCTTCTCGTTAGAGTTTTCCTCTCACTCATTCTTGTTTGCTCACACACACACACACACACACACACACACACACACACAGAAACACACACACAGAAACACACACACACACACACACACACACACACACACACGCACACACACATGCATATATATATATATATATATATATATATATATATATATATATATATATATATATATATATATATATATATATATATTGGAAAGGATCACAATTTTGCGCGTGATCAAGATATTCCTATGAGTCCACGGGGAAAATGAAACCCGAAAAGTTCCCAAGTGCACTTTCGTGTTTTGGACAATCACATGTTTACCAAATGGCGTCCTAGCTTCGTCTCTTCGATGTATATCAACTGACTGTTATATTTCTCTCTTGTGTCTCCCCTGATGATGTGATTATTACACGAAAGTGCACTTGGGAACTTTTCGTGTTTCATTTTCCCCGTGGACTCATAGGAATATATATATATATATATATATATATATATATATATATATATATATATATATATATATATATATATATATATATATATCTATCTATATATATATATATATATATATATGGAGGGATGTCTGATCATTATCTTGTGGAGGCTAAGGTGAAGATTAGTATGGGTTTTCAGAAAAGAGGAGTGAATGTTGGGGTGAAGAAGGTGGTGAGAGTAAGTGAGCTTGGGAAGGAGACCTGTGTGGGGAAGTACCAGGAGAGACTGTGTACAGAATGGAAAAAGGTGAGAACAATGGAAGTAAGGGGAGTGGGGGAGGAATGGGATGTATTTAGGGAATCAGTGATGGATTGCGCAAAAGATGCTTGTGGCATGAGAAGAGTGGGAGGTGGGCTGTTTAGAAAGGGTAGTGAGTGGTGGGATGAAGAAGTAAGAGTATTAGTGAAAGAGAAGAGAGAGGCATTTGGACGATTTTTGCAGGGAAAAAATGCAATTGAGTGGGTGAAGTATAAAAGAAAGAGACAGGAGGTCAAGAGAAAGGTGCAAGAGGTGAAAAAAAGGGCAAATGAGAGTTGGGGTGAGAGACTATCATTAAATTTTAGGGAGAATAAAAAGATGTTCTGGAAGGAGGTAAATAGGGTGCGTAAGACAAGGGAGCAAATGGGAACTTCAGTGAAGGGCGTAAATGGGGAGGTGATAACAAGTAGTGGTGATGTGAGAAGGAGATGGAATGAGTATTTTGAAGGTTTGTTGAATGTGTCTGATGACAGAGTGGCAGATATAGGGTGTTTTGGTCGAGGTGGTGTGCAAAGTGAGAGAGTTAGGGAAAATGATTTGGTAAACAGAGAAGAGGTAGTAAAAGCTTTGCGGAAGATGAAAGCCGGCAAGGCAGCAGGTTTGGATGGTATTGCAGTGGAATTTATTAAAAAAGGGGGTGACTGTATTGTTGACTGGTTGGTAAGGTTATTTAATGTATGTATGACTCATGGTGAGGTGCCTGAGGATTGGCGGAATGCGTGCATAGTGCCATTGTACAAAGGCAAAGGGGATAAGAGTGAGTGCTCAAATTACAGAGGTATAAGTTTGTTGAGTATTCCTGGTAAATTATATGGGAGGGTATTGATTGAGAGGGTGAAGGCATGTTCAGAGCATCAGATTGGGGAAGAGCAGTGCGGTTTCAGAAGTGGTAGAGGATGTGTGGATCAGGTGTTTGCTTTGAAGAATGTATGTGAGAAATACTTAGAAAAGCAAATGGATTTGTATGTAGCATTTATGGAGCTGGAGAAGGCATATGATAGAGTTGATAGAGATGCTCTGTGGAAGGTATTAAGAATATATGGTGTGGGAGGCAAGTTGTTAGAAGCAGTGAAAAGTTTTTATCGAGGATGTAAGGCATGTGTACGTGTAGGAAGAGAGGAAAGTGATTGGTTCTCAGTGAATTTAGGTTTGCGGCAGGGGTGTGTGATGTCTCCATGGTTGTTTAATTTGTTTATGGATGGGGTTGTTAGGGAGGTAAATGCAAGAGTCCTGGAAAGAGGGGCAAGTATGAAGTCTGTTGGGGATGAGAGAGCTTGGGAAGTGAGTCAGTTGTTGTTCGCTGATGATACAGCGCTGGTGGCTGATTCATGTGAGAAACTGCAGAAGCTGGTGACTGAGTTTGGTAAAGTGTGTGGAAGAAGAAAGTTAAGAGTAAATGTGAATAAGAGCAAGGTTATTAGGTACAGTAGGGTTGAGGGTCAAGTCAATTGGGAGGTGAGTTTGAATGGAGAAAAACTGGAGGAAGTAAAGTGTTTTAGATATCTGGGAGTGGATCTGTCAGCGGATGGAACCATGGAAGCGGAAGTGGATCATAGGGTGGGGGAGGGGGCGAAAATTTTGGGAGCCTTGAAAAATGTGTGGAAGTCGAGAACATTATCTCGGAAAGCAAAAAATGGGTATGTTTGAAGGAATAGTGGTTCCAACAATGTTGTATGGTTGCGAGGCGTGGGCTATGGATAGAGTTGTGCGCAGGAGGATGGATGTGCTGGAAATGAGATGTTTGAGGACAATGTGTGGTGTGAGGTGGTTTGATCGAGTAAGTAACGTAAGGGTAAGAGAGATGTGTGGAAATAAAAAGAGCGTGGTTGAGAGAGCAGAAGAGGGTGTTTTGAAATGGTTTGGGCACATGGAGAGAATGAGTGAGGAAAGATTGACCAAGAGGATATATGTGTCGGAGGTGGAGGGAACGAGGAGAAGAGGGAGACCAAATTGGAGGTGGAAAGATGGAGTGAAAAAGATTTTGTGTGATCGGGGCCTGAACATGCAGGAGGGTGAAAGGAGGGCAAGGAATAGAGTGAATTGGAGCGATGTGGTATACAGGGGTTGACGTGCTGTCAGTGGAGTGAATCAAGGCATGTGAAGCGTCTGGGGTAAACCATGGAAAGCTGTGTAGGTATGTATATTTGCGTGTGTGGACGTGTGTATGTACATGTGTATGGGGGGGGTTGGGCCATTTCTTTCGTCTGTTTCCTTGCGCTACCTCGCAAACGCGGGAGACAGCGACAAAGTATAAAAAAAAAAAAAAAAAAAAAATATATATATACATATATATATATATATATATATATATATATATATATATATAATGCTAAGTGGATTTGGCAGCGGATGGAACCATGGAAGCGGAAGTGAATCATAGGATGGGAGAGGGGGCGAAGATTCTGGGAGCGTTTAAGAATGTGTGGAAAGCGAGAAGGTTATCTCGGAGAGCAAAAATGGATATGTTTGAAGGAATAGTGGTTCCAACAATGTTATATGGTTGTAAGGCATGGGCTGTAGATGGGGTTGTGCGGAGGAGCTTAGATGTACTGGAAATGAAATGTTTGAGGACGATACGTGGTGTGAGGTGGTTTGATCAAGTAAGTATTGAAAGGGTAAGAGAGGTGTGTAGTAATAAAACGAGTGTGGTTGAGAGAGCAGAAGAGGGTGTATTGAAATGGTTTGGTTACATAGAAAGAATGAGTGAGGAACAATTGACAAAGAGGATATATCTGTCAGAGGTAGAGGGAACGAGAAGTGGGAGACCAAATTGGAGTTGGAAGGATGTAGTGAAAAACTTTTTGAGGAATCGGGGCCTGAACATACAGGAGGGTGAAGGCGTGTAAGGAATAGAGTGAATTGGAACGATGTGGTACACCGGGGTCGACGTACTGTCAAAGGATTGAACCAGGGCATGTGAAGCGTCTGGGGTAAACCATGGAAAGTTTTGTGGGGCCTGGATGTGGAAAGGGAGCTGTGGTTTCGGTGCATTACACATGACAGCTAGAGACTGCGTGTGAACGAATGTGGTTTTTGTTGTCTTTTCCTGGAGCTTCCTCGTGCGCGCGCGGGGTGAGGGGGGAGCCATTTCATATGTGGCGTGGTGGCGACGGAAATGGATGAAGGCAGCAAGTATGGATATGTACATGTGTATATATATGTGTATGTCTGTGTATGTATATGTATGTATACGTTGAAATGTATGGGTTATGTATATGTGCGTGTGTTGGCGTTTATGTACATACATGTGTTTGTGGGTGGGTTGGGCCATTTTTTCGTCTGTTTCCTGGCGCTATTTCGCTAACGCAGGAGACAGCGACTAAGCATAGAAATAAAAAGAAACAGATATATATATATATATATATATATATATATATATATATATATATATATATATATATATATATATATATATATATATGTTCTTAACGCTACCTCGCTGACGCGGGAAATGGCAAATAGTATGAAAGAAATATATATATATATTTTTTTTTCAATATGTTTCAATAGAGCTATCTATCTATCTATCTATCTATCTATCTATCTATCTATATATATATATATATATATATATATATATATATATATAGATAGATAGATAGATAGATAGCTCTATTGAAACAATAAGCTCGGTTCAAGGCACCTGCTGATGGCAGCTCGACTGTTTCGTCAACAATTAGAACATTTTTTTCGTGTCTCTCTTCCCGGGATATTGTTGACCTTCCCTCCCCTCAGGCTCAGCCGGGTCACGGGCACATCAGCAGCTTGATGACCGTACTGATTTAGCTCTCATTTTTAACATCTCGAATTTTGTGATTGGCTGAGCTTGTGGGCCCCCTGGGACCCTACCTGTGGTGGCGAATATGTTGTCGATGCTGGAGGTCCCCCTGAGAATGACGTCCCCGTAAGGGATCAAGCATTAAACTATTTGATCTATTCCTATTATCGTCATTACTGACTGTCAGCCAATACGAACCCACCAGTCCACCTGGCTCTGTCTGTCCTTCAGATCTGATGCGACTACAATTTCTCAATGATGACTTTTCAACTAACCTTCCGAATATATGGTTAGATCGAGTTATCTTTATTCATCTGAATAAATACATGGTCATATCGAGTTACCTCTTTGAACGAAACTTGTATAGATATGCACAAAAAGTGTGCATTACAGCCAGCCGGTAATTATAGCTCCCGTTTTTTCTCTTTCATGTAAGACCAGAGGGCAGGCAGGTGCGTGTCATGCTCGTCCTGGGATTGTTCTGTTCAAATCTAGGTCTGTCCACGGGGTCAGGAGCTTTTGTCCTCCGCTACAGAATCATTATGGTACATTGTCGGAGCAACATGAGAGTTTATAGTCATTCATTTAATAGATACACGACCAGGTACTGAATCCCTTTGAAAAGTAAATGTAAAAGGAAAAATGTATACTTATATATGTCTATGTATACATGTCTTGGACCACCAGTATGTACAAGTTCAGAGATATTCATTCTTTTCAGACTTGTTCGCTGTTTCCCACACAGCGAGGTAACGCCAAAAACAGACGAAGAACGGCCTCATTCGCTCACATCGACTCCTTAGCTGTCGTGTATAATTTGCATTGAAACTAGAGCTCCCTATCCACAGCCAAACGCCATAGATCTTTATGTGGTTTCCCTTGAACGCTTCATCTACACTGGTTCAATTCGATGAAATCACGTCGCATCCAATATACCACTTCACTTCAATTTGCTTCATTCCATGCACATCTCACACCCTCCTGCATGTTCAGTCCCTGAGCATTCAAAGCATCTTTCACACCATCCTTCCACTTCCTCTCCGGTTTCACCCTCTTGTTCCCTCCATTTACGATATGTGTGCCATCTTAGTGAGTCTCTCCTCACTCATCCTCTTTATATGACCATACCATTTCAGCACACCTTCTTCAGCTCTATCATACATACTATTCGTACTTCCACATAAAACTCTTTTATCTTATCATTTCTTAATCGACCATACTCCCTCATACCACTTGCTCTTTTTAGACATATCATTTCCATCCTCAACTGAAGCAACCTCACTATCCTCTCTCCTTACTCGCACACACGCCTGTTTCTCAAAATGAAAACTCGTCACAGCTTCAATTAATTTGACTCCCACACCATACATGCCTCATACCTTTCACAAGTCAATCGTATAATCCCTAACATGTGCCTTCTCCAGATCCATAAGTGCCACATACGAATCGTTTTGCTTCTCGGAATAATTCTCACGGAGACCCTTCAAAGCAAACAACCCTGCCATTACAAAGCCATCCTCTTCTTTGCCAGTCTGACAGTCTGTTCATGCCATCACCCTCTCAATCACCACTCTCCCATGCAACTTACTAGGTACATCCTACAAACTTATGCCTCTGGAATTTGAACATTTAATTTTGTTCTCTCTGCCTTTATATAATGGCAAAGAATATGCATTCTGGTGATCCTCAGGTACCTTATCTTCATCAATACATACATTATAATTCTTAACTAACCGACTAACAACATTGTCCACTCCTTTCTTGAGGATTTCAAGTACATTTCCATCTATTCCAGCCCCCTCGCCACACTTCATCTTACGCAAGGCTTTCCCCACCCGTTCTCTCCCCACCAAACCAACTGCCGTGACTCTTTCACTTCGTACACTTCCTCGCTCCTGACACCTACAACTATCACTCTATCATCAAACACATTTAAGAGTCCCTCTAAATACTCACTCCAACTCCTTTTCATCTCGCCCTTATCTGTTACCATTTTCCCACCTGTTTTCTTTCATTGATGCTTCAATGTATTCTCTTCCCACTATTCACCTACCTCCAAACATTTTCGTATTCTCTGTGAAGTTTGCCGATACTCTCTCGCTCTAACTCTCATGCGCCTATTCATCCCCTGCATCATCCTCTTGACTTCTTGCCGTGTCCTCTTGTGGATCTCCAAGTCACTCGTACTCCTTTCTTGCAGGCAGCGCCAGTACATTTTTTTTTTTCCAACAACCTTACTCCTAAACCCACCATTCACTACTTTTCACAAGCCTTCATCCCATCTCCCGAATACCACATATTTCTCTCGCAAAAGTAAGAGGTGCTTCCGTAAATACCTTCTATTTCTTCCCAACTCCTTGACTTTCATTTCCTTTCGTCCTTTGCTATTTTTCACCCAGTTTCTCCCTGTTCTACTAACCCACTTGCTTTTTCCAGGTTAACTCACTTTTATCACTCCCTTCCCACCCACATTATTTCTTAGAGTCTAATACAGACTTTCATTCTCGTTTCTCTCAAGAAGAGTTTTACATCCTACTATTTGCCCTTGTCAAAGCATTTACATCCAGGAGCCTCACTTTACCACCTGAGTATACCACATCGTTCCAATTCACTCTATCCCTTGCATGTCTTGCACCTTCCTGCATGTTTACGCCCAGAGCGCTCAAAAACCTTTTTAACCTATCCTTCCTACTTCATTTTGGTCTTTCCCTTCTTCTTATCCCTTCTACTTCTGACACGTATATCGCTTTGTCAACCTTTCTTCGCTCATTCTCTCG